>NC_091183.1:1936906-2278707 GCF_040958095.1 Procambarus clarkii | reverse complement strand
CCAGAGCCACACATTATGAAGCCTCCAGAGCCATACATGAAGCCTCCAGAGCCACACATTATGAAGCCTCCAGAGCCACACATTATGAAGCCTCCAGAGCCACACATTATGAAGCCTCCAGAGCCACACGTTATGAAGCCTCCAGAGCCACACGTTATGAAGCCTCCAGAGCCACACATTATGAAGCCTCCAGAGCCACACGTTATGAAGCCTCCAGAGCCACACGTTATAAAGCCTCCAGAGCCACACATGAAGCCTCCAGAGCCACACATGAAGCCTCCAGAGCCACACGTTACGAAGCCTCCAGAGCCACACATTATGAAGCCTCCAGAGCCACACATTATGAAGCCTCCAGAGCCACACGTTATGAAGCCTCCAGAGCCACACGTTATGAAGCCTCCAGAGCCACACATTATGAAGCCTCCAGAGCCACACGTTATGAAGCCTCCAGAGCCACACATTATGAAGCCTCCAGACCCACGTGTTATGAAGCCTCCAGAACCACACGTTATGAAGCCTCCAGAGCCACACGTTATAAAGCCTCCAGAGCCACACATGAAGCCTCCAGAGCCACACGTTATGAAGCCTCCAGAGCCACACGTTATAAAGCCTCCAGAGCCACACATGAAGCCTCCAGAGCCACACATTATGAAGCCTCCAGAGCCACACGTTATGAAGCCTCCAGAGCCACACATTATGAAGCCTCCAGAGCCACACATGAAGCCTCCAGAGCCACACATTATGAAGCCTCCAGAGCCACACATTATGAAGCCTCCAGAGCCACACATTTTGAAGCCTCCAGAGCCACACGTTATGAAGCCTCCAGAGCCACACATTATGAAGCCTCCAGAGCCACACATTATGAAGCCTCCAGAGCCACACATGAAGCCTCCAGAGCCACACATTATGAAGCCTCCAGAGCCACACATTATGAAGCCTCCAGAACCACACGTTATGAAGCCTCCAGAGCCACACATTATGAAGCCTCCAGAGCCACACATTATGAAGCCTCCAGAGCCATACATGAAGCCTCCAGAGCCACACATTATGAAGCCTCCAGAGCCACACATTATGAAGCCTCCAGAACCACACGTTACGAAGCCTCCAGAGCCACACATTATGAAGCCTCCAGAGCCATACATGAAGCCTCCAGAGCCACACATTATGAAGCCTCCAGAGCCACACATTATGAAGCCTCCAGAACCACACGTTACGAAGCCTCCAGAGCCACACATTATGAAGCCTCCAGAACCACACGTTATGAAGCCTCCAGAGCCACACATTATGAAGCCTCCAGAGCCACACGTTATGAAGCCTCCAGAGCCACACATGAAGCCTCCAGAGCCACACATTATGAAGCCTCCAGAGCCACACGTTATAAAGCCTCCAGAACCACACGTTATGAAGCCTCCAGAGCCACACAATATGAAGCCTCCAGAGCCACACGTTATGAAGCCTCCAGAGCCACACGTTATGAAGCCTCCAGAGCCACACATGAAGCCTCCAGAACCACACATTATGAAGCCTCCAGAGCCACACATTATGAAGCCTCCAGAGCCACACATTATGAAGCCTCCAGAACCACACGTTATGAAGCCTCCAGAGCCACACATTATGAAGCCTCCAGAGCCACACGTTATGAAGCCTCCAGAGCCACACGTTATGAAGCCTCCAGAGCCACAAATGAAGCCTCCAGAACCACACATTATGAAGCCTCCAGAGCCACACATTATGAAGCCTCCAGAGCCACACATTATGAAGCCTCCAGAGCCACACATTATGAAGCCTCCAGAGCCACACGTTATGAAGCCTCCAGAGCCACACGTTATAAAGCCTCCAGAACCACACGTTATGAAGCCTCCAGAGCCACACATTATGAAGCCTCCAGAGCCACACATTATGAAGCCTCCAGAGCCACACATTATGAAGCCTCCAGAGCCACACATTATGAAGCCTCCAGAGCCACACGTTGTTCTTATTAGTAATAAGATCTTAGATACTATTACTATAGAATGCATTTGTTTATTATAGGTTAGGTTAGGAAGGTTCGGTAGGGCTGATGAGTAGAATAACAGAAAAAGATGAGCAATGAGTGAAAATATGAGTGGCTACAAGACATCATAGCTGGTGAACACTTCCTGAGAACAGTTGAGCTATTAAGAGATTAAGGGAATGTGCTAATGAGAGGCTGGGTCGCTCCTTGGAACAGTTGGTGACCTTATGGGAGGCTACAAGCAACGGACCCTATTGGTCGATCAGACCACATTGGGTTATCTTGAGGTTATCTTGAGATGATTTCGGGGCTTTTTAGAGTCCCCGCGGCGCGGTCCTCGACCAGGCCTCCACCCCCAGGAAGCAGCCCGTGACAGCTGACTAACACCCAGGTACCTATTTTACTGCTAGGTAACAGGGGCATAGGGTGAAAGAAACTCTGCCCATTGTTTCTCGCCGGCGCCTGGGATCGAACCCAGGACCACAGGATCACAAGTCCAGCGTGCTGTCCACTCGGCCAACCGGCTCCCGGTCGATGAATTGGGGATTATGGTAACTGCAGAAGGCTTATTGTAAACACACGAAGCAGCATCTACTCAATCTTGTTCGTATGTATGTACACTGAATGAGTATTTTGGTTGGATATATGCTACAGTGAGGTGGTTTTTGAGCATTAATGAGACACACGGGATTAGCAATGTGGGAGGAATATATGAAAATGTCTGGGTGATGTTATAGCTTGTTTTAAAAATTATACAATACCAAAAATATTATCATGTAGCTGGAGACTCCAATAGTGGCTTCAGTAGTGTTCCTATGGCCGAATGTTTATTTTTACGCTGTCGCATGTGAGATGGATATTAGTTCATGCTCTGTGTTGCTCTCCGTGTTTTAATGTGAATGGAGAGTGGATTTCAGCCATTCCTATGCTCAATTAACGATCCTTGGCTGTACACTATATATATAAAGCTTCCAGGTCCTTCTGAATATTAAGTGTCATTATTGCAGTGTAAAAATGGAGATGAAAGGGAGATATTAATAGGGGAATAGACATACTCCAGTTCATATAATAGCGGCAGTTGATGTTTTGGTCAACATAGATTGGAAGTAAATAGGAGATTTAAAATAGATTATGGATGACGTCAGTGTACAGTGGTTTGACGGAAGGCGGCCTTTTAATCCCCTTTGCCAAAAATTTTGAAAATGGGAATGAATATACCATAACAGAAAATGGTCTTATACAGGGAAGATGAAGATTTTGTGACGTCACTGACCATTGGTGATGCCTGTGCAGGGTCACCGAGGTAACGAAATGGACCAGTCCAACTCGCTGCCGTCGGAAACAAAATTGAAAACACCCCTGAACTGTGGGGTTCATGTGGTGAGTTAAGGACACATGACCTGGACGGGAGAGTTACTTCACTGAGGTAACTAAAACACCTGGACCAAGTCACAGCCGTTGGGAAAAGCAAAACGGATGCGATTTGGCCGTGTTTCTGTTACTTAGAGCCACACGTTATGAAACTACCAGCACCACCACAACTACCAGCCACCACCACAACTACCAGCACCACCACAACTACCAGCCACCACTACAACTACCAGCCACCACCACAACTACCAGCACCACCACAACTACCAGCACCACCACAACTACCAGCCACCACCACAACTACCAGCCACCACCACAACTACCAGCACCACCACAACTACCAGCCACCACCACAACTACCAGCCACCACCACAACTACCAGCCACCACCACAACTACCAGCCACCACCACAACTACCAGCCACCACCACAACTACCAGCACCACCACAACTACCAGCCACCACCACAACTACCAGCCACCACCACAACTACCAGCCACCACCACAACTACCAGCCACCACCACAACTACCAGCCACCACCACAACTACCAGCCACCAAAACAACTACCAGCCACCACCACAACTACCAGCACCACCACAACTACCAGCCACCACCACAACTACCAGCCACCACCACAACTACCAGCCACCACCACAACTACCAGCCACCACCACAACTACCAGCCACCACCACAACTACCAGCACCACCACAACTACCAGCCACCACCACAACTACCAGCCACCACCACAACTACCAGCCACCACTACAACTACCAGCCACCACTACAACTACCAGCCACCACCACAACTACCAGCCACCACCACAACTACCAGCCACCACCACAACTACCAGCCACCACCACAACTACCAGCCACCACCACAACTACCAGCCACCACCACAACTACCAGCACCACCACAACTACCAGTACCACCACAACTACCAGCACCACTACAACTACCAGCACCACCACAACTACCAGCCACCACTACAACTACCAGCCACCACCACAACTACCAGCACCACCACAACTACCAGCCACCACTACAACTACCAGTACCACCACAACTACCAGCACCACTACAACTACCAGCACCACCACAACTACCAGCCACCACCACAACTACCAGCCACCACCACAACTACCAGCCACCACCACAACTACCAGCCACCACCACAACTACCAGCACCACCACAACTACCAGCACCACCACAACTACCAGCCACCACCACAACTACCAGCCACCACCACAACTACCAGCACCACCACAACTACCAGCACCACCACAACTACCAGCCACCACCACAACTACCAGCCACCACCACAACTACCAGCACCACCACAACTACCAGCACCACCACAACTACCAGCACCACCACAACTACCAGCCACCACCACAACTACCAGCCACCACCACAACTACCAGCACCACCACAACTACCAGCCACCACCACAACTACCAGCCACCACCACAACTACCAGCACCACCACAACTACCAGCACCACCACAACTACCAGCCACCACTACAACTAAAACCACCACCACAACTACCAGCACCACAACAACTACCAGCCACCATCACAACTACCAGCACCACCACAACTACCAACCACCACTACAACTACCAGCCACCACCACAACTACCAGCAGCACCACAACTACCAGCACCACCACAACTACCAGCCACAACTACAACTACCAGCACCACCACAACTACCAGCACCACCACAACTACCAGCCACCACCACAACTACCAGCACCACCACAACTACCATCACCATCACAACTACCAGCACCACCACAACTACCAGCCACCACCACAACTACCAGCACCACCACAACTACCAGCACCACCACAACTACCAGCACCACCACAACTACCAGCCACCACCACAACTACCAGCACCACCACAACTACCAGCACCACCACAACTACCAGCCACCACTACAACTACCAGCCACCACCACAACTACCAGCACCACCATAACTACCAGCACCACCACAACTACCAGCACCACCACAACTACCAGCCACCACCACAACTACCAGCCACCACCACAACTACCAGCCACCACCACAACTACCAGCCAACACCACAACTACCAGCCACCACCACAACTACCAGCCACCACAACAACTACCAGCCACCACTACAACTACCAGCAGCACTACAACTACCAGCCACCACCACAACTACCAGCACCACAACAACTACCAGCCACCACCACAACTACCATCACCACCACAACTACCAGCACCACCACAACTACCAGCCACCACCACAACTACCAGCCACCACCACAACTACCTGCACCACCACAACTACCAGCACCACCACAACTACCAGCCACCACCACAACTACCAGCCACCACCACAACTACCAGCCACCACCACAACTACCAGCCACCATTACAACTACCAGCACCACCACAACTACCAGCACCACCACAACTACCAGCCACCACTACAACTACCAGCCACCACCACAACTACCAGCACCACCATAACTACCAGCACCACCACAACTACCAGCACCACCACAACTACCAGCCACCACCACAACTACCAGCCACCACCACAACTACCAGCCACCACCACAACTACCAGCCAACACCACAACTACCAGCCACCACCACAACTACCAGCCACCACAACAACTACCAGCCACCACTACAACTACCAGCAGCACTACAACTACCAGCCACCACCACAACTACCAGCACCACAACAACTACCAGCCACCACCACAACTACCATCACCACCACAACTACCCGCCACCACCACAACTACCAGCCACCACCACAACTACCAGCCACCACCACAACTACCTGCACCACCACAACTACCAGCACCACCACAACTACCAGCCACCACCACAACTACCAGCCACCACCACAACTACCAGCCACCACCACAACTACCAGCCACCATCACAACTACCAGCACCACCACAACTATCAGCCACTACTACAACTACCAGCCACCACCATAACTACCAGCACCACCACAACTACCAGCCACCACCACAACAATCAGACACCACTACAACTACCAGCCACCACCACAACTACCAGCCACCACCACAACTACCAACCACCACCACAACTACCAGCCACCACCACAACTACCAGCACCACTACAACTACCAGCCACCACCACAACGACCAGCCACCACTACAACTACCAGCACCACTACAACTACCAGCCACTACCACAACTACCAGCACCACCACAACTACCTGCACCACCACAACTACCAGCCACCACCACAACTACCAGCACCACCACAACTACCAGCACCGTCACAGCTACCAGTCACCACTACAACTACCAGCACCACCACAACTACCAGCCACCACCACAACTACCAGCCACCACCAGTACTACCTGCACCACCACAACTACCAGCCACCACCACACCTACCAGCCACCACCACAACTACCAGCCACCACTACAACTACCTGCCTCCACCACAACTACCAGCCACCACCACAACTACCAACCACCACAACAACTACCAACCACCACCACAACTACCAGCACCACCACAACTACCAGCCACCACTACAACTACCAGCCACCACCACAACTACCAGCCACCACCACAACTACCTGCACCACCACAACTACCAGCCACCACCACAACTACCAGCACCACCACAACTACCAGCCACCACTACAACTACCAGCCACCACCACAACTACCAGCCACCACCACAACTACCAGCCACCACCACAACTACCAACCACCACCACAACTACCAGCCACCACCACAACTACCAGCACCACCACAACTACCAGCCACCACTACAACTACCAGCACCACCACAACTACCAGCCACCACCACAACTACCAGCACCACCACAACTACCAGCCACCACCACAACTACCAGCCACCACCACAACTACCAGCACCACCACAACTACCAGCCACCACTACAACTACCAGCCACCACCACAACTACCAGCCACCACCACAACTACCAACCACCACCACAACTACCAACCACCACCACAACTACCAGCACCACCACAACTACCAGCCACCACTACAACTACCAGCCACCACCACAATTACCAGCCACCACCACAACTACCAGCCACCACAACAACTACCTGCACCACCACAACTACCAGCCACCACTACAACTACCAGCCACCACCACAACTACCAGCCACCACAACAACTACCAGCCACCACCACAACTACCAGCCACCACAACAACTACCAGCCACCACTACAACTACCAGCAGCACTACAACTACCAGCCATCACCACAACTACCAGCACCACAACAACTACCAGCCACCACCACAACTACCATCACCACCACAACTACCAGCATCACCACAACTACCAGCCACCACCACAACTACCAGCCACCACCACAACTACCTGCACCACCACAACTACCAGCACCACCACAACTACCAGCCACCACAACAACTACCAGCCACCACCACAACTACCAGCCACCACCACAACTACCAGCCACCATCACAACTACCAGCACCACCACAACTATCAGCCACTACTACAACTACCAGCCACCACCATAACTACCAGCACCACCACAACTACCAGCCACCACCACAACAATCAGACACCACTACAACTACCAGCCACCACCACAACTACGAGCCACCACCACAACTACCAACCACCACCACAACTACCAGCCACCACCACAACTACCAGCACCACTACAACTACCAGCCACCACCACAACGACCAGCCACCACTACAACTACCAGCACCACTACAACTACCAGCCACTACCACAACTACCAGCACCACCACAACTACCAGCACCACCACAACTACCAGCCACCACCACAACTACCAGCCACTACCACAACTACCTGCACCACCACAACTACCAGCCACCACCACAACTACCAGCCACCACCACAACTACCAGCCACCATCACAACTACCAGCACCACCACAACTATCAGCCACTACTACAACTACCAGCCACCACCATAACTACCAGCACCACCACAACTACCAGCCACCACCACAACAATCAGACACCACTACAACTACCAGCCACCACCACAACTACCAGCCACCACCACAACTACCAACCACCACCACAATTACCAGCCACCACCACAACTACCAGCACCACTACAACTACCAGCCACCACCACAACGACCAGCCACCACTACAACTACCAGCACCACTACAACTACCAGCCACTACCACAACTACCAGCACCACCACAACTACCTGCACCACCACAACTACCAGCCACCACCACAACTACCAGCACCACCACAACTACCAGCACCGCCACAGCTACCAGTCACCACTACAACTAGCAGCACCACCACAACTACCAGCCACCACCACAACTACCAGCCACCACCAGTACTACCTGCACCACCACAACTACCAGCCACCACCACAACTACCAGCCACCACCACAACTACCAGCCACCACCACTACTACCTGCACCACCACAACTACCAGCCACCACCACACCTACCAGCCACCACCACAACTACCAGCCACCACTACAACTACCTGCCTCCACCACAACTACCAGCCACCACCACAACTACCAACCACCACAACAACTACCAACCACCACCACAACTACCAGCACCACCACAACTACCAGCCACCATCAAAACTACCAGCACCACCACAACTACCAGCACCACCACAACTACCAGCCACCACTACAACTACCAGCCACCACCACAACTACCAGCACCACCATAACTACCAGCACCACCACAACTACCAGCACCACCACAACTACCAGCCACAACCACAACTACCAGCCACCACCACAACTACCAGCCACCACCACAACTACCAGCCAACACCACAACTACCAGCCACCACCACAACTACCAGCCACCACAACAACTACCAGCCACCACCACAACTACCAGCCACCACAACAACTACCAGCCACCACTACAACTACCAGCAGCACTACAACTACCAGCCATCACCACAACTACCAGCACCACAACAACTACCAGCCACCACCACAACTACCATCACCACCACAACTACCAGCATCACCACAACTACCAGCCACCACCACAACTACCAGCCACCACCACAACTACCTGCACCACCACAACTACCAGCACCACCACAACTACCAGCCACCACAACAACTACCAGCCACCACCACAACTACCAGCCACCACCACAACTACCAGCCACCATCACAACTACCAGCACCACCACAACTATCAGCCACTACTACAACTACCAGCCACCACCATAACTACCAGCACCACCACAACTACCAGCCACCACCACAACAATCAGACACCACTACAACTACCAGCCACCACCACAACTACGAGCCACCACCACAACTACCAACCACCACCACAACTACCAGCCACCACCACAACTACCAGCACCACTACAACTACCAGCCACCACCACAACGACCAGCCACCACTACAACTACCAGCACCACTACAACTACCAGCCACTACCACAACTACCAGCACCACCACAACTACCAGCACCACCACAACTACCAGCCACCACCACAACTACCAGCCACTACCACAACTACCTGCACCACCACAACTACCAGCCACCACCACAACTACCAGCCACCACCACAACTACCAGCCACCATCACAACTACCAGCACCACCACAACTATCAGCCACTACTACAACTACCAGCCACCACCATAACTACCAGCACCACCACAACTACCAGCCACCACCACAACAATCAGACACCACTACAACTACCAGCCACCACCACAACTACCAGCCACCACCACAACTACCAACCACCACCACAATTACCAGCCACCACCACAACTACCAGCACCACTACAACTACCAGCCACCACCACAACGACCAGCCACCACTACAACTACCAGCACCACTACAACTACCAGCCACTACCACAACTACCAGCACCACCACAACTACCTGCACCACCACAACTACCAGCCACCACCACAACTACCAGCACCACCACAACTACCAGCACCGCCACAGCTACCAGTCACCACTACAACTAGCAGCACCACCACAACTACCAGCCACCACCACAACTACCAGCCACCACCAGTACTACCTGCACCACCACAACTACCAGCCACCACCACAACTACCAGCCACCACCACAACTACCAGCCACCACCACTACTACCTGCACCACCACAACTACCAGCCACCACCACACCTACCAGCCACCACCACAACTACCAGCCACCACTACAACTACCTGCCTCCACCACAACTACCAGCCACCACCACAACTACCAACCACCACAACAACTACCAACCACCACCACAACTACCAGCACCACCACAACTACCAGCCACCATCAAAACTACCAGCACCACCACAACTACCAGCACCACCACAACTACCAGCCACCACTACAACTACCAGCCACCACCACAACTACCAGCACCACCATAACTACCAGCACCACCACAACTACCAGCACCACCACAACTACCAGCCACAACCACAACTACCAGCCACCACCACAACTACCAGCCACCACCACAATTACCAGCCAACACCACAACTACCAGCCACCACCACAACTACCAGCCACCACAACAACTACCAGCCACCACCACAACTACCAGCCACCACAACAACTACCAGCCACCACTACAACTACCAGCAGCACTACAACTACCAGCCATCACCACAACTACCAGCACCACAACAACTACCAGCCACCACCACAACTACCATCACCACCACAACTACCAGCATCACCACAACTACCAGCCACCACCACAACTACCAGCCACCACCACAACTACCTGCACCACCACAACTACCAGCACCACCACAACTACCAGCCACCACAACAACTACCAGCCACCACCACAACTACCAGCCACCACCACAACTACCAGCCACCATCACAACTACCAGCACCACCACAACTATCAGCCACTACTACAACTACCAGCCACCACCATAACTACCAGCACCACCACAACTACCAGCCACCACCACAACAATCAGACACCACTACAACTACCAGCCACCACCACAACTACGAGCCACCACCACAACTACCAACCACCACCACAACTACCAGCCACCACCACAACTACCAGCACCACTACAACTACCAGCCACCACCACAACGACCAGCCACCACTACAACTACCAGCACCACTACAACTACCAGCCACTACCACAACTACCAGCACCACCACAACTACCAGCACCACCACAACTACCAGCCACCACCACAACTACCAGCCACTACCACAACTACCTGCACCACCACAACTACCAGCCACCACCACAACTACCAGCCACCACCACAACTACCAGCCACCATCACAACTACCAGCACCACCACAACTATCAGCCACTACTACAACTACCAGCCACCACCATAACTACCAGCACCACCACAACTACCAGCCACCACCACAACAATCAGACACCACTACAACTACCAGCCACCACCACAACTACCAGCCACCACCACAACTACCAACCACCACCACAATTACCAGCCACCACCACAACTACCAGCACCACTACAACTACCAGCCACCACCACAACGACCAGCCACCACTACAACTACCAGCACCACTACAACTACCAGCCACTACCACAACTACCAGCACCACCACAACTACCTGCACCACCACAACTACCAGCCACCACCACAACTACCAGCACCACCACAACTACCAGCACCGCCACAGCTACCAGTCACCACTACAACTAGCAGCACCACCACAACTACCAGCCACCACCACAACTACCAGCCACCACCAGTACTACCTGCACCACCACAACTACCAGCCACCACCACAACTACCAGCCACCACCACAACTACCAGCCACCACCACTACTACCTGCACCACCACAACTACCAGCCACCACCACACCTACCAGCCACCACCACAACTACCAGCCACCACTACAACTACCTGCCTCCACCACAACTACCAGCCACCACCACAACTACCAACCACCACAACAACTACCAACCACCACCACAACTACCAGCACCACCACAACTACCAGCCACCATCAAAACTACCAGCACCACCACAACTACCAGCACCACCACAACTACCAGCCACTACTACAACTACCAGACACCACCACAACTACCAGCACCACCATAACTACCAGCACCACCACAACTACCAGCACCACCACAACTACCAGCCACAACCACAACTACCAGCCACCACCACAACTACCAGCCACCACCACAACTACCAGCCAACACCACAACTACCAGCCACCACCACAACTACCAGCCACCACAACAACTACCAGCCACCACTACAACTACCAGCAGCACTACAACTACCAGCCACCACCACAACTACCAGCACCACAACAACTACCAGCCACCACCACAACTACCATCACCACCACAACTACCAGCACCACCACAACTACCAGCCACCACCACAACTACCAGCCACCACCACAACTACCTGCACCACCACAACTACCAGCACCACCACAACTACCAGCCACCACCACAACTACCAGCCACCACCACAACTACCAGCACCACCATAACTACCAGCACCACCACAACTACCAGCACCACCACAACTACCAGCCACAACCACAACTACCAGCCACCACCACAACTACCAGCCACCACCACAACTACCAGCCAACACCACAACTACCAGCCACCACCACAACTACCAGCCACCACAACAACTACCAGCCACCACTACAACTACCAGCAGCACTACAACTACCAGCCACCACCACAACTACCAGCACCACAACAACTACCAGCCACCACCACAACTACCATCACCACCACAACTACCAGCACCACCACAACTACCAGCCACCACCACAACTACCAGCCACCACCACAACTACCTGCACCACCACAACTACCAGCACCACCACAACTACCAGCCACCATCACAACTACCAGCACCACCACAACTATCAGCCACTACTACAACTACCAGCCACCACCATAACTACCAGCACCACCACAACTACCAGCCACCACCACAACAATCAGACACCACTACAACTACCAGCCACCACCACAACTACCAGCCACCACCACAACTACCAACCACCACCACAATTACCAGCCACCACCACAACTACCAGCACCACTACAACTACCAGCCACCACCACAACGACCAGCCACCACTACAACTACCAGCACCACTACAACTACCAGCCACTACCACAACTACCAGCACCACCACAACTACCTGCACCACCACAACTACCAGCCACCACCACAACTACCAGCACCACCACAACTACCAGCACCGCCACAGCTACCAGTCACCACTACAACTAGCAGCACCACCACAACTACCAGCCACCACCACAACTACCAGCCACCACCAGTACTACCTGCACCACCACAACTACCAGCCACCACCACAACTACCAGCCACCACCACAACTACCAGCCACCACCACTACTACCTGCACCACCACAACTACCAGCCACCACCACACCTACCAGCCACCACCACAACTACCAGCCACCACTACAACTACCTGCCTCCACCACAACTACCAGCCACCACCACAACTACCAACCACCACAACAACTACCAACCACCACCACAACTACCAGCACCACCACAACTACCAGCCACCATCAAAACTACCAGCACCACCACAACTACCAGCACCACCACAACTACCAGCCACCACTACAACTACCAGCCACCACCACAACTACCAGCACCACCATAACTACCAGCACCACCACAACTACCAGCACCACCACAACTACCAGCCACAACCACAACTACCAGCCACCACCACAACTACCAGCCACCACCACAACTACCAGCCAACACCACAACTACCAGCCACCACCACAACTACCAGCCACCACAACAACTACCAGCCACCACTACAACTACCAGCAGCACTACAACTACCAGCCACCACCACAACTACCAGCACCACAACAACTACCAGCCACCACCACAACTACCATCACCACCACAACTACCAGCACCACCACAACTACCAGCCACCACCACAACTACCAGCCACCACCACAACTACCTGCACCACCACAACTACCAGCACCACCACAACTACCAGCCACCACCACAACTACCAGCCACCACCACAACTACCAGCCACCACCACAACTACCAGCCACCATCACAACTACCAGCACCACCACAACTATCAGCCACTACTACAACTACCAGCCACCACCATAACTACCAGCACCACCACAACAACCAGCCACCACCACAACAATCAGACACCACTACAACTACCAGCCACCACCACAACTACCAGCCACCACCACAACTACCAACCACCACCACAACTACCAGCCACCACCACAACTACCAGCACCACTACAACTACCAGCCACCACCACAACGACCAGCCACCACTACAACTACCAGCACCACTACAACTACCAGCCACTACCACAACTACCAGCACCACCACAACTACCTGCACCACCACAACTACCAGCCACCACCACAACTACCAGCACCACCACAACTACCAGCACCGTCACAGCTACCAGTCACCACTACAACTACCAGCACCACCACAACTACCAGCCACCACCACAACTACCAGCCACCACCAGTACTACCTGCACCACCACAACTACCAGCCACCACCACACCTACCAGCCACCACCACAACTACCAGCCACCACTACAACTACCTGCCTCCACCACAACTACCAGCCACCACCACAACTACCAACCACCACAGCAACTACCAACCACCACCACAACTACCAGCACCACCACAACTACCAGCCACCACTACAACTACCAGCCACCACCACAACTACCAACCACCACCACAACTACCTGCACCACCACAACTACCAGCCACCACCACAACTACCAGCACCACCACAACTACCAGCCACCACTACAACTACCAGCCACCACCACAACTACCAGCCACCACCACAACTACCAGCCACCACCACAACTACCAACCACCACCACAACTACCAGCCACCACCACAACTACCAGCACCACCACAACTACCAGCCACCACTACAACTACCAGCACCACCACAACTACCAGCCACCACCACAACTACCAGCACCACCACAACTACCAGCCACCACCACAACTACCAGCCACCACCACAACTACCAGCACCACCACAACTACCAGCCACCACTACAACTACCAGCCACCACCACAACTACCAGCCACCACCACAACTACCAACCACCACCACAACTACCAACCACCACCACAACTACCAGCCACCACTACAACTACCAGCCACCACCACAATTACCAGCCACCACCACAACTACCAGCCACCACAACAACTACCTGCACCACCACAACTACCAGCCACCACTACAACTACCAGCCACCACCACAACTACCAGCCACCACAACAACTACCAGCCACCACCACAACTACCAGCCACCACAACAACTACCAGCCACCACTACAACTACCAGCAGCACTACAACTACCAGCCATCACCACAACTACCAGCACCACAACAACTACCAGCCACCACCACAACTACCATCACCACCACAACTACCAGCACCACCACAACTACCAGCCACCACCACAACTACCAGCCACCACCACAACTACCTGCACCACCACAACTACCAGCACCACCACAACTACCAGCCACCACAACAACTACCAGCCACCACCACAACTACCAGCCACCACCACAACTACCAGCCACCATCACAACTACCAGCACCACCACAACTATCAGCCACTACTACAACTACCAGCCACCACCATAACTACCAGCACCACCACAACTACCAGCCACCACCACAACAATCAGACACCACTACAACTACCAGCCACCACCACAACTACGAGCCACCACCACAACTACCAACCACCACCACAACTACCAGCCACCACCACAACTACCAGCACCACTACAACTACCAGCCACCACCACAACGACCAGCCACCACTACAACTACCAGCACCACTACAACTACCAGCCACTACCACAACTACCAGCACCACCACAACTACCAGCACCACCACAACTACCAGCCACCACCACAACTACCAGCCACCACCACAACTACCTGCACCACCACAACTACCAGCCACCACCACAACTACCAGCCACCACCACAACTACCAGCCACCATCACAACTACCAGCACCACCACAACTATCAGCCACTACTACAACTACCAGCCACCACCATAACTACCAGCACCACCACAACTACCAGCCACCACCACAACAATCAGACACCACTACAACTACCAGCCACCACCACAACTACCAGCCACCACCACAACTACCAACCACCACCACAATTACCAGCCACCATCACAACTACCAGCACCACTACAACTACCAGCCACCACCACAACGACCAGCCACCACTACAACTACCAGCACCACTACAACTACCAGCCACTACCACAACTACCAGCACCACCACAACTACCTGCACCACCACAACTACCAGCCACCACCACAACTACCAGCACCACCACAACTACCAGCACCGCCACAGCTACCAGTCACCACTACAACTACCAGCACCACCACAACTACCAGCCACCACCACAACTACCAGCCACCACCAGTACTACCTGCACCACCACAACTACCAGCCACCACCACAACTACCAGCCACCACCACAACTACCAGCCACCACCACTACTACCTGCACCACCACAACTACCAGCCACCACCACACCTACCAGCCACCACCACAACTACCAGCCACCACTACAACTACCTGCCTCCACCACAACTACCAGCCACCACCACAACTACCAACCACCACAACAACTACCAACCACCACCACAACTACCAGCACCACCACAACTACCAGCCACCACTACAACTACCAGGCACCACCACAACTACCAGCCACCACCACAACTACCTACACCACCACAACTACCAGCCACCACCACAACTACCAGCACCACCACAACTACCAGCCACCACTACAACTACCAGCCACCACCACAACTACCAGCCACCACCACAACTACCAGCCACCACCACAACTACCAACCACCACCACAACTACCAGCCACCACCACAACTACCAGCACCACCACAACTACCAGCCACCACTACAACTACCAGCACCACCACAACTACCAGCCACCACCACAACTACCAGCCACCACCAAAACTACCAGCCACCACCACAACTACCAACCACCACCACAACTACCAACCACCACCACAACTACCAGCACCACCACAACTACCAGCCACCACTACTACTACCAGCCACCACCACAATTACCAGCCACCACCACAACTACCAGCCACCACAACAACTACCTGCACCACCACAACTACCAGCCACCACTACAACTACCAGCCACCACCACAACTACCAGCCACCACCACAACTACCAGCCACCACCACAACTACCAGCCACCACCACAACGACCAGCCACCATCACAACTACCAGCACCACCACAACTACCTGCACCACCATAACTACCAGCCACCACTACAACTACCAGCCACCACCACAACTACCAGCCACCACCACAACTACCAGCCACCACCACAACTACCAGCACCACCACAACTACCAGCCACCATCACAACTACCAGCACCACCACAACTACCAGCACCACCACAACTACCAGCCACCACCACAACTACCAGCACCACCACAACTACCAGCCACCATCACAACTACCAGCACCACCACAACTACCAGCCACCACCACAACTACCAGCACCAGCACAACTACCAGCACCACCACAACTACCAGCACCACCACAACTACCAGCCACCACCACAACTACCAGCACCACCACAACTACCAGCACCACCACAACTACCAGCCACCACTACAACTACCAGCCACCACCACAACTACCAGCACCACCATAACTACCAGCACCACCACAACTACCAGCACCACCACAACTACCAGCCACCACCACAACTACCAGCCACCACCACAACTACCAGCCACCACCACAACTACCAGCCACCACAACAACTACCAGCCACCACTACAACTACCAGCAGCACTACAACTACCAGCCACCACAACAACTACCAGCACCACAACAACTACCAGCCACCACTACAACTACCATCACCACCACAACTACCAGCACCACCACAACTACCAGCCACCACCACAACTACCAGCTACCACCACAACTACCTGCACCACCACAACTACCAGCACCACCACAACTACTAACCACCACCACAACTACCAGCCACCACCACAACTACCAGCCACCACCACAACTACCAGCCACCATCACAACTACAAGCACCACCACAACTATCAGCCACTACTACAACTACCAGCCACCACCATAACTACCAGCACCACCACAACTACCAGCCACCACCACAACAATCAGACACCACTACAACTACCAGCCACCACCACAACTACGAGCCACCACCACAACTACCAACCACCACCACAACTACCAGCCACCACCACAACTACCAGCACCACTACAACTACCAGCCACCACCACAACGACCAGCCACCACTACAACTACCAGCACCACTACAACTACCAGCCACTACCGCAACTACCAGCACCACCACAACTACCTGCACCACCACAACTACCAGCCACCACCACAACTACCAGCACCACCACAACTACCAGCACCGCCACAGCTACCAGTCACCACTACAACTACCAGCACCACCACAACTACCAGCCACCACCACAACTACCAGCCACCACCAGTACTACCTGCACCACAACAACTACCAGCCACCACGACAACTACCAGCCACCACCACAACTACCAGTCACAACCACTACTACCTGCACCACCACAACTACCAGCCACCATCACAACTACCAGCACCACCACAACTACCAGCCACCACCACAACTACCAGCACCACCACAACTACCAGCACCACCACAACTACCAGCACCACCACAACTACCAGCCACCACTACAACTACCAGCACCACCACAACTACCAGCACCACCACAACTACCAGCCACCACTACAACTACCAGCCACCACCACAACTACCAGCACCACCATAACTACCAGCACCACCACAACTACCAGCACCACCACAACTACCAGCCACCACCACAACTACCAGCCACCACCACAACTACCAGCCACCACCACAACTACCAGCCACCACAACAACTACCAGCCACCACTACAACTACCAGCAGCACTACAACTACCAGCCACCACAACAACTACCAGCACCACAACAACTACCAGCCACCACCACAACTACCATCACCACCACAACTACCAGCACCACCACAACTACCAGCCACCACCACAACTACCAGCCACCACCACAACTACCTGCACCACCACAACTACCAGCACCACCACAACTACTATCCACCACCACAACTACCAGCCACCACCACAACTACCAGCCACCACCACAACTACCAGCCACCATCACAACTACAAGCACCACCACAACTATCAGCCACTACTACAACTACCAGCCACCACCATAACTACCAGCACCACCACAACTACCAGCCACCACCACAACAATCAGACACCACTACAACTACCAGCCACCACCACAACTACGAGCCACCACCACAACTACCAACCACCACCACAACTACCAGCCACCACCACAACTACCAGCACCACTACAACTACCAGCCACCACCACAACGACCAGCCACCACTACAACTACCAGCACCACTACAACTACCAGCCACTACCACAACTACCAGCACCACCACAACTACCTGCACCACCACAACTACCAGCCACCACCACAACTACCAGCACCACCACAACTACCAGCACCGCCACAGCTACCAGTCACCACTACAACTACCAGCACCACCACAACTACCAGTCACCACCACAACTACCAGCCACCACCAGTACTACCTGCACCACAACAACTACCAGCCACCACCACAACTACCAGCCACCACCACAACTACCAGCCACCACCACTACTACCTGCACCACCACAACTACCAGCCACCACCACACCTACCAGCCACCACCACAACTACCAGCCACCACTACAACTACCTGCCTCCACCACAACTACTAGCCACCACCACAACTACCAACCACCACAACAACTACCAACCACCACCACAACTACCAGCACCACCACAACTACCAGCCACCACTACAACTACCAGCCACCACCACAACTACCAGCCACCACCACAACTACCTGCACCACCACAACTACCAGCCACCACCACAACTACCAGCACCCCCACAACTACCAGCCACCACTACAACTACCAGCCACCACCACAACTACCAGCCACCACCACAACTACCAGCCACCATCACAACTACCAAACACCACCACAACTACCAGCCACCACCACAACTACCAGCACCACCACAACTACCAGCCACCACTACAACTACCAGCACCACCACAACTACCAGCCACCACCACAACTACCAGCACCACCACAACTACCAGCCACCACCACAACTACCAGCCACAACCACAAATACCAGCACCACCACAACTACCAGCCACCACTACAACTACCAGCCACCACCACAACTACCAGCCACCACCAAAACTACCAACCACCACCACAACTACCAACCACCACCACAACTACCAGCACAACTACCAGCCACCACTACAACTACCTGCACCACCACAACTACCAGCCACCACTACAACTACCAGCCACCACCTCAACTACCAGCCACCACCACAACTACCAGCCACCACCACAACTACCAGCCACCACCACAACGACCAGCCACCACTACAACTACCAGCACCACTACAACTACCAGCCACTACCACAACTACCAGCACCACCACAACTACCTGCACCACCACAACTACCAGCCACCACCACAACTACCAGCACCACCACAACTACCAGCACCGCCACAGCTACCAGTCACCACTACAACTACCAGCACCACCACAACTACCAGCCACCACCACAACTACCAGCCACCACCAGTACTACCTGCACCACTACAACTACCAGCCACCACCACAACTACCAGCCACCACCACAACTACCAGCCACCACCACTACTACCTGCACCACCACAACTACCAGCCACCACCACACCTACCAGCCACCACCACAACTACCAGCCACCACTACAACTACCTGCCTCCACCACAACTACTAGCCACCACCACAACTACCAACCACCACAACAACTACCAACCACCACCACAACTACCAGCACCACCACAACTACCAGCCACCACTACAACTACCAGCCACCACCACAACTACCAGCCACCACCACAACTACCTGCACCACCACAACTACCAGCCACCACCACAACTACCAGCACCCCCACAACTTCCAGCCACCACTACAACTACCAGCCACCACCACAACTACCAGCCACCACCACAACTACCAGCCACCATCACAACTACCAAACACCACCACAACTACCAGCCACCACCACAACTACCAGCACCACCACAACTACCAGCCACCACTACAACTACCAGCACCACCACAACTACCAGCCACCACCACAACTACCAGCACTACCACAACTACCAGCCACCACCACAACTACCAGCCACAACCACAAATACCAGCACCACCACAACTACCAGCCACCACTACAACTACCAGCCACCACCACAACTACCAGCCACCACCACAACTACCAACCACCACCACAACTACCAACCACCACCACAACTACCAGCACAACTACCAGCCACCACTACAACTACCTGCACCACCACAACTACCAGCCACCACTACAACTACCAGCCACCACCTCAACTACCAGCCACCACCACAACTACCAGCCACCACCACAACTACCAGCCACCACCACAACGACCAGCCACCATCACAACTACCAGCACCACCACAACTACCTGCACCACCACAACTACCAGCCACCACTACAACTATAAGCCACCACCACAACTACCAGCCACCACCACAACTACCAGCCACCACCACAACTACTAACCACCACTACAACTACCAGCCACCACTACAACTACCAGCACCACCACAACTACCAGCTACCACCACAACTACCAGCACCACCACAACTACCAGCCACCACTACAACTACCAGCCACCACCACAACTACCAGCCACCACCACAACTACCAGCACCACCACAACTACCAGCCACCACCACAACTACCAGCACCACCACAACTACCAGCCACCACTACAACTACCAGCCACCACCACAACTACCAGCCACCACCACAACTACCAGCCACCACCACAACTACCAGCACCACCACAACTACCAGCCACCACTACAACTACCAGCCACCACCACAACTACCAGCCACCACCACAACTACCAGCCACCACTACAACTACCAGCCACCACTACAACTACCAGCACCACCACAACTACCAGCCACCACCACAACTACCAGCACCACCACAACTACCTGCACCACCACAACTACCAGCCACCAATACAACTACCTGCACCACCACAACTACCAGCCACCACCACAACTACCAGCCACCACCACAACTACCTGCACCACCACAACTACCGGCCACCACCACACCTACCAGCCACCACCACAACTACCAGCCACCACCACAACTACCAGCACCACCACAATTACCAGCCACCACTACAACTACCAGCCACCACCACAACTACCAGCACCACCACAATTACCAGCCAGCACTACAACTACCAGCCACCACCACAACTACCAGCACCACCACAATTACCAGCCACCACGACAACTACCAGCCACCACCACAACTACCAGCACCACCACAATTACCAGCCACCACTACAACTACCAGTAACCACCACAACTACCAGCCACCACCACAACTACCAGCACCACCACAATTACCAGCCACCACTACAACTACCAGCCACCAACACAACTACCAGCCACCACCACTGCTACCTGCACCACCACAACTACCAGCCACCACCACAACTACCTGCACCACCACAACTACCAGCCACCACCACACCTAACAGCCACCACCACAACTACCAGCCACCACTACAACTACCAGCCACCACCACAACTACCAGCACCACCACAACTACCAGCCACCACCACAACTACCAGCCACCACTACAACTACCAGCCACCACCACAACTACCAGCCACCACTACAACTACCAGCCACCACCACAACTACCAGCCACCACCACAACTACAAAACACCACAACAACTACCAACCACCACCACAACTACCAGCACCACCACAACTTCCAGCCACCACTACAACTACCAGCCACCACCACAACTACCAGCCACCACCACAACTACCAGCCACCACCACAACTACCTGCACCACCACAACTACCAGCCACTACCACAACTACCAACACCACCGCAACTACCAGCCACCACTACAACTACCAGCCACCACCACAACTACCAGCCACCACCACAACTACCAACCACCACAACTACCAGCTACCACCACAACTACCAGCACCACCACAACTACCGGCCACCACTACAACTACCAGCTACCACCACAACTACCAGCCACCACCACAACTACCTGCACCACCACAACTACCAGCCACCACCACACCTACCAGCCACCACCACAACTACCAGCCACCACCACAACTACCAGCACCACCACAACTACCAGCCACCACTACTACTACCAGCCACCACCACAACTACCAGCCACCACCACACCTACCAGCCACAACCACAACTACCAGCCACCACCACAACTACCAGCACCACTACAACTACCAGCCACCACCACAACGACCAGCCACCACTACAACTACCAGCACCACTACAACTACCAGCCACTACCACAACTACCAGCACCACCACAACTACCTGCACCACCACAACTACCAGCCACCACCACAACTACCAGCACCACCACAACTACCAGCACCGCCACAGCTACCAGTCACCACTACAACTACCAGCACCACCACAACTACCAGCCACCACCACAACTACCAGCCACCACCAGTACTACCTGCACCACAACAACTACCAGCCACCACGACAACTACCAGCCACCACCACAACTACCAGTCACCACCACTACTACCTGCACCACCACAACTACCAGCCACCATCACAACTACCAGCACCACCACAACTACCAGCCACCACCACAACTACCAGCACCACCACAACTACCAGCACCACCACAACTACCAGCACCACCACAACTACCAGCCACCACTACAACTACCAGCACCACCACAACTACCAGCACCACCACAACTACCAGCCACCACTACAACTACCAGCCACCACTACAACTACCAGCACCACCATAACTACCAGCACCACCACAACTACCAGCACCACCACAACTACCAGCCACCACCACAACTACCAGCCACCACCACAACTACCAGCCACCACAACAACTACCAGCCACCACTACAACTACCAGCAGCACTACAACTACCAGCCACCACAACAACTACCAGCACCACAACAACTACCAGCCACCACCACAACTACCATCACCACCACAACTACCAGCACCACCACAACTACCAGCCACCACCACAACTACCAGCCACCACCACAACTACCTGCACCACCACAACTACCAGCACAACCACAACTACTATCCACCACCACAACTACCAGCCACCACCACAACTACCAGCCACCACCACAACTACCAGCCACCATCACAACTACAAGCACCACCACAACTATCAGCCACTACTACAACTACCAGCCACCACCATAACTACCAGCACCACCACAACTACCAGCCACCACCACAACAATCAGACACCACTACAACTACCAGCCACCACCACAACTACGAGCCACCACCACAACTACCAACCACCACCACAACTACCAGCCACCACCACAACTACCAGCACCACTACAACTACCAGCCACCACCACAACGACCAGCCACCACTACAACTACCAGCACCACTACAACTACCAGCCACTACCACAACTACCAGCACCACCACAACTACCTGCACCACCACAACTACCAGCCACCACCACAACTACCAGCACCACCACAACTACCAGCACCGCCACAGCTACCAGTCACCACTACAACTACCAGCACCACCACAACTACCAGCCACCACCACAACTACCAGCCACCACCAGTACTACCTGCACCACAACAACTACCAGCCACCACCACAACTACCAGCCACCACCACAACTACCAGCCACCACCACTACTACCTGCACCACCACAACTACCAGCCACCACCACACCTACCAGCCACCACCACAACTACCAGCCACCACTACAACTACCTGCCTCCACCACAACTACTAGCCACCACCACAACTACCAACCACCACAACAACTACCAACCACCACCACAACTACCAGCACCACCACAACTACCAGCCACCACTACAACTACCAGCCACCACCACAACTACCAGCCACCACCACAACTACCTGCACCACCACAACTACCAGCCACCACCACAACTACCAGCACCACCACAACTACCAGCCACCACTACAACTACCAGCCACCACCACAACTACCAGCCACCACCACAACTACCAGCCACCATCACAACTACCAAACACCACCACAACTACCAGCCACCACCACAACTACCAGCACCACCACAACTACCAGCCACCACTACAACTACCAGCACCACCACAACTACCAGCCACCACCACAACTACCAGCACCACCACAACTACCAGCCACCACCACAACTACCAGCCACAACCACAAATACCAGCACCACCACAACTACCAGCCACCACTACAACTACCAGCCACCACCACAACTACCAGCCACCACCACAACTACCAACCACCACCACAACTACCAACCACCACCACAACTACCAGCACAACTACCAGCCACCACTACAACTACCTGCACCACCACAACTACCAGCCACCACTACAACTACCAGCCACCACCTCAACTACCAGCCACCACCACAACTACCAGCCACCACCACAACTACCAGCCACCACCACAACGACCAGCCACCATCACAACTACCAGCACCACCACAACTACCTGCACCACCACAACTACCAGCCACCACTACAACTACCAGCCACCACCACAACTACCAGCCACCACCACAACTACCAGCCACCACCACAACTACTAACCACCACTACAACTACCAGCCACCACTACAACTACCAGCACCACCACAACTACCAGCCACCACCACAACTACCAGCACCACCACAACTACCAGCCACCACTACAACTACCAGCCACCACCACAACTACCAGCCACCACCACAACTACCAGCCACCACCACAACTACCAGCCACCACCACAACGACCAGCCACCATCACAACTACCAGCACCACCACAACTACCTGCACCACCACAACTACCAGCCACCACTACAACTACCAGCCACCACTACAACTACCAGCACCACCACAACTACCAGCCACCACCACAACTACCAGCACCACCACAACTACCAACCACCACTACAACTACCAGCCACCACTACAACTACCAGCACCACCACAACTACCAGCCACCACCACAACTACCAGCACCACCACAACTACCTGCACCACCACAACTACCAGCCACCAATACAACTACCTGCACCACCACAACTACCAGCCACCACCACAACTACCAGCCACCACCACAACTACCTGCACCACCACAACTACCGGCCACCACCACACCTACCAGCCACCACCACAACTACCAGCCACCACCACAACTACCAGCACCACCACAATTACCAGCCACCACTACAACTACCAGCCACCACCACAACTACCAGCACCACCACAATTACCAGCCAGCACTACAACTACCAGCCACCACCACAACTACCAGCACCACCACAATTACCAGCCACCACGACAACTACCAGCCACCACCACAACTACCAGCACCACCACAATTACCAGCCACCACTACAACTACCAGTAACCACCACAACTACCAGCCACCACCACAACTACCAGCACCACCACAATTACCAGCCACCACTACAACTACCAGCCACCAACACAACTACCAGCCACCACCACTGCTACCTGCACCACCACAACTACCAGCCACCACCACAACTACCTGCACCACCACAACTACCAGCCACCACCACACCTAACAGCCACCACCACAACTACCAGCCACCACTACAACTACCAGCCACCACCACAACTACCAGCACCACCACAACTACCAGCCACCACCACAACTACCAGCCACCACTACAACTACCAGCCACCACCACAACTACCAGCCACCACTACAACTACCAGCCACCACCACAACTACCAGCCACCACCACAACTACAAAACACCACAACAACTACCAACCACCACCACAACTACCAGCACCACCACAACTACCAGCCACCACTACAACTACCAGCCACCACCACAACTACCAGCCACCACCACAACTACCAGCCACCACCACAACTACCTGCACCACCACAACTACCAGCCACTACCACAACTACCAACACCACCGCAACTACCAGCCACCACTACAACTACCAGCCACCACTACAACTACCAGCTACCACCACAACTACCAGCCACCACCACAACTACCTGCACCACCACAACTACCAGCCACCACCACACCTACCAGCCACCACCACAACTACCAGCCACCACCACAATTACCAGCACCACCACAACTACCAGCCACCACTACTACTACCAGCCACCACCACAACTACCAGCCACCACCACACCTACTAGCCACAACCACAACTACCAGCCACCACCACAACTACCAGCCACCACCACAACTACCAGCCACCACTACAACTACCAGCCACCATCACAACTACCAGCCACCACCACAACTACCAGCCACCACCACTACTACCTGCACCACCATAACTACCAGCCACCACCACACCTACCAGCCACCACCACAACTACCAGCCACCACCACAACTACCAGCACCAACACAACTACCATCCACCACTACAACTACCAGCCACCACCACAACTACCAGCCACCACCACAACTACCAGCCACCACCACAACTACCAGCACCACCACAACTACAAGCCACCACCACAACTACCAGCCACCACCACAACTACCAGCACCACCACAACTACCAGCCACCACCACAACTACCAGCACCACCACAACTACCAGCCACCACCACAACTACCTGCACCACGACAACTACCAGCCACCACCACAACTACCAGCACCACGACAACTACCAGCCACCACTACAACTACCAGCCACCACCACAACTACCAGCACCACCACAACTACCAGCCACCACTACAACAACCAGCCACCACCACAACTACCAGCCACCACCACAACTACCACCCACCACCACTACTACCAACCACCACCACAACTACCAGCACCACCACAACTACCAGCCACCACTACAACTACCAGTTACCACCACAACTACCAGCCACCACTACAACTACCAGCCACCACCACAACTACCAGCACCACCACAACTACCAGCCACCACCACAACTACCAGCACCACCACAACTACCAGCCACCACCACAACTACCAGCACCACCACAACTACCTGCCACCACTACAACAACCAGCCACCACCACAACTACCAGCCACCACCACAACTACCAACCACCACCACTACTACCAACCACCACCACAACTACCAGCACCACCACAACTACCAGCCACCACTACAACTACCAGCCACCACCACAACTACCAGCACCACCACAACTACCAGCAGCACCACAACTACCAGCCACCATTACAACTACCAGCACCACCACAACTACCAGCACCACCACAACTACCAGCCACCACCACAACTACCATCCACCACTACAACTACCAGCCACCACCACAACTACCAGCCACCACTACAACTACCAGCCACCACCACAACTACCAGCACCACCACAACTACCAGCCACCACCACAACTACCAGCCACCACCACAACTACCAGCACCACCACAACTACCAGCCACCACCACAACTACCAGCACCACCACAACTACCAGCCACCACCACAACTACCTGCACCACCACAACTACCAGCCACCACCACAACTACCAGCACCACGACAACTACCAGCCACCACTACAACTACCAGCCACCACCACAACTACCAGCACCACCACAACTACCAGCCACCACTACAACAACCAGCCACCACCACAACTACCAGCCACCACCACAACTACCAACCACCACCACTACTACCAACCACCACCACAACTACCAGCACCACCACAACTACCAGCCACCACTACAACTACCAGCCACCACCACAACTACCAGCCACCACTACAACTACCAGCCACCACCACAACTACCAACCACCACCACTACTACCAACCACCACCACAACTACCAGCACCACCACAACTACCAGCCACCACCACAACTACCAGCACCACCACAACTACCAGCCACCACTACAACAACCAGCCACCACCACAACTACCAGCCACCACCACAACTACCAACCACCACCACTACTACCAACCACCACCACAACTACCAGCACCACCACAACTACCAGCCACCACTACAACTACCAGCCACCACCACAACTACCAGCCACCACTACAACTACCAGCCACCACCACAACTACCAGCACCACCACAACTACCAGCCACCACCACAACTACCAGCACCACCACAACTACCAGCCACCACCACAACTACCAGCACCACCACAACTACCAGCCACCACTACAACAACCAGCCACCACCACAACTACCAGCCACCACCACAACTACCAACCACCACCACTACTACCAACCACCACCACAACTACCAGCACCACCACAACTACCAGCCACCACTACAACTACCAGCCACCACCACAACTACCAGCACCACCACAACTACCAGCAGCACTACAACTACCAGCCACCACCACAACTACCAGCACCACCACAACTACCAGCACCACCACAACTACCAGCCACCACCACAACTACCAGCCACCACTCCAACTACCAGCCACCACCACAACTACCTGCACCACCACAACTACCAGCCACCACCACACCTACCAGCCACCACCACAACTACCAGCCACCACCACAACTACCAGCACCACCACAACTACCAGCCACCACTACTACTACCAGCCACCACCACAACTACCAGTTACCACCACACCTACCAGCCACCACCACAACTACCAGCCACCACCACAACTACCAGCCACCACCACAACTACCAGCCACCACTACAACTACCAGCCACCATCACAACTACCAGCCACCACCACAACTACCAGCCACCACCACTACTACCTGCACCACCATAACTACCAGCCACCACCACACCTACCAGCCACCACCACAACTACCAGCCACCACCACAACTACCAGCACCAACACAACTACCATCCACCACTACAACTACCAGCCACCACCACAACTACCAGCCACCACCACAACTACCAGCCACCACCACAACTACCAGCACCACCACAACTACCAGCCACCACCACAACTACCAGCCACCACCACAACTACCAGCACCACCACAACTACCAGCCACCACCACAACTACCAGCACCACCACAACTACCAGCCACCACCACAACTACCAGCACCACCACAACTACCAGCCACCACCACAACTACCAGCACCACCACAACTACCAGCCACCACTACAACAACCAGCCACCACCACAACTACCAGCCACCACCACAACTACCAACCACCACCACTACTACCAACCACCACCACAACTACCAGCACCACCACAACTACCAGCCACCACTACAACTACCAGCCACCATCACAACTACCAGCACCACCACAACTACCAGCAGCACTACAACTACCAGCCACCACCACAACTACCAGCACCACCACAACTACCAGCACCACCACAACTACCAGCCACCACCACAACTACCAGCCACCACTACAACTACCAGCCACCACCACAACTACCAGCACCACCACAACTACCAGCCACCACCACAACTACCAGCACCACCACAACTACCAGCCACCACAACAACTACCAGCCACCACCACAACTACCAGCCACCACCACAACTACCAGCCACCACCACTACTACCTGCACCACCACAACTACCAGCCGCCACCACAACTACCAGCCACCACCACAACTACCTGCCACCACCACTAGTACCTGCACCACCACAACTACCAGCCACCACCACAACTACCAGCCACCACCACAAATACCAACCACCACCACAACTACCAACCACCACCACAACTACCAGCCACCACCACAACTACCAGCCACCACCACACCTACCCGCCACCACCACAACTACCAGCCACCACCACAACTACCAGCACCACCACAACTACCAGCCACCACCACAACTACCAGCCACCACTACAACTACCAGCCACCACCACAACTACCAGCCACCACTACAACTACCAGCCACCACCACAACTACCAGCCACCACCACAACTACCAGCCACCACCACAACTACCAGCCACCACCACAACTACCAGCACCACCACAACTACCAGCCACCACTACAACTACCAGCCACCACCACAACTACCAGCCACCACCACAACTACCAGCACCACCACAACTACCAGCCACCACCACAACTTCCAGCCACCACCACAACTACCAGCCACCACCACAACTACCAGCCACCACCACAACTACCAGCCACCACTACAACTACCACCCACGACCACAACTACCAGCCACCACCACAACTACCAGCCACCACTACAACTACCAGCCACCACCACAACTACCAGCCACCACCACAACTACCAGCACCACCACAACTACCAGCACCACCACAACTACCAGCCACCACTACAACTACCAGCCACCACTACAACTACCAGCCACCACCACAACTACCAGCCACCACCACAACTACCAGCCACCACCACAACTTCCAGCCACCACCACAACTACCAGCCACCACCACAACTACCAGCCACCATCACAACTACCAGCCACCACCACAACTACCAGCCACCACCACAACTACCAGCCACCACCACAACTTCCAGCCACCACCACAACTACCAGCCACCACCACAACTACCAGCCACGATCACAACTACCAGCCACCACCACAACTACCTGCCGCCACCACAACTACCAGCCACCACCACAACTACCAGCCACCACTACAACTACCAGCCACCACTACAACTACCAGCACCACCACAACTACCAGCCACACTACAACTACCAGCCATCACCACAACTACCAGCCACCACCACAACTACCAGCACCACCACAACTACCAACCACCACCACAACTACCAGCCACCACCACCACTACCAGCTGCCACCAAAACTACCAGCCACCACCAACAACCACCAGCCACCACGTCCACAACCACCACCAACAGCCTCCAACCACCACGTCCACAACCACCACCAACAACCACCAGCCACCACGTCCACAACCACCACCACCAGCCACCAACCACCACGTCCACAACCACCACCACCAGCCACCAACCACCACGTCCACAACCACCATCAACAGCCACCAACCACCACGTCCACAACCACCACCACCAGCCATCAACCACCACGTCCACAACCACCACCACCAGCCACCAACCACCACCACAACTATCCAATATCGTCCAATAAGAGACCCATCACAATAAATAAAGTATTGGGTGTTAAAGGGTCGCGTTAAGGGAGGGAGGAGGTGGTCCATCACCTCACCAGCGTTAAGGGAGGGAGGAGGTGGTCCATCACCTCACCAGCGTTAAGGGAGGGAGGAGGTGGTCCATCACCTCACCAGCGTTAAGGGAGGGAGGAGGTCGTCCATCACCTCACCAGCGTTAAGGGAGGGAGGAGGTGGTCCATCACCTCACCAGCGTTAAGGGAGGGAGGAGGTGGTCCATCACCTCACCAGCGTTAAGGGAGGGAGGAGGTGGTCCATCACCTCACCAGCGATAACAGCACAGTTGGCCCCCTCCGCCCACCCTCCTCCTCACACTCTCTGGTGTCTTCAACTTTCTGATACTTTTCTCTATAAGGCCGGGATGAATGGGTCGTTGGCGGGTCCCTCGGTGATGTGTGGCGGGTATATTGATCTTCTGCACCCCAGCCATCACCTCTCACTCTCCCTCACCCCTCTCACTCTCCTTCACCCCTCTGTCACTCTCCCTCACCCCTCTCACTCTCCCTCACCCCTCACTCTCCCTCACCCCTCTCACTCTCCTTCACCCCTCTCTCACTCTCCCTCACCCCTCTCTCACTCTCCCTCACCCCTCTCTCACTCTCCCTCACCTCTCTCTCACTCTCCCTCACCCCTCTCTCACTCTCACTCACCCCTCTCTCACTCTCCCTCACCCCTCTCACTCTCCCTCACCCCTCTCACTCTCCCTCACCCCTCTCTCACTCTCCCTCACCCCTCTCACTCTCCTTCACCCCTCTCTCACTCTCCCTCACCCCTCTCACTCTCCCCCACCCCCTATCACTCTCCCTCACCCCTCTCTCACTCTCACTCACCCCTCTCTCACTCTCCCTCACCCCTCTCACTCTCCCTCACCCCTCTCACTCTCCCACACCCCTCTCTCACTCTCCCTCACCCCTCTCTCACTCTCCCTCACCTCTCTCTCACTCTCCCTCACCCCTCTCTCACTCTCACTCACCCCTCTCTCACTCTCCCTCACCCCTCTCACTCTCCCTCACCCCTCTCTCACTCTCACTCACCCCTCTCACTCTCCTTCACCCCTCTCACTCTCCCTCACCCCTCTCTCACTCTCCCTCATCCCTCTCACTCTCCCTCACCCCCTATCACTCTCCCTCACCCCTCTCTCACTCTCACTCACCCCTCTCTCACTCTCCCTCACCCCTCTCACTCTCCCTCACCCCTCTCACTCTCCCACACCCCTCTCTCACTCTCCCTCACCCCTCTCACTCTCCTTCACCCCTCTCACTCTCCTTCACCCCTCTCTCACTCTCCCTCACCCCTCTCACTCTCCCCCACCCCTCTCTCACTCTCACTCTCCCTCTCCCTCACCCCTCTCACTCTCCCTCACCCCTCTCACTCTCACTCACCCCTCTCACTCTCCCTCACCCCTCTCACTCTCCCTCACCCCTCTCACTCTCCCTCACCCCTCTCTCACTCTCCCTCATCCCTCTCACTCTCCCTCACCCCTCTCTCACCCCTCTCACTCTCCTTCACCCCTCTCACTCTCCTTCACCCCTCTCTCACTCTCCCTCACCCCTCTCACTCTCCCCCACCCATCTCACTCTCCCTCACCCCTCTCACTCTCACTCACCCCTCTCACTCTCCCTCACCCCTCTCACTCTCCCTCACCCCTCTCTCACTCTCCCTCACCCCTCTCACTCTCCCTCACCCCTCTCTCACTCTCCCTCACCCCTCTCACTCTCCTTCACCCCTCTCTCACTCTCCCTCACCCCTCTCACTCTCCCCCACCCATCTCACTCTCCCTCACCCCTCTCTCACTCTCACTCACCCCTCTCTCACTCTCCCTCACCCCTCGCACTCTCCCTCACCCCTCTCACTCTCCCTCACCCCTCTCTCACTCTCCCTCATCCCTCTCACTCTCCCTCACCCCCTATCACTCTCCCTCACCCCTCTCTCACTCTCCCTCACCCCTCTCTCACTCTCCCTCATCCCTCTCACTTACCTCACCCCTCTCTCATTCTCCCTCATCCCTCTCACCTCACCCCTCTCACTTACCCCCATCCCTCTCACTTACCTCACCCCATGAACAAATCCACAAGGGCTGTGACGAGGGTTCGAATCTACGTCCAAGAGGATCCCAGACACTGCCTTAATCAACTGAGCTACGACATGGTTAAAAAAATTGCAACGGGGAAATCATCCCGACCATGTCGTAGCTCAGTCGATTAAGTGTTACACATACACATTTGTGTATGTGTAACACAATTAGCTTGCTTATTATGTGGTGGCAAGGAAGCAATATTGGATTTTTTGCATCCAGATCTATGTCCGCATGTTGTAAGCGGCCGCCGCACATTATAACCATTAGGTTATAATTGTTTGTGTCAATCCAGAGACCCAGATCATTCTCAAGTTTCTTAGGGACATTGACAAATTCCATCTCTAATGTATCTGTTTGGACTCTTTTGACCCAGTACCTTAAGGGACTAGGGAATTGATGCTTGATTCCTATTTTCTTTAGAAAATAAAACGCCATTTGGGTGACAACTATTAGTTTATTCAGTTCAGAGTACCGATTGTGATCAGTTACCAAAGTCCGAGGTGGTTCCGGGTTCTCAGTGGGAACAGTGACATTGGTCACAATGACTTGTGGCTTTTGTTAAGACCACTGGTCACTGACTACCCACTGAGGTCGATTGAACCACATCTCTGCTTTGGTTAATTGCCGTAAAGTCAGGTCTCGGGAGAAATAGTCAGCTGGATTCCCTTTGGTGGGTACATATCTCATTTTGTACCCTGCTGATAACTCTCGTATTTCCTTAACGTGGTTACTCACGTAAGAATTTTTACTGTTATTGTTTTTACCCACTGTAGTACTGCCTCATTATCTGACCATACCACTGTTTCTTCAAAGTGGATGTTACCTAAGGCCTTGATCAGATAATGAGCCAATCTTACTCCTAACAGTAGGGCTGTTAACTCCAGTTGTGGCAATGATCGTTTCTTTAACAGTGCCACCCTGGCCTTTGATGTGAGCAAATTGGCTTGCCCATTTGATACCACATAAACTACTGTGCTATATGCTTTTCCTGAGGCCTCACTGAACACATGTAGCTTAATTGGTTTTTTTCATTTACTGTCTTCTGAGGGAACATGACCGACTCTAGGATACTTAACTCTTTCACTAGCCCTTGCCACTTTCCTTGTAAGGCAGGTGTTAGAAGATCATCCCAGTCTATCTTCTGTTGTCAGCATTCCTGCATTCTTAACTTCCCATTTATCAAGAGTGGACTTAATAGTCCCAATAGGTCGAAGGGTTTGCTGACTTGAGATAGTAGTTTTCTCATTGTTAGGTTGGTGGTATCTGGCTCCACCGACTTGATAGTTAACTGATCTGCAGTTGTATCCCATTCGCCGCCTAATACCTTTGTCTTCTGGGGTACCTTGTAGTCGGGAAATTCTTTTTCGATCAGTTGATTTAACTTGGTATTGTTAGAGATACACGATTGGATAGGCATATTTGCTCCCATTAATTCTCGATTGGCCTCATGATATATGTTCAACAGTTTACTCTCACTGCTGGCTGTTCCTTGGAAATTGTCCACATACAAGTTATTGCTAATTTCTGTTTTATTTGGGCTATTGGACTTCTTCAAGTGCGTGTCTAAGGTAGCTTGAAGCAGAAATGGAGAAGACGTGGCACCAAACAAAACAGATGCAAACCTGTAAGTGATTAATTCACTGCTTGGATCATTAGGATCCTTGATCCATAGGAACTTTGTGTAGTTATGGTCTTCTTCTTGGAGACCTACCCTAAGGAATGCCTTACTGATGTTGGCCGTGTATGCATAAGTCCTAATGCAGTACTTCAACAGCACGTTGTATAGCATTTGTGTCAGGCTAGGGCCAGTTTGAAGGCAGTCATTCAATGAAACACTATTCTGCTTGGTCTTGGCACTGCAGTTAAATACTATCCTTATTGCGGTAGTAGCTGAATTCTTCAGTACGGCATGGTGCGGCAGGTAGTGTCCTTCCTTAACGTCATCAATTGTTACAACCTCGATGAATTTCTTATCGAGTTGTTGTTGGATTATATCATGGTACAATTTCCAGTTCTCAGGATGTCTATATAAGTGCATCACCTGTGACCTTAATTGGTTTTGTGCCATGAAGTGGTTTACGGGTAGCTGAGGGTGGTTCAGGTTCCAAGGTAGCCTTATCCAGTATTGATTGTCTCTGTAGACCACTGAGTTCAGGTATTGTTTGTAAGTTCAGTCATCATCTGGACTATGTTGTTCAGGGACTATGCCTAGAGTTGCTAGATCCCATAATTTATGTACGGGGGGATGAAGCTCATCTTCGGACACGTCTCTGAATAGTAGTGATGATAATTCACCTAGCCATCACTGGGTTGACTTGTTGGTGGTCTATAGGTATGGGTTGCTTCAGCCTCAATACTGGGTCTGTGAGCAAATGGCCTCCTGCAGACGTTAACACGTTCATTCCCAGCTGTTTATCTTTTCTTTTGATAAATGCATGGTAGACGTCTGAACCTACAAGGATTCCAATATTGGAGAGGTGATCAGACGTGATTTTGTCAGCGAACTTGATTCCCTTTTCTTGTTGGAATTAGGCTGTTGTCCCTAGACCATAAACATACAGTTCTGATGGAATTTTGTCTATGACAAGAACCTGTACCATTTGGGCATAACCGCCTAAACGTACTAAAGATTGGACTACTTTGTAAACTCGGGTTCCTGAGTTAGTCAGGAATCCTGTTATGTCCAATTTCGTCTCTTGTAAAGGTTTGAGTTTCAAGGCATCTACCAGTTCTTGGGTGATAAATGTCATTTGGGATCCTTGGTCGAATAATCCACATATCATGACCTTGGATCTTCTGTTTTTTAAGGAGTAATTGGGCAGTGGGCAAAGGTGTGTTATGATCAGACTTTGTTCATAGTACACTTACATCTGGAAGTACTTTACAGCATTCTAGACTAGTGTAAAATCCTACCCTTACACCACGTTACCACTATTAATTAAGTAAGACTAGGTTGCTCTACAGCTCCAGTCTAATAATGTTCTTCCCTTCTATAAGAGTTGGCTGTAAATAATGGTAATATGTGTAGTAAATTAGTAAGGTGCAATATTTGTTAATGTTTATATGTAAACGCTTAAAAGAAATATATACTTCTATGGGTATACGCCTCTTATCAACCTCTTGTTATGAAATAGCACATAATTGTTCTCTGGTTCAGACCTTGGAACAATATTGTTGCCTGTATTAGTTCTGTTCACTGTTAGCTGAGGTTGAATAAGCTAGGCTAGAAAATTGTATAACTGTGTATTCCTGTGTATTATATATATGTGTATATTGCACTGATTAATTTATGTTGATCCTAATCAGGATCTTGGTTCAAAGGACCAAACTTATGTGGGAAAATCCTAGCAGGCAATTATTTGTTTTTATTCTTTGTGAATATTTATTTTCAATTTTTTATTTAACTTCAATATTGAATTATTATGATCCTAAGTGGACTGTATATTTGATTCAGCTTACCAGAATTTATCTGCACATAGTTTGAAGGGATGTTTACAGCTTATACTACAATGTGTGGTTATAATGATAAGCTATAAACATTTACCTGTTAATGTATATAAATTATACCACATATGGTGGCCTTAACTACAGTAAGGTTAGCACTACTTAATCTGATGGTAAACATGGGTTAGTATAAAGTAATGTGAGGTCTTAGCTGTGATGTTGTTATGGCCTGATGTGGCAGTAGCAGTAAGGGTGTGGCTCATGTAGTCTAGTTGTAAAGTGGCGGCTGGCTGGTGGCATGTGTGGAGCTGGCTGGTGGCATGTGTGGAGCTGGCTGGTGGCATGTGTGGAGGAGCAAGTGGTGGCTGGCTGGTGGCATGTGTGGCGCTGGCTGGTGGCATGTGTGGAGCAGCAAGTGGTGGCTGGCTGGTGGCATGTGTGGAGCAGCAAGTGGTGGCTGGCTGGTGGCATGTGTGGGGCAGCAAGTGGTGGCTGGCTGGTGGCATGTGTGGAGCAGCAAGTGGTGGCTGGCTGGTGGCATGTGTGGAGCAGCAAGTGGCGGCTGGCTGGTGGCATGTGTGGAGCAGCAAGTGGTGGCTGGCTGGTGGCATGTGTGGAGCAGCAAGTGGTGGCTGGCTGGTGGCATGTGTGGAGCAGCAAGTGGCGGCTGGCTGGTGGCATGTGTGGAGCAGCAAGTGGTGGCTGGCTGGTGGCATGTGTGGAGCTGGCTGGTGGCATGTGTGGAGCAGCAAGTGGCGGTTGGCTGGTGGCATGTGTGGGGCAGCAAGTGGTGGCTGGCTGGTGGCATGTGTGGAGCTGGCTGGTGGCATGTGTGGAGCAGCAAGTGGTGGCTGGCTGGTGGCATGTGTGGGGCAGCAAGTGGCGGCTGGCTGGTGGCATGTGTGGAGCAGCAAGTGGTGGCTGGCTGGTGGCATGTGTGGAGCAGCAAGTGGTGGCTGGCTGGTGGCATGTGTGGAGCTGGCTGGTGGCATGTGTGGAGCAGCAAGTGGTGGCTGGCTGGTGGCATGTGTGGAGCTGGCTGGTGGCATGTGTGGAGCAGCAAGTGGTGGCTGGCTGGTGGCATGTGTGGGGCAGCAAGTGGTGGCTGGCTGGTGGCATGTGTGGAGCAGCAAGTGGCGGCTGGCTGGTGGCATGTGTGGAGCAGCAAGTGGCGGCTGGCTGGTGGCATGTGTGGAGCAGCAAGTGGCGGCTGGCTGGTGGCATGTGTGGAGCAGCAAGTGGTGGCTGGCTGGTGGCATGTGTGGAGCAGCAAGTGGCGGCTGGCTGGTGGCATGTGTGCAGCAGCAAGTGGCGGCTGGCTGGTGGCATGTGTGGAGCTGGCTGGTGGCATGTGTGGAGCAGCAAGTGGTGGCTGGCTGGTGGCATGTGTGGAGCAGCAAGTGGCGGCTGGCTGGTGGCATGTGTGGAGCTGGCTGGTGGCATGTGTGGAGCAGCAAGTGGCGGCTGGCTGGTGGCATGTGTGGGGCAGCAAGTGGTGGCTGGCTGGTGGCATGTGTGGAGCAGCAAGTGGTGGCTGGCTGGTGGCATGTGTGGAGCAGCAAGTGGTGGCTGGCTGGTGGCATGTGTGGAGCAGCAAGTGGCGGCTGGCTGGTGGCATGTGTGGAGCAGCAAGTGGCGGCTGGCTGGTGGCATGTGTGGAGCAGCAAGTGGCGGCTGGCTGGTGGCATGTGTGGAGCAGCAAGTGGTGGCTGGCTGGTGGCATGTGTGGAGCAGCAAGTGGCGGCTGGCTGGTGGCATGTGTGGAGCAGCAAGTGGCGGCTGGCTGGTGGCATGTGTGGAGCAGCAAGTGGCGGCTGGCTGGTGGCATGTGTGGAGCAGCAAGTGGTGGCTGGCTGGTGGCATGTGTGGAGCAGCAAGTGGCGGCTGGCTGGTGGCATGTGTGCAGCAGCAAGTGGCGGCTGGCTGGTGGCATGTGTGGAGCAGCAAGTGGCGACTGGCTGGTGGCATGTGTGGAGCTGGCTGGTGGCATGTGTGGAGCAGCAAGTGGCGGCTGGCTGGTGGCATGTGTGGAGCAGCAAGTGGCGGCTGGCTGGTGGCATGTGTGGAGCAGCCAGTGGCGGCTGGCTGGTGGCATGTGTGGAGCAGCAAGTGGTGGCTGGCTGGTGGCATGTGTGGAGCAGCAAGTGGTGGCTGGCTGGTGGCATGTGTGGAGCAGCAAGTGGCGACTGGCTGGTGGCATGTGTGGAGCTGGCTGCTGGCATGTGTGGAGCAGCAAGAGGCGGCTGGCTGGTGGCATGTGTGGGGCAGCAAGTGGTGGCTGGCTGGTGGCATGTGTGGAGCAGCAAGTGGTGGCTGGCTGGTGGCATGTGTGGAGCAGCAAGTGGCGGCTGGCTGGTGGCATGTGTGGAGCAGCAAGTGGTGGCTGGCTGGTGGCATGTGTGGAGCAGCAAGTGGTGGCTGGCTGGTGGCATGTGTGGAGCAGCAAGTGGCGGCTGGCTGGTGGCATGTGTGGAGCTGGCTGGTGGCATGTGTGGAGCAGCAAGTGGCGGCTGGCTGGTGGCATGTGTGGAGCAGCAAGTGGCGGCTGGCTGGTGGCATGTGTGGAGCAGCAAGTGGCGGCTGGCTGGTGGCATGTGTGGAGCAGCAAGTGGTGGCTGGCTGGTGGCATGTGTGGAGCAGCAAGTGGTGGCTGGCTGGTGGCATGTGTGGAGCTGGCTGGTGGCATGTGTGGAGCAGCAAGTGGCGGCTGACTGGTGGCATGTGTGGAGCAGCAAGTGGTGGCTGGCTGGTGGCATGTGTGCAGCAGCAAGTGGCGGCTGGCTGGTGGCATGTGTGGAGCAGCAAGTGGCGGCTGGCTGGTGGAATGTGTGGAGCAGCAAGTGGTGGCTGGCTGGTGGCATGTGTGGAGCAGCAAGTGGCGGCTCGCTGGTGGCATGTGTGGAGCAGCAAGTGGTGGCTGGCTGGTGGCATGTGTGGAGCAGCAAGTGGTGGCTGGCTGGTGGCATGTGTGGAGCTGGCTGGTGGCATGTGTGGAGCAGCAAGTGGCGGCTGGCTGGTGGCATGTGTGGAGCTGGCTGGTGGCATGTGTGGAGCAGCAAGTGGCGGCTGGCTGGTGGCATGTGTGGAGCTGGCTGGTGGCATGTGTAGAGCAGCAAGTGGTGGCTGGCTGGTGGCATGTGTGGAGCTGGCTGGTGGCATGTGTGGAGCTGGCTGGTGGCATGTGTGGAGCTGGCTGGTGGCATGTGTGGAGCTGGCTGGTGGCATGTGTGGGGCAGCAAGTGGTGGCTGGCTGGTGGCATGTGTGGAGCAGCAAGTGGCGGCTGGCTGGTGGCATGTGTGGAGCAGCAAGTGGCGGCTGGCTGGTGGCATCAGTGGAGCAGCAAGTGGTGGCTGGCTGGTAGAATGTGTGGAGCAGCAAGTGGTGGCTGGCTGGTGGCATGTGTGGAGCAGCAAGTGGTGGCTGGCTGGTGGCATGTGTGGAGCAGCAAGAGGTGGCTGGCTGGTGGCATGTGTGGAGCAGCAAGTGGGCGGCTGGCTGGTGGCATGTGTGGGGCAGCAAGTGGTGGCTGGCTGGTGGCATGTGTGGAGCAGCAAGTGGTGGCTGGCTGGTGGCATGTGTGGAGCAGCAAGTGGTGGCTGGCTGGTGGCATGTGTGGAGCAGCAAGTGGCGGCTGGCTGGTGGCATGTGTGGAGCAGCAAGTGGCGGCTGGCTGGTGGCATGTGTGGAGCTGGCTGGTGGCATGTGTGGAGCAGCAAGTGGCGGCTGGCTGGTGGCATGTGTGGAGCAGCAAGTGGCGGCTGGCTGGTGGCATGTGTGGAGCAGCAAGTGGCGGCTGGCTGGTGGCATGTGTGGAGCAGCAAGTGGTGGCTGGCTGGTGGCATGTGTGGAGCAGCAAGTGGTGGCTGGCTGGTGGCATGTGTGGAGCAGCAAGTGGTGGCTGGCTGGTGGCATGTGTGGAGCAGCAAGTGGTGGCTCGCTGGTGGCATGTGTGGGGCAGCAAGTGGTGGCTGGCTGGTGGCATGTGTGGAGCAGCAAGTGGTGGCTGGCTGGTGGCATGTGTGGAGCAGCAAGTGGTGGCTGGCTGGTGGCATGTGTGGAGCAGCAAGTGGTGGCTGGCTGGTGGCATGTGTGGAGCAGCAAGTGGTGGCTGGCTGGTGGCATGTGTGGAGCAGCAAGTGGCGGCTGGCTGGTGGCATGTGTGGAGCAGCAAGTGGTGGCTGGCTGGTGGCATGTGTGGGGCAGCAAGTGGTGGCTGGCTGGTGGCATGTGTGGAGCTGGCTGGTGGCATGTGTGGAGCAGCAAGTGGTGGCTGGCTGGTGGCATGTGTGGAGCATCAAGTGGTGGCTGGCTGGTGGCATGTGTGGAGCAGCAAGTGGCGGCTGGCTGGTGGCATGTGTGGAGCTGGCTGGTGGCATGTGTGGAGCAGCAAGTGGTGGCTGGCTGGTGGCATGTGTGGAGCAGTAAGTGGTGGCTGGCTGGTGGCATGTGTGGAGCTGGCTGGTGGCATGTGTGGAGCTGGCTGGTGGCATGTGTGGAGCTGGCTGGTGGCATGTGTGGAGCTGGCTGGTGGCATGTGTGGAGCTGGCTGGTGGCATGTGTGGAGCTGGCTGGTGGCATGTGTGGAGCTGGCTGGTGGCATGTGTGGAGCAGCAAGTGGTGGCTGGCTGGTGGCATGTGTGGAGCTGGCTGGTGGCATGTGTGGAGCAGCAAGTGGCGGCTGGCTGGTGGCATGTGTGGAGCAGCAAGTGGTGGCTGGCTGGTGGCATGTGTGGAGCAGCAAGTGGCGGCTGGCTGGTGGCATGTGTGGAGCAGCAAGTGGTGGCTGGCTGGTGGCATGTGTGGAGCAGCAAGTGGCGGCTGGCTGGTGGCATGTGTGGAGCTGGCTGGTGGCATGTGTAGAGCAGCAAGTGGTGGCTGGCTGGTGGCATGTGTGGAGCAGCAAGTGGTGGCTGGCTGGTGGCATGTGTGGAGCAGCAATTGGCGGCTGGCTGGTGGCATGTGTGGAGCAGCAAGTGGTGGCTGGCTGGTGGCATGTGTGGAGCAGCAAGTGGTGGCTGGCTCGTGGCATGTGTGGAGCAGCAAGTGGCGGCTGGCTGGTGGCATGTGTGGAGCAGCAAGTGGTGGCTGGCTGGTGGCATGTGTGGAGCAGCAAGTGGTGGCTGGCTGGTGGCATGTGTGGAGCAGCAAGTGGCGGCTGGCTGGTGGCATGTGTGGAGCAGCAAGTGGCGGCTGGCTGGTGGCATGTGTGGAGCAGCAAGTGGCGGCTGGCTGGTGGCATGTGTGGAGCAGCAAGTGGTGGCTGGCTGGTGGCATGTGTGGAGCAGCAAGTGGCGGCTGGCTGGTGGCATGTGTGGAGCAGCAAGTGGCGGCTGGCTGGTGGCATGTGTGGAGCAGCAAGTGGCGGCTGGCTGGTGGCATGTGTGGAGCAGCAAGTGGTGGCTGGCTGGTGGCATGTGTGGAGCAGCAAGTGGCGGCTGGCTGGTGGCATGTGTGCAGCAGCAAGTGGCGGCTGGCTGGTGGCATGTGTGGAGCAGCAAGTGGCGACTGGCTGGTGGCATGTGTGGAGCTGGCTGGTGGCATGTGTGGAGCAGCAAGTGGCGGCTGGCTGGTGGCATGTGTGGAGCAGCAAGTGGCGGCTGGCTGGTGGCATGTGTGGAGCAGCCAGTGGCGGCTGGCTGGTGGCATGTGTGGAGCAGCAAGTGGTGGCTGGCTGGTGGCATGTGTGGAGCAGCAAGTGGTGGCTGGCTGGTGGCATGTGTGGAGCAGCAAGTGGCGACTGGCTGGTGGCATGTGTGGAGCTGGCTGCTGGCATGTGTGGAGCAGCAAGAGGCGGCTGGCTGGTGGCATGTGTGGGGCAGCAAGTGGTGGCTGGCTGGTGGCATGTGTGGAGCAGCAAGTGGTGGCTGGCTGGTGGCATGTGTGGAGCAGCAAGTGGCGGCTGGCTGGTGGCATGTGTGGAGCAGCAAGTGGTGGCTGGCTGGTGGCATGTGTGGAGCAGCAAGTGGTGGCTGGCTGGTGGCATGTGTGGAGCAGCAAGTGGCGGCTGGCTGGTGGCATGTGTGGAGCTGGCTGGTGGCATGTGTGGAGCAGCAAGTGGCGGCTGGCTGGTGGCATGTGTGGAGCAGCAAGTGGCGGCTGGCTGGTGGCATGTGTGGAGCAGCAAGTGGCGGCTGGCTGGTGGCATGTGTGGAGCAGCAAGTGGTGGCTGGCTGGTGGCATGTGTGGAGCAGCAAGTGGTGGCTGGCTGGTGGCATGTGTGGAGCTGGCTGGTGGCATGTGTGGAGCAGCAAGTGGCGGCTGACTGGTGGCATGTGTGGAGCAGCAAGTGGTGGCTGGCTGGTGGCATGTGTGCAGCAGCAAGTGGCGGCTGGCTGGTGGCATGTGTGGAGCAGCAAGTGGCGGCTGGCTGGTGGAATGTGTGGAGCAGCAAGTGGTGGCTGGCTGGTGGCATGTGTGGAGCAGCAAGTGGCGGCTCGCTGGTGGCATGTGTGGAGCAGCAAGTGGTGGCTGGCTGGTGGCATGTGTGGAGCAGCAAGTGGTGGCTGGCTGGTGGCATGTGTGGAGCTGGCTGGTGGCATGTGTGGAGCAGCAAGTGGCGGCTGGCTGGTGGCATGTGTGGAGCTGGCTGGTGGCATGTGTGGAGCAGCAAGTGGCGGCTGGCTGGTGGCATGTGTGGAGCTGGCTGGTGGCATGTGTAGAGCAGCAAGTGGTGCTGGCTGGTGGCATGTGTGGAGCTGGCTGGTGGCATGTGTGGAGCTGGCTGGTGGCATGTGTGGAGCTGGCTGGTGGCATGTGTGGAGCTGGCTGGTGGCATGTGTGGGGCAGCAAGTGGTGGCTGGCTGGTGGCATGTGTGGAGCAGCAAGTGGCGGCTGGCTGGTGGCATGTGTGGAGCAGCAAGTGGCGGCTGGCTGGTGGCATCAGTGGAGCAGCAAGTGGTGGCTGGCTGGTAGAATGTGTGGAGCAGCAAGTGGTGGCTGGCTGGTGGCATGTGTGGAGCAGCAAGTGGTGGCTGGCTGGTGGCATGTGTGGAGCAGCAAGAGGTGGCTGGCTGGTGGCATGTGTGGAGCAGCAAGTGGCGGCTGGCTGGTGGCATGTGTGGGGCAGCAAGTGGTGGCTGGCTGGTGGCATGTGTGGAGCAGCAAGTGGTGGCTGGCTGGTGGCATGTGTGGAGCAGCAAGTGGTGGCTGGCTGGTGGCATGTGTGGAGCAGCAAGTGGCGGCTGGCTGGTGGCATGTGTGGAGCAGCAAGTGGCGGCTGGCTGGTGGCATGTGTGGAGCTGGCTGGTGGCATGTGTGGAGCAGCAAGTGGCGGCTGGCTGGTGGCATGTGTGGAGCAGCAAGTGGCGGCTGGCTGGTGGCATGTGTGGAGCAGCAAGTGGCGGCTGGCTGGTGGCATGTGTGGAGCAGCAAGTGGTGGCTGGCTGGTGGCATGTGTGGAGCAGCAAGTGGTGGCTGGCTGGTGGCATGTGTGGAGCAGCAAGTGGTGGCTGGCTGGTGGCATGTGTGGAGCAGCAAGTGGTGGCTCGCTGGTGGCATGTGTGGGGCAGCAAGTGGTGGCTGGCTGGTGGCATGTGTGGAGCAGCAAGTGGTGGCTGGCTGGTGGCATGTGTGGAGCAGCAAGTGGTGGCTGGCTGGTGGCATGTGTGGAGCAGCAAGTGGTGGCTGGCTGGTGGCATGTGTGGAGCAGCAAGTGGTGGCTGGCTGGTGGCATGTGTGGAGCAGCAAGTGGCGGCTGGCTGGTGGCATGTGTGGAGCAGCAAGTGGTGGCTGGCTGGTGGCATGTGTGGGGCAGCAAGTGGTGGCTGGCTGGTGGCATGTGTGGAGCTGGCTGGTGGCATGTGTGGAGCAGCAAGTGGTGGCTGGCTGGTGGCATGTGTGGAGCATCAAGTGGTGGCTGGCTGGTGGCATGTGTGGAGCAGCAAGTGGCGGCTGGCTGGTGGCATGTGTGGAGCTGGCTGGTGGCAATGTGTGGAGCAGCAAGTGGTGGCTGGCTGGTGGCATGTGTGGAGCAGTAAGTGGTGGCTGGCTGGTGGCATGTGTGGAGCTGGCTGGTGGCATGTGTGGAGCTGGCTGGTGGCATGTGTGGAGCTGGCTGGTGGCATGTGTGGAGCTGGCTGGTGGCATGTGTGGAGCTGGCTGGTGGCATGTGTGGAGCTGGCTGGTGGCATGTGTGGAGCTGGCTGGTGGCATGTGTGGAGCAGCAAGTGGTGGCTGGCTGGTGGCATGTGTGGAGCTGGCTGGTGGCATGTGTGGAGCAGCAAGTGGCGGCTGGCTGGTGGCATGTGTGGAGCAGCAAGTGGTGGCTGGCTGGTGGCATGTGTGGAGCAGCAAGTGGCGGCTGGCTGGTGGCATGTGTGGAGCAGCAAGTGGTGGCTGGCTGGTGGCATGTGTGGAGCAGCAAGTGGCGGCTGGCTGGTGGCATGTGTGGAGCTGGCTGGTGGCATGTGTAGAGCAGCAAGTGGTGGCTGGCTGGTGGCATGTGTGGAGCAGCAAGTGGTGGCTGGCTGGTGGCATGTGTGGAGCAGCAATTGGCGGCTGGCTGGTGGCATGTGTGGAGCAGCAAGTGGTGGCTGGCTGGTGGCATGTGTGGAGCAGCAAGTGGTGGCTGGCTCGTGGCATGTGTGGAGCAGCAAGTGGCGGCTGGCTGGTGGCATGTGTGGAGCAGCAAGTGGTGGCTGGCTGGTGGCATGTGTGGAGCAGCAAGTGGCGGCTGGCTGGTGGCATGTGTGGAGCAGCAAGTGGCGGCTGGCTGGTGGCATGTGTGGAGCTGGCTGGGTGGCATGTGTGGAGCAGCAAGTGGCGGCTGGCTGGTGGCATGTGTGGAGCAGCAAGTGGCGGCTGGCTGGTGGCATGTGTGGAGCAGCAAGTGGCGGCTGGCTGGTGGCATGTGTGGAGCAGCAAGTGGCGGCTGGCTGGTGGCATGTGTGGAGCAGCAAGTGGTGGCTGGTTGGTGGCATGTGTGGAGCAGCAAGTGGTGGCTGGCTGGTGGCATGTGTGGAGCAGCAAGTGGTGGCTGGCTGGTGGCATGTGTGGAGCAGCAAGTGGTGGCTGGCTGGTGGCATGTGTGGAGCTGGCTGGTGGCATGTGTGGGGCAGCAAGTGGCGGCTGGCTGGTGGCATGTGTGGAGCAGCAAGTGGTGGCTGGCTGGTGGCATGTGTGGAGCAGCAAGTGGTGGCTGGCTGGTGGCATGTGTGGAGCTGGCTGGTGGCATGTGTGGAGCAGCAAGTGGTGGCTGGCTGGTGGCATGTGTGGAGCTGGCTGGTGGCATGTGTGGAGCAGCAAGTGGTGGCTGGCTGGTGGCATGTGTGGAGCTGGCTGGTGGCATGTGTGGAGCAGCAAGTGGTGGCTGGCTGGTGGCATGTGTGGGGCAGCAAGTGGTGGCTGGCTGGTGGCATGTGTGGAGCAGCAAGTGGCGGCTGGCTGGTGGCATGTGTGGAGCAGCAAGTGGCGGCTGGCTGGTGGCATGTGTGGAGCAGCAAGTGGCGGCTGGCTGGTGGCATGTGTGGAGCAGCAAGTGGTGGCTGGCTGGTGGCATGTGTGGAGCAGCAAGTGGTGGCTGGCTGGTGGCATGTGTGGAGCAGCAAGTGGCGGCTGGCTGGTGGCATGTGTGGAGCTGGCTGGTGGCATGTGTGGAGCAGCAAGTGGCGGCTGGCTGGTGGCATGTGTGGGGCATCAAGTGGTGGCTGGCTGGTGGCATGTGTGGAGCAGCAAGTGGTGGCTGGCTGGTGGCATGTGTGGAGCAGCAAGTGGTGGCTGGCTGGTGGCATGTGTGGAGCAGCAAGTGGCGGCTGGCTGGTGGCATGTGTGGAGCAGCAAGTGGCGGCTGGCTGGTGGCATGTGTGGAGCAGCAAGTGGCGGCTGGCTGGTGGCATGTGTGGAGCAGCAAGTGGTGGCTGGCTGGTGGCATGTGTGGAGCAGCAAGTGGCGGCTGGCTGGTGGCATGTGTGGAGCAGCAAGTGGCGGCTGGCTGGTGGCATGTGTGGAGCAGCAAGTGGCGGCTGGCTGGTGGCATGTGTGGAGCAGCAAGTGGTGGCTGGCTGGTGGCATGTGTGGAGCAGCAAGTGGCGGCTGGCTGGTGGCATGTGTGCAGCAGCAAGTGGCGGCTGGCTGGTGGCATGTGTGGAGCTGGCTGGTGGCATGTGTGGAGCAGCAAGTGGTGGCTGGCTGGTGGCATGTGTGGAGCAGCAAGTGGCGACTGGCTGGTGGCATGTGTGGAGCTGGCTGCTGGCATGTGTGGAGCAGCAAGAGGCGGCTGGCTGGTGGCATGTGTGGGGCAGCAAGTGGTGGCTGGCTAGTGGCATGTGTGGAGCAGCAAGTGGTGGCTGGCTGGTGGCATGTGTGGAGCAGCAAGTGGCGGCTGGCTGGTGGCATGTGTGGAGCAGCAAGTGGTGGCTGGCTGGTGGCATGTGTGGAGCAGAAAGTGGTGGCTGGCTGGTGGCATGTGTGGAGCAGCAAGTGGCGGCTGGCTGGTGGCATGTGTGGAGCTGGCTGGTGGCATGTGTGGAGCAGCAAGTGGCGGCTGGCTGGTGGCATGTGTGGAGCAGCAAGTGGCGGCTGGCTGGTGGCATGTGTGGAGCAGCAAGTGGCGGCTGGCTGGTGGCATGTGTGGAGCAGCAAGTGGTGGCTGGCTGGTGGCATGTGTGGAGCAGCAAGTGGTGGCTGGCTGGTGGCATGTGTGGAGCTGGCTGGTGGCATGTGTGGAGCAGCAAGTGGCGGCTGGCTGGTGGCATGTGTGGAGCAGCAAGTGGTGGCTGGCTGGTGGCATGTGTGCAGCAGCAAGTGGCGGCTGGCTGGTGGCATGTGTGGAGCAGCAAGTGGCGGCTGGCTGGTGGCATGTGTGGAGCAGCAAGTGGTGGCTGGCTGGTGGCATGTGTGGAGCAGCAAGTGGCGGCTGGCTGGTAGCATGTGTGGAGCAGCAAGTGGTGGCTGGCTGGTGGCATGTGTGGAGCAGCAAGTGGTGGCTGGCTGGTGGCATGTGTGGAGCTGGCTGGTGGCATGTGTGGAGCAGCAAGTGGCGGCTGGCTGGTGGCATGTGTGGAGCTGGCTGGTTTCATGTGTGGAGCAGCAAGTGGCGGCTGGCTGGTGGCATGTGTGGAGCTGGCTGGTGGCATGTGTAGAGCAGCAAGTGGTGGCTGGCTGGTGGCATGTGTGGAGCTGGCTGGTGGCATGTGTGGAGCTGGCTGGTGGCATGTGTGGGGCAGCAAGTGGTGGCTGGCTGGTGGCATGTGTGGAGCAGCAAGTGGCGGCTGGCTGGTGGCATGTGTGGAGCAGCAAGTGGCGGCTGGCTGGTGGCATCAGTGGAGCAGCAAGTGGTGGCTGGCTGGTGGCATGTGTGGAGCAGCAAGTGGTGGCTGGCTGGTGGCATGTGTGGAGCAGCAAGTGGTGGCTGGCTGGTGGCATGTGTGGAGCAGCAAGTGGTGGCTGGCTGGTGGCATGTGTGGAGCAGCAAGTGGCGGCTGGCTGGTGGCATGTGTGGGGCAGCAAGTGGTGGCTGGCTGGTGGCATGTGTGGAGCAGCAAGTGGCGGCTGGCTGGTGGCATGTGTGGAGCAGCAAGTGGTGGCTGGCTGGTGGCATGTGTGGAGCAGCAAGTGGCGGCTGGCTGGTGGCATGTGTGGAGCAGCAAGTGGCGGCTGGCTGGTGGCATGTGTGGAGCTGGCTGGTGGCATGTGTGGAGCAGCAAGTGGCGGCTGGCTGGTGGCATGTGTGGAGCAGCAAGTGGCGGCTGGCTGGTGGCATGTGTGGAGCAGCAAGTGGCGGCTGGCTGGTGGCATGTGTGGAGCAGCAAGTGGTGGCTGGCTGGTGGCATGTGTGGAGCAGCAAGTGGTGGCTGGCTGGTGGCATGTGTGGGGCAGCAAGTGGTGGCTGGCTGGTGGCATGTGTGGAGCAGCAAGTGGTGGCTGGCTGGTGGCATGTGTGGAGCAGCAAGTGGTGGCTGGCTGGTGGCATGTGTGGAGCAGCAAGTGGTGGCTGGCTGGTGGCATGTGTGGAGCAGCAAGTGGTGGCTGGCTGGTGGCATGTGTGGAGCAGCAAGTGGCGGCTGGCTGGTGGCATGTGTGGAGCAGCAAGTGGTGGCTGGCTGGTGGCATGTGTGGAGCAGCAAGTGGTGGCTGGCTGGTGGCATGTGTGGAGCAGCAAGTGGCGGCTGGCTGGTGGCATGTGTGGAGCTGGCTGGTGGCATGTGTGGAGCAGCAAGTGGTGGCTGGCTGGTGGCATGTGTGGAGCAGCAAGTGGTGGCTGCCTGGTGGCATGTGTGGAGCTGGCTGGTGGCATGTGTGGAGCTGGCTGGTGGCATGTGTGGAGCTGGCTGGTGGCATGTGTGGAGCTGGCTGGTGGCATGTGTGGAGCAGCAAGTGGTGGCTGGCTGGTGGCATGTGTGGAGCTGGCTGGTGGCATGTGTGGAGCAGCAAGTGGCGGCTGACTGGTGGCATGTGTGGAGCAGCAAGTGGTGGCTGGCTGGTGGCATGTGTGGAGCAGCAAGTGGCGGCTGGCTGGTGGCATGTGTGGAGCAGCAAGTGGTGGCTGGCTGGTGGCATGTGTGGAGCAGCAAGTGGCGGCTGGCTGGTGGCATGTGTGGAGCTGGCTGGTGGCATGTGTAGAGCAGCAAGTGGTGGCTGGCTGGTGGCATGTGTGGAGCAGCAAGTGGTGGCTGGCTGGTGGCATGTGTGGAGCAGCAAGTGGCGGCTGGCTGGTGGCATGTGTGGAGCAGCAAGTGGTGGCTGGCTGGTGGCATGTGTGGAGCAGCAAGTGGTGGCTGGCTGGTGGCATGTGTGGAGCAGCAAGTGGCGGCTGGCTGGTGGCATGTGTGGAGCAGCAAGTTGTGGCTGGCTGGTGGCATGTGTGGAGCAGCAAGTGGCGGCTGGCTGGTGGCATGTGTGGAGCAGCAAGTGGCGGCTGGCTGGTGGCATGTGTGGAGCAGCAAGTGGCGGCTGGCTGGTGGCATGTGTGGAGCTGGCTAGTGGCATGTGTGGAGCAACAAGTGGTGGCTGGCTGGTGGCATGTGTGGAGCAGAAAGGGTATGCCAGAAACATCACAGATGTGCGCCAGCTCGCCTTCTCAATATCCTCAAATCACAAATTACTCTTATTGGGCTTTAAACCCTCTCAATTTAAAAGGGCCTCGTAAAGCTAGAAATACAACAAGTGGGATACTCAAGTGCTCTCGTGGTTGATGTAGGGGTCGCTGTGGCTGGTTCACTGTGGCACGGTCTCATTTCAGACCTTGGCAGTGCTGGGTATGCGTACTTCAAGGAAACATTCTGCCTCCTTCCTCTGTTTTGATTCTGTGTGTGAGACTGGCCCTGCCCCCTCCCCAAGCCATGTTCCAATACTCTGTCTTAAGGATTAAGTTTGTTTAACAATAGCAAGGGAGCTAAGCTATATTTTCTGGTGTATGGTATAATTATTCAGTCCTAGTGAATACTATTTACTAAGTTTAAACACTAGACTGTGTTTAAAGAATAATTGGAGTTTAATATATATATACGTGTGTATGGGTCTTGTTGTGATGACGTCACGGAATCTCCCATTCTCTGTAAGTTCTTAATGGCTAACTATACTATGTTAACATGTGTTTCTGCTTTCCTACAGCTTGAGACCAATAAAGCAACATCCCTGCTGACTCAACACCCACAAGGAGGAGGTAGTAAGGCGGGAGGTAGACTACGTGCCCTAACATAATGTGTTCACCCACAAATATTAGTCCGTAGTCGTCTCCTGTTCTGCAGGTACCCAAGTCTGGTAATGAGCATAGGTTATGCAGTGATTACAGACAAGTTAACAAGGTCAGTGTAACTGATACATATCCCCGTCCCAGGATAGAAGAATGTATTGGTACCATCGGTTGGGGTTAACTACCGCTGGTACCTACTGATGGTACCTTCGTGAGGTAGGCCGCCTACCTCACGAAGGTCGACCTCTTAAAGGCTATTGGCAGGTCCCTTTGACAGAGCGTGCCAACCTCTCTGCTTTTTTGACTCCTGGTTGTCTTTTTGAGTGTTAGGTGATGCCATTTGGAATGAAAAATGCCGCCTCTACTTTTCATGGATTGATGACCATGGTACTCCTCAATGTGGATAATGTAATGGTCTACATTGGTGATGTAGACCATTACATTATTGACCATTGATCTAACGACTCAAATTAGGAAGAACATTTACGACATCTAGAACCATCCTTTTTTGGCTATTCAACAAGGTCGGTTGGTAGTCAATCTGCATAAATCAGGATTTGTTTAGACCTCTGTCATCTGTTTAGGACATGTGGGTGATGGAGGATGGATCGCCCTTAAGAACAACAACGTATAAGCCGTCGTTCAGTACCCGACCCCTTCTACGTGTAAGGAGGTCCTGCGGGTCCTGGGTATGGCCGGATTCTACTGCAAGTTCGTTCCTAACTTTCCGACGATCGTCATCCCTTTGACAAATCACATGAAGAAGGGGATAAAGTTCATGTGGGACATGGACTATCAATTGGCTTTTGAGAGCCATATTAAAACCAAATTAATTTCATCTCCCATTCTCAAGTCCCCTAATTTTGAGGACAGATTCATTTTTACATTAGATGCTTCAGACTACCGCCTCGGGGGCAGAGTTGTCACCAAATGTTGTTAAAGGGATAGAACACCCTGTGGCTTATTATTCCAAGAAGTTAAATAATTGCCAACAAAATTATTCTGTAATAGAGAGAGAAACTGACAGCTACACACACACCAGACCTCCCCACAAGGACCACACTGACAGCTACACACACACCAGACCTCCCCACAAGGACCACAGTGACAGCTACACACACCAGACCTCCCCACAAGGACCACAGTGACAGCTACACACACACCAGACCTCCCCACAAGGACCACACTGACAGCTACACACACCAGACCTCCCCACAAGGACCACACTGACAGCTACACACACACCAGACCTCCCCACAAGGACCACACTGACAGCTACACACACCAGACCTCCCCACAAGGACCACACTGACAGCTACACACACACCAGACCTCCCCACAAGGACCACACTGACAGCTACACACACACTAGACCTCCCCACAAGGACCACACTGACAGCTACACACACACTAGACCTCCCCACAAGGACCACAGTGACAGCTACACACACCAGACCTCCCCACAAGGACCACATTGACAGCTACACACACACCAGACCTCCCCACAAGGACCACACTGACAGCTACACACACCAGACCTCCCCACAAGGACCACACTGACAGCTACACACACCAGACATCCCCACAAGGACCACACTGACAGCTACACACACCAGACATCCCCACAAGGACCACACTGACAGCTACACACACTAGACCTCCCCACAAGGACCACACTGACAGCTACACACACCAGACCTCCCCACAAGGACCACACTGACAGCTACACACACACCAGACCTCCCCACAAGGACCACACTGACAGCTACACACACACCAGACCTCCCCACAAGGACCACACTGACAGCTACACACACCAGACCTCCCCACAAGGACCACACTGACAGCTACACACACCAGACCTCCCCACAAAGACCACACTGACAGCTACACACACACCAGACCTCCCCACAAAGACCACACTGACAGCTACACCCACACCAGACCTCCCCACAAGGACCACACTGACAGCTACACACACCAGACCTCCCCACAAGGACCACACTGACAGCTACACACACCAGACCTCCCCACAAAGACCACACTGACAGCTACACACACACCAGACCTCCCCACAAGGACCACACTGACAGCTACACACACCAGACCTCCCCACAAGGACCACACTGACAGCTACACACACACCAGACCTCCCCACAAGGACCACACTGACAGCTACACACACCAGACCTCCCCACAAGGACCACACTGACAGCTACACACACCAGACCTCCCCACAAGGACCACACTGACAGCTACACACACACCAGACCTCCCCACAAAGACCACACTGACAGCTACACACACACCAGACCTCCCCACAAGGACCACACTGACAGCTACACACACCAGACCTCCCCACAAGGACCACACTGACAGCTACACACACCAGACCTCCCCACAAGGACCACACTGACAGCTACACACACACCAGACCTCCCCACAAGGACCACACTGACAGCTACACACACACCAGACCTCCCCACAAAGACCACACTGACAGCTACACACACACCAGACCTCCCCACAAGGACCACACTGACAGCTACACACACCAGACCTCCCCACAAGGACCACACTGACAGCTACACACACCAGACCTCCCCACAAGGACCACACTGACAGCTACACACACACCAGACCTCCCCACAAGGACCACACTGACAGCTACACACACACCAGACCTCCCCACAAGGACCACACTGACAGCTACACACACCAGACCTCCCCACAAGGACCACACTGACAGCTACACACACCAGACCTCCCCACAAGGACCACACTGACAGCTACACACACCAGACCTCCCCACAAGGACCACACTGACTGCTACACACACCAGACCTCCCCACAAGGACCACACTGACAGCTACACACACCAGACCTCCCCACAAGGACCACACTGACAGCTACACACACCAGACCTCCCCACAAGGACCACACTGACAGCCACACACACCAGACCTCCCCACAAGGACCACACTGACAGCTACACACACACCAGACCTCCCCACAAGGATCACACTGACAGCTACACACACCAGACCTCCCCACAAAGACCACACTGACAGCTACACACACACCAGACCTCCCCACAAAGACCACACTGACAGCTACACACACCAGACCTCCCCACAAGGACCACACTGACAGCTACACACAATAGACCTCCCCACAAGGACCACACTGACAGCTACACACAATAGACCTCCCCACAAGGACCACACTGACAGCTACACACACCAGACCTCCCCACAAAGACCACACTGACAGCTACACACACACCAGACCTCCCCACAAAGACCACACTGACAGCCACACACACCAGACCTCCCCACAAGGACCACACTGACAGCTACACACACCAGACCTCCCCACAAGGACCACACTGACAGCTACACACACACCAGACCTCCCCACAAGGACCACACTGACAGCTACACACACCAGACCTCCCCACAAGGACCACACTGACAGCTACACACACACCAGACCTCCCCACAAAGACCACACTGACAGCTACACACACCAGACCTCCCCACAAGGACCACACTGACAGCTACACACACACCAGACCTCCCCACAAGGACCACACTGACAGCTACACACACCAGACCTCCCCACAAGGACCACACTGACTGCTACACACACCAGACCTCCCCACAAGGACCACACTGACAGCTACACACACACCAGACCTCCCCACAAGGACCACACTGACTGCTACACACACCAGACCTCCCCACAAGGACCACACTGACAGCTACACTTTTTAAGCTAGCAAAAGCCAGCACTTTTTATCCCGGCCCTAAGTTAAAAAATGAAATGCAGATGAGGAACCCATGGTTTAATCAGAGATGTAAGCTAGCTAAGCAACAAAGTAAAAGAGCATGGAGAAACTATAGAAATAACAGGACACTTGAGAGCTGAGACGGTTACCAGAGAGCCAGGAATGAATACGTCAGGGTGAGAAGAGAGGCAGAAGGGCAATTTTGAAAGACATAGCAAGCAAGGCTAAGACCCATCCCAAATTGCAACACAGCCACATCAGGAGAAAGACAACAGTGAAGGAACAGGTAATGAAACTGAGGATAAGGGCAGACAGATTCACTACAAATGACAAAGAAGTGTGCGAGGAACTCAATAGGAAATTCCAGGAAGTCTTCATATTGGACCAAGGAGAAGTTCCAGAGATAAGGGAAGGAATAGTTAACCAGGTACCACTAGAGGAATTTGAGATTACCAGTGGGGAAGTAAGAAGCGTTTGCTAGAGTTGGATGTGACAAAGGCTTTAGGCCCGGATGGAATACCACCATGGGTACTAAAGGAAGGAGCAGAAGCACTGTGCCTGCCACTCTCCATAGTGTATAACAAATCATTGGTAATAGATGAACTGCCAAAAGTTTGGAAGACGGCGAACGTTGTCCCGATATACAAGAAGGGAGATAGACAGGAGGCACTGAACTACAGGCCAGTGTCCCTAACTTGCATACCAAGCAAGCTGATGGAGAAAATTGTGCGAAAAAGCTAGTGGAACATCTGGAGCGAAGGAACTTTGTGACACAACACCAACATGGGTTCAGGGATGGCAAGTCATGCCTCACAGAATTAACTGAATTCAACGATCATACAAGAAAGAGAGGGGGTGGGCAGACTGCATATTTTTAGATGGCTAGAAAGCCTTTGACACAGTTCCACACCAGATACGAGTGCGAAAGCTAGAGATGCAAGCAGGAGTGAAAGAGAAGGTACTCCATTGGATAAGGGAGTACCTAAGTAACAGAAGACAGCGAGTCACTGTGAGGGGCGAGGTTTCAGATTGGCGAGACGTCACCAGTGGGGTCCCGCAGAGTTCAGTCCTTGGACCCATACTGTTTCTTATATAAGTAAATGATCATCCAGATGGTATAGAATAATTCCTCTCATTGTTTGCTGATGACGCAAAAATTATGAGGAGGATTAAGACATAGAAAGATAGTATGAAGTAAAGATGACTTACACAGACTGAATGAATGGTCCAACATACGGCTATTAAGGTTCAACCCGAGTAAATGTAAGGTAATGAAACTAGGCAGTGAAAACAGGAGGCCAGACACAGGATACCGAATGGGGGAGGAAATCCTTCATGAAACTGATAGAGAGAAAGATCTAGGAGTTGATATCACACAAAACCTGTCTCCTGAAGCCCACATCAAAAGAATAACATCTGCAGCATATGCGAGGCTGGCTAACATCAGAACAGCCTTCAGGAACTTGTGTAAGGACTCATTCAGAACCTTGTATTCCGCATATGTAAGACCAATCCTGGAGTATGCGGCCCAGCATGGAGCCCGTACCTTGTCAAGCACAAGACAAAGCTGGATAAAGTTCAGAGGTATGCCACTAGGCTAATCCCAGAACTAAGAGGCATAAGTTACGAGGAAAGGCTGCGGGAAATGCATCTCACGACACTGGAAGACAGAAGAGTAAGGGGAGACATGATCACTACCTACAAAAATCCCAGAGGAATTGATAGGGGTAGATAAAGATAAACTGTTTACCATGGTTAGGACGCGAACAATGGGACACATGAGGAAACTGAGTACCCAAATGAGCCACAGTGACATTAGAAATAACTTTTTCAGTGTCAGAGTAGTTAACAGATGGAATGCATTAGGAAGTGATGTGGTGGAGGCTGACTCCACACACAGTTTCAAATGAAGATATGATAGAGCCCAGTAGGCTCAGGAATCTGTACACCTGTTGATTGACGGTTGAGAGGCAGGAACAAAGAGCCAAAGCTCAACCCCCGCAAGCACAACAAAGTGAGTACAACTAGGTGAGTACACACTAGACCTCCCCACAAGGACCACAGTGACAGCTACACACACACTAGACCTCCCCACAAAGACCACACTGACAGCTACACACACTAGACCTCCCCACAAGGACCACAGTGACAGCTACACACACCAAACCTCCCCACAAGGACCACTGACAGCTACACACACCAGACCTCCCCACAAGGACCACACTGACAGCTACACACACCAGACCTCCCCACAAGGACCACTGACAGCTACACACACCAGACCTCCCCACAAGGACCACACTGACAGCTACACACACACCAGACCTCCCCACAAGGACCACAGGGACAGCTACACACACCAGACCTCCCCACAAGGACCACACTGACAGCTACACACACACCAGACCTCCCCACAAGGACCACACTGACAGCTACACACACCAGACCTCCCCACAAGGACCACACTGACAGCTACACACACACCAGACCTCCCCACAAGGACCACACTGACAGCTACACACACCAGACCTCCCCACAAGGACCACACTGACAGCTACACACACACCAGACCTCCCCACAAGGACCACAGTGACAGCTACACACACACTAGACCTCCCCACAAAGACCACACTGACAGCTACACACACTAGACCTCCCCACAAGGACCACTGTGACAGCTACACACACCAAACCTCCCCACAAGGACCACTGACAGCTACACACACCAGACCTCCCCACAAGGACCACACTGACAGCTACACACACCAGACCTCCCCACAAGGACCACTGACAGCTACACACACCAGACCTCCCCACAAGGACCACACTGACAGCTACACACACACCAGACCTCCCCACAAGGACCACAGGGACAGCTACACACACCAGACCTCCCCACAAGGACCACACTGACAGCTACACACACACCAGACCTCCCCACAAGGACCACACTGACAGCTACACACACCAGACCTCCCCACAAGGACCACACTGACAGCTACACACACACCAGACCTCCCCACAAGGACCACACTGACAGCTACACACACCAGACCTCCCCACAAGGACCACACTGACAGCTACACACACACCAGACCTCCCCACAAGGACCACACTGACAGCTACACACACTAGACCTCCCCACAAGGACCACACTGACAGCTACACACACCAGACCTCCCCACAAGGACCACACTGACAGCTACACACACCAGACCTCCCCACAAGGACCACACTGACAGCTACACACACACCAGACCTCCCCACAAGGACCACACTGACAGCTACACACACCAGACCTCCCCACAAGGACCACACTGACAGCTACACACACACCAGACCTCCCCACAAGGACCACACTGACAGCTACACACACCAGACCTCCCCACAAGGACCACACTGACAGCCACACACACCAGACCTCCCCACAAGGACCACACTGACAGCTACACACACCAGACCTCCCCACAAGGACCACACTGACAGCTACACACACACACTAGACCTCCCCACAAGGACCACACTGACAGCTACACACACCAGACCTCCCCACAAGGACCACACTGACAGCTACACACACCAGACCTCCCCACAAGGACCACACTGACAGCTACACACACCAGACCTCCCCACAAGGACCACACTGACAGCTACACACACCAGACCTCCCCACAAGGACCACACTGACAGCTACACACACACCAGACCTCCCCACAAGGACCACACCGACAGCTACACACACCAGACCTCCCCACAAGGACCACACTGACAGCTACACACACACCAGACCTCCCCACAAGGACCACACTGACAGCTACACACACACCAGACCTCCCCACAAGGACCACACTGACAGCTACACACACCAGACCTCCCCACAAGGACCACACTGACAGCTACACACACCTACGGTTCAGCCTGACCTGAGCACAGATGATAACATCATCTGTCAAACAGCTGTGGTCAATATTTCCTCCTCATATTGTCCTCAAGTATATACTCCAGCCAGGTAAAAACCATATATATGTCCTGTGAGTTCATGAAATAAGAGAGTACATATATATTGTGGTTGTGAGTGGTTGTAAAGCATGAGGAGATTATAGAGAGGAGCTCCGACCGATGACCGGCTAGCGTGGCAGACCTCGCTCCTTCACTGATGGTCTTCACAAGATTACCTTACCTCGCCTGGTTCTACATTGTGAATAACTTATACGCATTCTTTGTGTATAATTAAGCTTTGGTGTGAACGCTGGCGTGAAACTCAGCTCAGAAAGGCAAAGAATTTGTGTTATTTACAAAATTATGATCCCAAGTAAATATATGTTGTGTAGCAGAGCAATTAGATGGCGGATTGTTGAGAAAGTATATGTGTATTGTTGAGGAAGTAAATGGTGTATTGTGGAGCAAGTAGATGATGTATTGTACGGCAAGTAGATGGTGTATTGTAGAGCAAGTAGATGGTGTATTGTAGGGCAAGTAGATGGTGTATTGTAGAGCAAGCAGATGGTGTATTGTAGAGCAAGTAGATGGTGTATTGTATGACAAGTAGATGGTGTATTGTGAAGCAAGTAAATGGCGTATTGTAGAGCAAGTAGATGGTGTATTGTAGAGCAAGTAGATGGTGTATTGTAGGGCAAGCAGATGGTGTATTGTAGGGCAAGTAGATGGTGTATTGTAGGGCACGTAGATGGTGTATTGTAGGGCACGTAGATGGTGTATTGTAGGGCAAGCAGATGGTGTATTGTAGGGCAAGTAGATGGTGTATTGTAGGGCAAGCAGATGGTGTATTGTAGGGCAAGCAGATGGTGTATTGTAGGGCAAGTAGATGGTGTATTGTAGGGCAAGCAGATGGTGTATTGTAGGGCAAGCAGATGGTGTATTGTAGAGCAAGCAGATGGTGTATTGTAGGGCAAGTAGATGGTGTATTGTAGGGCAAGCAGATGGTGTATTGTAGGGCAAGTAGATGGTGTATTGTAGGGCAAGCAGATGGTGTATTGTAGGGCAAGCAGATGGTGTATTGTAGGGCAAGTAGATGGTGTATTGTAGGGCAAGCAGATGGTGTATTGTAGGGCAAGTAGATGGTGTATTGTAGGGCAAGTAGATGGTGTATTGTAGGGCAAGCAGATGGTGTATTGTAGGGCAAGCAGATGGTGTATTGTAGGGCAAGTAGATGGTGTATTGTAGGGCAAGTAGATGGTGTATTGTAGGGCAAGCAGATGGTGTATTGTAGGGCAAGTAGATGGTGTATTGTAGGGCAAGCAGATGGTGTATTGTAGGGCAAGTAGATGGTGTATTGTAGGGCAAGCAGATGGTGTATTGTAGGGCAAGCAGATGGTGTATTGTAGGGCAAGTAGATGGTGTATTGTAGGGCAAGCAGATGGTGTATTGTAGGGCAAGTAGATGGTGTATTGTAGGGCAAGCAGATGGTGTATTGTATGGCAAGTTGATGGTGTATTGTAGGGCAAGAAGATTGTTGTTATGGCCATTTTGTGCCATTGACCGGGTTCTTAATGTTAATGTGTCTTATAACCCCTACTTCTATGATTCCCCCCCCCCCACCCATCAGGTCAATGGTAAGTTCTCAAAAATTGGATGTGGCAAGTAGCAGTGCAAGGAATAAAGGGAGGGATAAACAATACGAAATTACACCTTCATCAGTATATTATCTATAGAAGTATTACTACACATATTTACACTGTGTCTCTTTCACTCAGGACATTCAATAGATCTTCAGTGTTCAGTCCACTACCTTCAAGTACACGTCGTCCACGCTCAATGGTAATCAGCGGCAAGTTTACCTTCCTCAATATGAGCCAGTACACACACACTGTATCGTCACAGTGTTCCAATACCCTACATCTGCTCTCCAGAAACACATTGGCAGAGGGCTTCAGGATCCGAGGGCATTTGAGACCACTGATAGTGGTCTCAAATAGTCACGTACAGGGGTAGCTAACACCTTGGCAGAAGTCTCTAGCAACACACTAGCAGCATTTTTCAGCAGATGAACACTACTGTCATCTCGTAACATCTTGAACTACATAAGTTCAGCAGTGAACACACTGCTACTACCGACAGCGGCCACTTTGTCCTCTCAGGACGTCACCTCTTTGAACATAAGTCATTAGCCAGATAGACAGTATACTGGGCAAACTTAGGAAGCCAATCTTTCATCGGGGGAACTGAAATTGTAATCGAATGCACAACCCAGATGGCGTTGATATCGTTACGCCACCCACCCACCAGAGGTCACCATCATCGACCTCACCCCCTAACTCAGGTATGGAACCGGGGCCTTTCTCTGACGCCACACCTCCGCCAACAGATGGCGTCGTCTGCGTCTCACCTAATACCTTTGAGGTGGAGTGCTGGTCCATAGATGGCACTGGAATCGCCACGCCACACTCCATCAACAGTGTTGGTACTGTAACTCTGGTGTATTGTAGAGCAAGTAGATGATGTATTGTAGGGCAAATAGGTAGTGTACTGTAGAGCAGATAGATGGTGTAGTGTAGAGTTAGTAGATGGTGTATTGTTGAGCAAATAGATGGTGTATTGTAAGGCAAATTAGATAGTGTATTGTGAAGTAAATTGGTGGTGTACTGTAGGGGCAAATAGAAGGCGTATTATGGAGCAAGTAGATGGTGTATTGTAAAGTAAGTAGATGGTGTATTGAGGAGCAAGTAGATGGTGTATTGTAGAGCAAGTAGATGGTGTATTATGGAGCAAGTAGATGGTGTATTGTGGAGCAAGTAGATGGTGTATTGTGGAGCAAGAAGATGGTGTATTGTGGAGCAAGTAGATGGTGTATTGTGGAGCAAGTAGATAGTGTACTGTGGAGCAAGTAGATGGTGTATTGTGGAGCAAGTAGATGGTGTATTGTAGAGCAAGTAGATGGTGTATTATGGAGCAAGTAGATGGTGTATTGTGGAGCAAGTAGATGGTGTATTGTGGAGAAAGTAGATTCGTTGGACGCCGGTTCAACGCACACTGGTCACACATGTGGTGACCATTAATGCGAGGGAATGAAAATTCCCTCAGCTAGTTTTTCTAGCTTTCTAGATTAGGTTAGAGTCGCTCTAGGGACTCTAGACAAGAAGTTTTCAAACTACATGCACTTGTGTGGTGTTGGATAAAAGCTTATGCTAAGGACCATCGTTTAAGACTAGCTAGAGGTCTGTGATTGCTCTGTAGAGAGAGAGTTACAGAATTTTTCCTGTTTCAGTGAAATGGGATTGGAGAGAGAGTGTGGTATGAGAGGGTACTTGACTCTTCACGGTTTTAGAGGTGTGGGGAGGGGGGGGGGGAACAGAAGGATGAACGTCTTCTCCCCCACCATGTAAGACATAGGGCCACTGTCCTAGGCCTCCCCCTCCTTGTGACGTCACGGGACGCCTCATGGTGAGGGCGTCTGTGATTGGTCTAGGCACCTCCGCCTCTAGGTGAGTTTTGGCGCGAACGGCTGTAATTGGAAATGACACCATAGGGCCGTGCCGGCTTTGTGCTGATTGGTCAAGACAAGGTAGGGGGGAGATATGGGCATTTGAGTTCCCCTATGCCGCCAAAATCTTCAGTCTGAGCTGGGCGGCAAGCTGAGGAGCAGGTGACTGGGTGGGGGTGGCGGTTGCCACCTCCACCCCTGTTAATCGCTGTGTCATCCTTATTACTCATCGTGCATGGCACTCCTGATATCATGGGTTGTGTCAAGGCCCAATTTGCGTGAAATGGGGCCAAGGAGTACGGAAGGAACAAGTGAAAATCTAAGAGACAGTGTCCACCCATGGGGCAGCTGGCAGGCCTCATGGTGTATCAGATTGGTTCCTCACATCGGGTCCGAGCATCCTGTCTATGTTAACGGACAATTGGTGGAAATAAGGGCAGGGCCTCCTAGTGTAATTGTGGTGATATTACAGTTTCCTGTTTGACTTTGAATTCCACCTTGCTGTGTCCATGTGGTGACGCCGGCCATTGTCACCCCCAGTGTATGAGCGAGGCATGCTCTGGTATGTTGTGGGTGAGGGTGCCGGCCAGCCAGCCTGAGGCAAGCCCCATGTGCACACTATCCCATGCCGCCCACCCTGGCCACCCCGCGACGCACCACCCCCACGCCACCTAAGCCCGGGTGGGGCGCTGTGACGCCCCGCGCTACCCCGTGGCCACCCCTTAGGGCCACGTGGTGGCCACCTGCCCTGGACACCCTAGCGCCACACCTAGTCGACGCACTAGGAGCGAGCTAGGTGTTCTGCAGACAGTGAGGTAGTGACCGGGGAAATAAATGTGTTGAGGATTTAAGGAGCCGTGAGTACAATAATAATTGTTACAATGTCTAAGGACTGTTGTTAATTTCGGTAACAGCTGTGTTGTCTCATAGCGCCTGCCAGGCGTGGGAAGCAGCTGAGAGACAGCTGTCTGTACTGACGTCCAGGTGACTGGATGTGATGCACCTGGAGATGGATGATGTACACGGTACCACACATGTAGATGTATATAGATATATGTTGTGTGTAGACTGACTCGAGTATGTCACCAGTCAGTGTAGAGTTTTTCCATGCAAGTGATCCAGTTCTGTCAATTCTATATAATCGTTCAGTCTAGATTAATGCCATGTTGCCGCATGTTAATTATATCATTGCAGAGGTAGGCAGGCCAGTGTTGGAGGGTTGTCAGTGGACACCCTGAGGTCTGTATAATTATTTATAATTTATTTGGTGATATAATTTTCATTGATTATGTGAATGCCATTTCCATGTGTTTCATTTGCATGTATATGTATGTACTGTGTTGTGTGGTGAGTCAGTAGATGTGATTGCTGACTGATTACCTAATGATGTCATTAGCATGTGGGGTATGCTGACGGCATCATTATGTTGTAGGTTTGGGCAGTGTTGTAACCAGGTATACGTAATATTACTGCCCCTAGGAGCTGTGTTGAGGGTTTAAGGAGGTCCCTTTGATTATTCAGGGGAATTCACAGTACTGAATGAGTGGAAGCAATTGATTAGTTAATTGCCTAATTTAGAGAATTAGTGCCAGCTGTCCGCGTAGCGACGGTGTTTTATATTAACGTAAATTGTCTTGCTGAAGTAGTAGTGATTGCTCACAGTAGTCCCTTGCAACTGTTGCCAGATTATAGGGGGCAGTAATGTTGGTATACTTTTGTTGTTGCCAAACTGTGTGTCATTATTGTGTGGGTACAGTAATTACCGTGTTGCAGAAGCTGCAACCGTATGTGGCCTGTGCATTATGTTGTTATGCCACTGTAAGTGTGACCTATGTAACACTGGGGTTACTTTGTGTTCTTTAAGTTGTGTTGAGGACTTAAGGATTCAGTGAGTCAATTAATGGAATTAACTTTATAAGGGGTTGCACAATTCTTAATGAGTGAGAGAGAGCTGTTAAAGGAGAACAGTGTTGAGCTTGTTGAGATACGTTTCCGGTGCAATTAATTGTTCGTGTGACAACTAATTGACCACTCTAGCTAATTATGTAATTAGCATTCTCATCATGAATTCACGTAGTGGGAGAGGAACTGTCAGTCTGTCAGTATTTGTGTTAACGTAATTTGCTCGTGACTAATTACCTTTCTGGGGTATTGCAATTAGTGGCTCATGTTAATTAGTGGAGTAATTAACGTCTGGGGTCTTGAGGACTCAGATGACTCGGTAAAGCGAGGTCATGGAGCTAGCATAACTCGTTATATTAATCATATCCTGTCTGATGACAATGGATTAAGATGCACTCTAGTTAATTAGTGGAGTAATTAACTCCTCGCCCGTGAATTCACAGTGTTTGATGAGACCTGCTTAGGCAGTGTGGAGTGAGACGTATTTGTGGATGATTAATTATGGGTCCAGGTGACAGTTAATTAATTACTCGGAGTTAATTAGGGGAATTAACCCTCATTAAAGTAAATTTTGACATAGACTGTTGAGAAGCTACCAAGTTAGTGGTAGGCTTAGTTAACGTAACTCGAAAGAGATGTAATTAGTGGTCCGTTTGACCTTAATTAGGAATTACTCACTGAATACTTGCAAGGAGTCAAGTGTGATGTAATGTAAGAGACTTTGAGTTATTGTTAACAAGATGACTTGTGTCAAGAGAGACAAGTGTTAATGATTAACGTAGAGTACCATCATGTTGTTGTCTATGAGAGACAATGGTTGTGATTAACGTAGTACTTTGTTGCTGACTGCTGTGATCAGTCAATTAACGTAATTAATCACATAATCAATTTAGTAATTGATTAAGGCAATTTCTTTTGTTTATCGTCTGGTGACGAGAGTAAAGTAGCTTAGGGATTACTGGAGCTGTGTCTCAGAATCCCACCTTGCCTGGCTTTGTTTACTGTTTACAGTGCAACTTCTTGGAAGAAGTTGCAAAGAGTGTTCACATTAGGTTGTGATAGGGGGAGTCACTGTTGGACTACCCGCCTAGTTACGTGGGTCTCTCCTGTAAGGTTGGAGGACCCGTAAGATTGTGATTATAGTATCTGTTTACTGTAAAGCCGTGACAATATTGATTGCAAGCTTCAGTGGGCATCCATCATTGTTCAGTTAGTTCATGTAATCAGCCCGCAGTGCGAGGGGCTGTTGAATAGCTGTGTTGCAATTGCCACTTGATAGACAATAGCGTAACGAATCACTCTCTGTGGTGTAACTTAGTCTGTGAATTCTTTTTGATTTGCAATATTGCGTCATCAGTGGGCACACCTGTGTTCAGGTTAGTTCAGTGTGCAGCCGCACAGCAAGGGTTGCTATTTAGCTGTTTGTTATCGTGCCACTGGATGGACATTAACGTAACGTAAACTCGATGTTGTAGTAGTTTAGTCTCTTGTTATTAGTAAATTATTTATTTTACAGAAAACGGTCTTTGATGTCAACCCTTCAACCATTCTTTTCCACCCATGTTCTGCTTTATACGATTGAATGTTGATGTGATCTTGAAATGACGGCTGTTCTTGGGAATTCGAATTCCAATTCATAGCGCCACATCAAATATAAATATTTGATTGTGTGAACCCGTCGGTTACCCTTTATTGGTTTTAACGTCCTGTTTAACTAGGAGGAGCCAGCGGCCTATTGTGGACAGGTTTTCACCCCTGGTGGTAGAAGCCTGGCGGTTTGCTCCCGCTTTTCCTTTTTCTATTGGATTCATTCTTATCTGCCGTGAGCAGCCTTTAAACTTGAGGTCCACCTCCTAAGGGAGGTTGGCATAAAAAAAATCTCACAATTAATACCCTCATCTTTATATATAAATATTGACTGCATATTGCCAGCTCTCAACTCAGTAGAAGTTGTCAACAACAGTCAGTAGAACTGCAGATGTGCGTCTTGGTCCCAGTGTGTCTTGGCTCCTACATCACTCCTTCAGATCAGACCTTCTCCAGCAGCAGAGCTGTGTACACGTTCGCTCACTCACTCTATAGCTAGTACGTGGCCCGGTGTAGAAAAATATATATATGATAATAAAAGAAGAAAAGCCACAGGCGTTTGGTACTCCTAACCTTCCAGCTACCAAGTAAGCAACAACCGCACCCGACCGAAAACAACCGTTAATACTGAACCAAGAAAACAACTATTAATACTGGTGCCAGCTTAGTGGGATTCACCCGACGTCCTTCAGCTCCCGGCCCATCTTGTGGTACAACAACAACAGCAGCAGCAGCAGCAGCCAGCAACAGAACAGCTCATGGTGTGTGACCTCATTAGTGACATCACTAGGACGAAATGATAGGCTTCACACAAAGACTATAGAACCGGGACTCTGCCGTTTTTAGTGCAAACAGTGCCCATAACCCTGTGAACGTTGTTACACGTTCTTTTCCTAATAACGTTCAGACTCATGCTAGGTCTCCTCCACCCTCGTATGGCCCCAGGTCATAATCCAGGACAGGCTTCCTTCAGTATCCTCCACGCTCTCGAACACCAGAATGCTTTAACTGTGGCAAACCAGGCCACCGTAAGGCAGAGTGCACATCAACCAACACTCGTTACCAACAGCATGCCAGACATAACAATGCAGGCCAGACTAACTATCACAACCGTCCTCGTGTCACGTTTCACCGCAGACCTAGACATGACACGTCAGATTGCCGAGCTGCTCGTGCACCATTCTTCACTTACCACCAGCTCTCTGGTCATGACACTGTTGACTGTAGAGCTCGCCACGGTACTAACTGCCAAGCTAACAACACTAGCCATGCTCCTCCTTCCCATAAGCAACCACATGCTGCAACAACTAACCAGAGCCGGACGAGCCCTACACGTAATCCTGCAACCCGACCAACTGCCCATCTTAGGTTTGTGACAACTGACAGTCACAACACAGATGGACACTGTAACTCACGGATGACAAACGGCACTACAGTCTTCGGGGATAATGCAGACCAGACCTACGGACGCCCGGAACAGACCTATACCTCCCAGTGGGGGAAGGTATAGCAGCCTTCGTCAACAGCATGACGGAGGGAAGCGAGACGACCTCCCTGCACATTCAGTGTCTACCCATAACAGGTTTAATGTATTAGCAGAGGAGGATACCGTACACCACCTACACACTGACATACTCACAGTCATGTACTTCAGACACCACGTCGGTCACACCAGTCTCGTAATAACATCCTTAACAAGGACACAGAAGGTCCTCTTATTTCAGCCACACTGAAAGGTCGACAAGTTAAAATTTTCCTAGACACAGGAGCTAGAGTCAACATCATCAAACAAGCCGCCTTACATGACATTCACGACAGACTCAACATACGGCAGCCATCTGTCCCCAACCTTAGTGGAGTTTCTAGAGGAATGACTGCAGTGTTGGGTTAAGCTGACATGAATTAATAGTTAATGACAGATCGCTCGCCATGACATGTTTAAAAGCAGATATTATTCGGTTCCCAGACATCTTACTAAGACTAAACACTAGGAGAGACTACCGAATTACTATCGATGCTTACCGTTGGGAAACAACAATTGGTGACACAGTAGTACATCTTTGTGGTGTATACACCATGGGACACGAGTTCACCAACCATAGGCACTATATCAGTTACATAAAATCCAGGAGAGACCTGGATACACTTTACCAGTCACGCCCAAACAAAGCCGTCACTCAATCACTTGCCAACACCAGTCCATCACGCAACCACACAGTTTCACAGATCGGTGAGGCCAATAAATCTTTGCAAGGGGCCCCAGCAATTGTTCATTACCTTACTTGCCTAGAGTCTAACATCAATCAAGTCAGAGACATCTTACACCAAGACACCGTACTACATTCTCACGCACTAACAAAAGTTATTGTCAAAATTGCTGGTGTGCCTGACCTAGATCACGTAATAACAGACAGTGACACATGTCAAATAAAAGATGCCCCACATTGAACCGTCCTTACATCAGATACAGAACAACACTGCTGCTGTTTATGTTGCCTATGTTACCAAGGCCAACATTCACATCGCATAAGGCACACACATTGTAGACTTCATCCATTATTCATTACCGGTACGAGTGGCGGATGAAGCCTCTACTGAACAAATGGAACATGCACTCTCTCATACGACAGATTGAAATCAGTTAGCGATCTCACCTGAGCATCTTAGTCCCACTGACTTCACAGACGCCCAATCTCAGGTGCTGATCATCCTCAACAAACATCGCAATGTTGTTGCACTGACAGGAGAACAACTTGGATTGACACACCTCATCACTCACAAAATTCCTCTTGAATCAGGTACACGACCAATTTATGTAACCTCATACAGATTGCCTCATTCTCAACGAGCCGTTGCTGACCGACTTACTGACAAGATGTTACACGGAGGTGTTATTGAAGAAAGTACCTCTCCATGGAATGCTCCGTTGATCTTAGTGGCCAAGAAGGATGGTTCTTGGCGTCCCGTCGATGATTTCAGAAAATTTAACGAAGTGACGATACCTGATAGATTTCCACTTCTCGTGTGGACAGATCATCTGGGATCGTCTCGGACGTAGGTTCGAACCCTCGTTACGGCCCTTGTGGATTTGTTCATTTGATGCATCACGCTATTGTGCTTTATGTGTGTAATGATGTAATGGCGAAGAGGTAGAACGGCCTATTGACATAGCTCGAGTGCATGGGGGGAATTGTGTAAAACCCTGGTTTGTCTCGGAGAGGCTGCAGGATCCATTGGTAAATCAGGATGATTTCCCAGTTGCAATATTTTTAACCATGTCGTAGCTCAGTTGATTATTGCGTCTGAGATCCTCTCGGACGTAGGTTCGAACCCTCGTCACGGCCCTTGTGGATTTGTTCATTTCATGCATCACGCTATTATGATTTCAATGTGTAGTGTACTGTAGTGTAGTTAAGGAGTGTCAATTTTATGATACTTGACAATAAATAAGGTCAAAGATTCTGCCACCTGTGGTTGTGGTTGACATCAACCAACTTCTATCAGAATTTGCACCCGTACAGATAGGCTTACGTTCTGTAAAGTTTATAAGTTTCATACAAATCGTACGATAAAAAATATGAGAACAAATTTCGAGAAAAAATTCAATTTTTTTTTTTGCCTTTTTTTGCATAAAACTAAATATTAAAATACTTTATTATATGCTATTGTAATCTTAGAGTCATAGACATGATTTCAGTTGACACTAGTGTTTGATGTTAATTTTGACTATTTTAGAAAAATTTTGATAAATTCAATATTTTTTTTTCTCCCTTCCTATGCGGGTGATGAGTCACAATAACGTGGCTGAAGTATGTTGACCAGACCTTCCTTCCTATTTATGGTTCTCCCTTCCTATTTATGCTGCGATGCTGAGACTTGGACCCGTTGAACCCAATTTCATATACAACTAGTAGAAAAAGTTTGATTGATATCGAACCAGTTTTCATTTATTGCATATTTTCGTAATAAAACCCACTAAGAGTTCCTCAAATTACCTGAGTTTAGAGTATTGTTAACAGTTAATTACAACAGTTGTTATAACATTGCAAAGTCATTTTTATTCCTTTCACCTGTTCATTTGATTACAATTTTTTACAGAAAGTCACTTTTTGTTTTAAATTCTTGACATATTCTAAGTAGCTCACTTAATGTGCTTAATCAATTATCTGTGAATGATTTCCACCAGTCAATTAACTGCTCAAATTTTTGTGTTTTTACTGCCATTTCCTGCATTACCTGTTGAGTGTTGAATATTCTTATTCAATGTGATTTATTTAGAAAACTGCAATTATACTTTCCAGTTTTTATAATCTAATTTGTTGCGCTTTAGCCTCATTCAGTTAATTACCTAACTCCAATTTCAAGTCATATTTATACCAGGTTGCTAATTTAATTTACAATTTTGCTTGTTTTCCAATTTGTTGTTTTGCCTAATTGCAATTGCAGTTGGCAAGTTTGATATTTTGAGTGTTGTTATTTTTGTACATTCTATTTTATGCCTGGTGTACCTAATTATAATTTACGCTCAGAAGTAAACTCCACTTTAATGATAATACCTGCCACTGTTGCAACTCCTTCTGACTCAAATGGAGCAGTTGCTCATACTAGTGTCCAGTATTCAGCTCAGGAAATGGCTATTCCATTTTTTGCAGGTGAATCTCGCTTATTAGAATCATGGTTTAGCAAAATTGAAGCAAAGGCCAAAGCTCGTGTTTCAGAGCCTTCTGATGATGATTATTTAGCAATTGCTAGGTCATTATTGACACCACCAAAGGTGTCAATTGAGCCGATAGTTGATGAAAAAGCTATTGTTAGCTTCCAGTCGTGGCCAGAATTTAAAGAATTCTTCTGCCGTCGGTTTAATAACAAAGGAGACCTGGACCCATATAGATTAGTTAAGAAAATTACTAATGCCACCATGCAACCTGGTGAATCTTGCAATGCATTTACCTGCTAATTGAACCAGTATCTGAATGCCTTACAGACCACTATGTTGTGTTCATCATGGGTGGATGAAAATAAATTACTGACCCCCTGTAGCAATGGCTAAGATGATAGCTTTTGGGACAATAGTTTATTTTACCGTCTGAGCACACTAAACCTATCATAGAACAGCAAACATTTGGGTCTCAACACGAAATTTGAGAAGTGTTTGGTTCCATGAATAATGCCGCAGATAAATTAGCTCCCCGTATTGCTCAACTGTTGCCGCCCCCAGATACTGTAAGTGTAGTAACAAGCTCTCAGCACTCTCCAACCACAATCTCACAAACTTCTTGGTCACAGAACCGCACCCATGGTCGTAGCCCACAGTCAAATTCTCCTCCTCATAGGTGGTCGAGATGCTATAGTTCACGATCACCCACTACCTCGTGTTGGCATTGTGGTCTGACTAACCACCTGGCAAGGGACTGTTGGTCCGCACCTAGATCGTCACCCCCAGATAATTATCTTGTCTCCTCGTCATTTCAATAACTCTAGGCCCCATGTGTCCTATTATTACAGGATAAGGCAATGTATATACTTATTTCAACTTTATTTTGTGTCTTTAAATAGACGCCATTGTGAAGTCTACTGTGACATTTGTATTCTTACAGTTCATGTCATCAAGAGTTCCATTACTGTTCTAGCAACCACACTGAGGCCAGTGATTCCTGACTGCTGTCACTAACATGTTGACCTTCTCGGTTCAGTCCTTGTAAATATATTGTAAATATTGTACATCATTTTTTTCCCCTGTTATCTAATCATAAATTTCATTGTGGCATTTAGGTCATAACTTTTGATCCATTATTTTAGATAATTATCTTGTATTATTTCCATGTCATTGACACATGTTAATAATTTTGTTTAGGCAATACTTTGAGTTGTATTGTTCATATCTGATACTTAAACATGAATATGTTCTTCTTGAACAGATTACCATGATTTTTGTTACCAAGATTTTCCACTGAGAAAATAATGTTCTTATTTCTGTGCACATGCCGAGCAGAGAAGGTATTAACACACACCTGATCTACCCAGTAATGTGTAAACTGCTATTACACATGTAAGGCATTATGGTATGCCATCGAGGTCCTTTCAGTATCATTGTAACTATCTAGCTTTCCAAAGCTTGTCGACAAGGAACGTCGACTTGGTAGCGTGTCCAAACGGTATATGACCCGCTCTCAAGTAGGCCTCAGTATTCTCACAGACCAGAGCAAGGTAGGACCTCGGGTGCTCTGGATATATACATTACGTTCTTTTAATCAATAAAGCTGTTGAAGCAACGACAGTGTGTGTTCTCTCCAGTCCCAAGCAAGTAGATGGTGTATTGTAGAGCAAGTAGATGATGTATTGTAGAGCATGTAGATCGTGTATTGTACAACAAGTAGATGTTATATTGTTGAGCAAGTAGATGACATATTCTAGAGCAAGTATATGGTGTATTGTGGAGCAAGTAGATGGTGTATTGTAGGGCAAATAGACGGTGTATTGTGGAAAAATAGATGATTTTTTGTAGAGGAAGTATAAGTATTGCAGAGCAAGTATAAGGTGTGTTGTAGGTCTAATAGATGGTATATTGTGAAGCAAGTAGATGGTGTATTGTATAGCAAGTAGATAGTGTATTGTAGCACAAATAGATGGTGTATTTTTGATAAAGGAGGTGTATTGATGAGCAAGTAGATAGTGTATTGTAGCACAAGTAGATGGTGTATTGTTGATCAAGGAGGTGTATTGTTGAGCAAGTAGATGGTGTATCTATTCGTGCTTGTTTATTCTGTTGTTGATTGGATCTTGCTTGGGTCTGAAGAGATACACATTCTGACTTCTTGGACTTTATTGGTTGTGGCAGAGAATATATCTCCAGAGCACCAGGGTCCTGAGGTGCTGCTCTAATCTAGGTCTGTGAGGTATTGGCGGCCTACATGGAAGCGGCTACTGCGCTGCTCTGAGGAATGACATCATGGGGCTCACTGGCCACAGGATTGGCCATACAACAACCGTTCGAGAATTTAAAGACTAACATCCCTCGTACACACTACCAAGTCGACGTCCCTTGTCAAAAACCTCTGGCTAGCTAGTTACAATGATACTGAAGGACCCTTGGTGGCATACAATAATGGCTTACATGTAAAGTTTCAGATAAAGCATTAAAGCATGAATCAGATGTGGATTAATACTAACACCACTTGGCATGTGCACAAAAATTATAACATAATTTATTCAGTCAAAAATCATGGTAACAATGCATCTGCTGGAGCAAGAGCATGAAGACCCTAAGCATGTCTAAGCATTAGGTATGAACAATACAATTCAAGCATTGCCTAAAACAAAATTATCAACATCTTATGACAATGGCATGTGCTTGGAAATTAATAAAGACAATTATGTGCATTATTGGAACAAGAGTTTTGACCTAACAACCACAGTGAATTTTATAAATAGATAACAAGATATGTACACAAAAACAAAACATATGTACAATATTTACAATGACTGGACCCAAAAGGCTAGCATCTTAGTGATAGCAGCCAGGAAAAACTGGCCTCAGTGTGGTTGCTAGAACTGTAATGGAGTTCTTGATGACATGCACTGTAAACAAAAATACAAATGGCACAGTAGACTTCACAATGCTTCTGAATAAAGACACAAAACAAAGTTGAAAGTAGTGTATAAAATGCATTATACAGTAATAATAAGACACGTAGGGTGGAGTTACCAGAATGACAACTGCAGAATTAACTTAATTAGAGTTTCCGTGAATGTCAACACCTAATTCATCAAGAGCACTATACAACTCTGGCTCTGACTGAAGGTGAGGAACAGATGAAACTGCGTGTGTCAAGCCCTCATCTGGGGAGGTAATCTCGTTAACATCTAGCCAGTGGACATGTTGTGAGTGTACAGTTGAAACTAAAGGTCTAGATCTAAGATTATAGATACTGGCATGAGGTAGCGCTATGTCAAGTGGTCTGTCAACCACAGTAGGTGGTGTCCCAATAGAAGAATCTGTCTGGGTAAGGTCATTGTCCTCTTCTGCATCAGACTCGTCAGAAGTCATTTATCTAACTTCATGTGGTCAAGATGTTCGTTAATAAACCTCTTCTGCTAACAAATTCTTAAGTTTGTACTTGTTACCCTTGATAAGCTCTATTACATTATATGAACCCAAAAATGTCTTAGTTAGCTTGTACATAGGGCCAGACCTGTGTTGGTTAAATTACATAACTACAGATCCGGCAGTTATCTTACTGAACTTAACTCGTGTATTCCTTGCTCAAGTAAACTCTGCTGTTGCCCTGGACAAGTGTTCTCATATTTTCTTAGAAATTAGTTGCATTTGTCTACGCTTCACTTGAATAAAATCATCAAAGTTATACAAAGAAGTTGGGGGGGTACATTAATCAATTCATTACGGAGGATATTATCTGTACCATGAAGAATAGCATGAGAAGTGCCTCCTGTAGAAGCTCTTCATTAATTGAAGAACACAGAAATCACAATAGTGTGATGCATCAAATGAGCAAATCCACAAGGGCCGTGACGAGGTTGGTACCTACGTCCGAGAGCATCCCAGACGCTGCCTTACTTGTTATGGATTTGGAATGGATTTGTTCATTTAAATGAAGAATTTATAGCACACTGAATTAAGGGTATAAATTGATCCCAAAAATTGTAATCAAAATTCATGGTGACTCTCAAAGCATCTAAGACTTTCCTGTTAGTACGCTCTGCTAATCCATTACTTGCTGGATGAAATGGCATAATACTACATTTTTTATGTTATGTAATTCACACAAACTAGTTAAGACACTATTACTGAACTCAGAATATTATTCAAGAGAATTACTTTTGGCATACTATATCTACAAATTTTTTTGGTCATGGAATGCATTGGCTATGGTTTCTACCGTTTTCTTTGGGATAGGAACTAGTTTGCAGTACCGTGAAAAATTGTCAAACATTACAAGCAAGTGTTTGTTACCTTTTTCAGTTTCTGCAAAATTTATCAACGGATGCATTGATACTCCTTCCCAAGGAGCTTTAGTCACTGGTACACCTCCATTGGGTTAGGTCCCCACAACGTGTCTCTTGTGCTGTAAGCAGGTGAAACATCTGTCTACATAATGAGCTACCTCTTTAGCCATTTTGAGCCATTGGCTCAATGATCCGCTGAGATATCATCCACCACTCGCACTGGTAATGAGTAATGGTCAAAATCTACAACATGAGTGCCAGACTGGAGTTGGATGTCGGCACTACTAGTGTTTGCAATATTCAATGTAATGGTATCATCTTGCACTCTGTGCCAGGAGGGTTCAAGAAACGTACAGTTCACTTTACATATTTCTTTTTCCTGCAATGACATCCGACAACTCAGGAACTCTCTGAATCTTAACTCTTACTCTTGTGAGAGAATGAGAGTGCAGCACAGTGTCAGTAGCTGTGGATCCACTAACTTCAGAGATGGAAGCTGCTTGATGAGCAAGAAAACGAGAATCTGTTAGGACGTCCCCCTCCAGAAAGTCTCTATTCTCACTCTCCTGAGCTACTGCACAACTACGATGCTTCTACTGAGTACTTGTTTTCTCGGGTATGCTACCGCGACAAGGATCTGACAAACCTACGCTAGCAAGTTTGCTGTCGACAAAATGAATATACTCTGTCTTACTGTTGAACTTATGACCCATCTTATTTATACTGTAAAGTGGTATAACATGATCTTTGATACTAATGATCCAATGATGGGAAAACAATACAATATTATCATCAATCAAGGTGTACAAACCTAAGAGAGTGTCAACAGGAAAATGGATGCTATCAACAACTAGGCAAGTTATGGACAACGTGATGTCATTTAAGTTGTGTGGAAGGTCGATTTTTCCCTTAACTGTTACTTTATTTCCTGAAACACCCTTCAGAAAAGGTACGGATGATTTTTTTACTGTGACAGAGTGCTTACTTGAAATATCTGTAGGAACTGGAGGGTTGACAATATTTATTTTAGCACCTGTATCAACAGACTTTTAGTATTCTACGATGTATTAGGGCTGATACTAGCAGACCATCACTTGAAACCGTGAAATTCAGTGCTTGTGATTTATGTTGCCTAGGTTGTCTGCGTCTCGTCTGGGTCACATTCACTCGGGCTTCGTCAATATCTACAACTGGTCTAGTGTCCAAATCTGTTTTGGGTAACTACTGAGTACACAGGAAGAGCACTAGGGTTTGATAGCTTGAATTGGTTAAAGGGGCGCCTCGCAAGTTTCCCGACGACGTGAAATGAACACTCTGATCTCCAAGGTTCTGTGACCTGGTATTGTATTTTGACTGATAATGTAGTTATGGGAATATTGATACTGTCTTGGACGCCATGCACCTTGCCAAGACTGTCCATGGGAACTACAAGGTAGGGATGACCTTTGCCAAGCTCTTCAATCTGCAGTGTGGTGACCAACTTGTTTATGATACTTTCTACATGGGAACCTAGAATTATTAGAATGACGTGAAGACTGAGAAAATTGTCTGAGGGGTAATGACCTATATGCAGACCAACAGCCCTTTACTAGGTTGTCAGTCTTACCACAATGCCAACACGAGGTAGTGGTTGACTGTGAGCGTTGTGGCAACTTGTGAGAAGGCATGAGGAAGAAGAAGCATGAGGAGAGATGAAATGGCATCTTGTTTATATCTGGAGTCGAGAGTGGGACTCCTAGCGGCAGTGTTGTGAAGCTGAGCTGACATTACGGGCTGCTGTGACGTTACGGGCTGCTGTAACGTTACTGGCTGCTGTAACGTTACAGGCTGCTGTAACGTTACGGGCTGCTGTGACGTTACGGACTGCTGTGACGTTACGGGCTGCTGTAACGTTACTGGCTGCTGTAACGTTACGGGCTGCTGTGACGTTACGGGCTGCTGTGACGTTACTGGCTGCTGTAACGTTACGGGCTGCTGTGACGTTACTGGCTGCTGTGACGTTACTGGCTGCTGTGACGTTACTGGCTGCTGTGACGTTACTGGCTGCTGTGACGTTACTGACTGCTGTGACGTTACTGGCTGCTGTGACGTTACAGGCTGCTGTAACGTTACAGGCTGCTGTAACGTTACGGGCTGCTGTGACGTTACGGGCTGCTGTGACGTTACTGGCTGCTGTGACGTTACTGACTGCTGTGACGTTACTGGCTGCTGTGACGTTACAGGCTGCTGTAACGTTACTGGCTGCTGTGACGTTACTGGCTGCTGTGACGTTACTGGCTGCTGTGACGTTACTGGCTGCTGTGACGTTACTGGCTGCTGTGACGTTACTGGCTGCTGTGACGTTACTGACTGCTGTGACGTTACTGGCTGCTGTGACGTTACAGGCTGCTGTGACGTTACGGACTGCTGTGACGTTACGGGCTGCTGTAACGTTACTGGCTGCTGTAACGTTACGGGCTGCTGTGACGTTACGGACTGCTGTGACGTTACGGGCTGCTGTAACGTTACGGGCTGCTGTGACGTTACGGACTGCTGTGACGTTACGGGCTGCTGTAACGTTACTGGCTGCTGTAACGTTACAGGCTGCTGTAACGTTACGGGCTGCTGTGACGTTACGGACTGCTGTGACGTTACGGGCTGCTGTAACGTTACTGGCTGCTGTAACGTTACGGGCTGCTGTGACGTTACTGGCTGCTGTGACGTTACTGGCTGCTGTAACGTTACTGGCTGCTGTGACGTTACAGGCTGCTGTAACGTTACAGGCTGCTGTAACGTTACAGGCTGCTGTAACGTTACGGGCTGCTGTGACGTTACGGGCTGCTGTGACGTTACTGGCTGCTGTGACGTTACTGGCTGCTGTAACGTTACAGGCTGCTGTAACGTTACGGGCTGCTGTGACGTTACGGGCTGCTGTGACGTTACTGGCTGCTGTGACGTTACTGGCTGCTGTGACGTTACTGGCTGCTGTAACGTTACTGGCTGCTGTGACGTTACAGGCTGCTGTAACGTTACGGGCTGCTGTGACGTTATTGGCTGCTGTGACGTTACTGACTGCTGTGACGTTACTGGCTGCTGTAACGTTACGGGCTGCTGTGACGTTACAGGCTGCTGTGACGTTACTGGCTGCTGTGACGTTACAGGCTGCTGTAACGTTACTGGCTGCTGTGACGTTACGGGCTGCTGTGACGTTACTGACTGCTGTGAGGTTACAGGCTGCTGTGACGTTACTGACTGCTGTGACGTTACTGACTGCTGTGACGTTACTGACTGCTGTAACGTTACTGACTGCTGTGACGTTATTGACTGCTGTGACGTTACTGACTGCTGTGACGTTACTGACTGCTGTGACGTTACTGACTGCTGTAACGTTACTGACTGCTGTGACGTTACTGACTGCTGTGACGTTACAGGCTGCTGTGACGTTACTGACTGCTGTGACGTTACTGACTGCTGTGACGTTACTGACTGCTGTGACGTTACTGACTGCTGTGACGTTACTGACTGCTGTGACGTTACTGACTGCTGTGACGTTACTGACTGCTGTGACGTTACTGGCTGCTGTGACGTTACTGACTGCTGTGACGTTACAGGCTGCTGTGACGTTACTGACTGCTGTGACGTTACTGACTGCTGTGACGTTACTGACTGCTGTGACGTTACTGACTGCTGTGACGTTACTGACTGCTGTGACGTTACTGACTGCTGTGACGTTACTGACTGCTGTGACGTTACTGACTGCTGTGACGTTACTGACTGCTGTGACGTTACTGACTGCTGTAACGTTACGGGCTGCTGTGACGTTACTGACTGCTGTGACGTTACAGGCTGCTGTGACGTTACAGGCTGCTGTGACGTTACTGACTGCTGTGACGTTACTGACTGCTGTGACGTTACTGGCTGCTGTAACGTTACTGGCTGCTGTAACGTTACAGGCTGCTGTAACGTTACGGGCTGCTGTGACGTTACTGGCTGCTGTGACGTTACAGGCTGCTGTGACGTTACGGGCTGCTGTAACGTTACGGGCTGCTGTGACGTTACTGACTGCTGTGACGTTACAGGCTGCTGTGACGTTACAGGCTGCTGTAACGTTACGGGCTGCTGTGACGTTACTGACTGCTGTGACGTTACAGGCTGCTGTGACGTTACAGGCTGCTGTGACGTTACTGACTGCTGTGACGTTACTGACTGCTGTGACGTTACTGGCTGCTGTAACGTTACTGGCTGCTGTAACGTTACAGGCTGCTGTGACGTTACAGGCTGCTGTGACGTTACTGACTGCTGTGACGTTACTGACTGCTGTGACGTTACTGGCTGCTGTAACGTTACTGGCTGCTGTAACGTTACAGGCTGCTGTAACGTTACGGGCTGCTGTGACGTTACTGGCTGCTGTGACGTTACAGGCTGCTGTGACGTTACGGGCTGCTGTGACGTTACTGGCTGCTGTGACGTTACAGGCTGCTGTGACGTTACAGGCTGCTGTGACGTTACTGGCTGCTGTGACGTTACAGGCTGCTGTAACGTTACTGGCTGCTGTGACGTTACGGGCTGCTGTGACGTTACTGGCTGCTGTGACGTTACGGGCTGCTGTGACGTTACTGACTGCTGTGACGTTACTGGCTGCTGTGACGTTACGGGCTGCTGTAACGTTACGGGCTGCTGTGACGTTACTGGCTGCTGTGACGTTACTGGCTGCTGTGACGTTACTGGCTGCTGTAACGTTACGGGCTGCTGTAACGTTACGGGCTGCTGTGACGTTACTGGCTGCTGTGACGTTACTGGCTGCTGTGACGTTACGGGCTGCTGTGACGTTACGGGCTGCTGTGACGTTACTGGCTGCTGTGACGTTACGGGCTGCTGTGACGTTACTGGCTGCTGTGACGTTACTGGCTGCTGTAACGTTACGGGCTGCTGTAACGTTACGGGCTGCTGTGACGTTACTGGCTGCTGTGACGTTACTGGCTGCTGTAACGTTACGGGCTGCTGTGACGTTACAGGCTGCTGTAACGTTACTGGCTGCTGTGACGTTACGGGCTGCTGTGACGTTACTGGCTGCTGTGACGTTACGGGCTGCTGTGACGTTACTGGCTGCTGTGACGTTACTGGCTGCTGTGACGTTACTGGCTGCTGTGACGTTACTGACTGCTGTGACGTTACAGGCTGCTGTAACGTTACTGGCTGCTGTGACGTTACGGGCTGCTGTGACGTTACTGGCTGCTGTGACGTTACGGGCTGCTGTGACGTTACAGGCTGCTGTGACGTTACGGGCTGCTGTGACGTTACGGGCTGCTGTGACGTTACGGGCTGCTGTGACGTTACTGGCTGCTGTGACGTTACAGGCTGCTGTGACGTTACGGGCTGCTGTAACGTTACGGGCTGCTGTGACGTTACGGGCTGCTGTAACGTTACTGGCTGCTGTAACGTTACAGGCTGCTGTGACGTTACGGGCTGCTGTGACGTTACTGGCTGCTGTGACGTTACTGGCTGCTGTGACGTTACAGGCTGCTGTGACGTTACTGGCTGCTGTGACGTTACAGGCTGCTGTGACGTTACGGGCTGCTGTGACGTTACTGGCTGCTGTGACGTTACAGGCTGCTGTAACGTTACGGGCTGCTGTGACGTTACGGGCTGCTGTGACGTTACTGGCTGCTGTGACGTCATGGAAAGGCAACGGCGATATTGCGGAGGCGATGACGTTGCAGTGATAACGGTGAAAGAGCACAGGTTACATGCTGAATTGTCGACAGATGGTTCCCTGATGGGTACTGGAACAGTAGCAACTTGAGTAGCGTCGGTAATGGCTTTGGTGTCACGTCAGTGATGACGTCGATGTGGCGTCGGTAATGACGTCACTAGAACTGTGCCTCAGATAACTCCACAACACACCCAGTGAGCAGTAGATGAAATAGAAGCTGGAGTCGACACTTGGCTTCGATGACAGTATCTAAAGAGTACAGATGAAAAACACCTGGAGCAAGTGGACAGGGGCGCCACCAGGCGTCAGAAATTCAAAATGGGTGGGCGCGGGATCTGTCCTCTCTCCCTCCCTGATGAAGTAATGTTCATGTTGCTAGATATCGTAACTTACATTGAGAACGTTGACCTAGAGCATTGGTTGATTGTAGGACCCTGGACAGGTATGAATATTGATGACACACAAGTGTAGCTGTGGCAGGCGGCTTGGCTTGCTGTGGCGGCGTGAGTAGACACGTGGGTTCCAGCTATGGGAACAAAATTCTGTCCCACACTGATACATGTGTACTTGAATTCGTGAATTCGTGTTTGTTTATTCTCTTGTTGATTGGATCTTGCTTGAGTCTGAAGAGATACACAGTCTGACTTCTTGGACTATATCAGTTGTGGTAATAGAATATAACCCAGAGCATCAGGGTCCTGAGGTCCTGCTCTACTGTGTCTGTGTGTGGTCTGTGTGGTAAAGGTCTGTGTGGTAAAGGTCTGTGTGGTAAAGCTCTGTGTGGTAAAGCTCTGTGTGGTACTGCAACCCGTTCTCGCAAATTTAATAAGTCAATATTGACTTATTAGTTGCGTGCATAGGTGACATACTAAACATAATAGTTTCCCTTGAAAAGCTTCATAGAAAACACCGACTTTACCTAACCTACTTAGTATGTTAAAATAAGCATCTTAAAGCTTCGTAATTACAATTGTTACTTTACCTATTATAAGTATAGGTTAGGTAATAATTGGAATTACGAAGCAATAAGATGCTTATCTTAACATACTAACAAGGTTAGGTAAGGTCGGTGTTTTCTATGAAGCTTTTTAAGGGTATCTATTATGTTTAGTATGTCACCTATGCACATATTTAATAAGTCAATATTGACTTATTAAATTTGCGAGAACGGGTTGGGTACTGGCAGCCTACTTGAAAGCTGCTACTGCACTGCTCTGAGGAATGACGTCATGGGTGTATTGGCAAATAGATGGTGTATTGTAGAGCAAGTAGATGGTGCATTGTTGAGGAAGTAGGTGGTGTATTACAGAGCAACTAGATGGTGTACTGTTGTGCAAGTAGATAGTGTGTTCTAGGGCAAAAAGATGGTGTATTGTAGGGCAAGTAGATTGTGTATTGTAGAGGAAGTGGACGGTGTGTTGTAGAGTAATTAGATGGTAATCTAGGGCAAGTAGATGTGAAGTCTAGAGTAGATAGATTGTGCATTGTAGAGCATATAGATCGCGTATAGTGGAGCAAGTAGATGTTGTATTGTTAACCAAGAAGATGGTGTTATGTAGGGTAAGTACATGGTAATTGTTGATCAAGTTGTTGGAGTATTGTTGAGAATGTAGATGGTGTATTGGAAGGAAAATAGATTGTGTATTATAGCATAAGTATCTGGTTTATTTTAGGGGAAAAATGGTGTATTGTTGAGAAAGCAGATGGTGTATTGTAAGGCAAGTAGAAGATGCATTGTTGAGCAAATAGGTGATGTATTGTGGAGCAAGTAGATGTGTAGTGTAGAGTAGATAGATGGTGTATTGTTGACCAAGTAGATTTTATATTGTAGAACATGTAGATGGTGTATTGTATAGCAGACAGATGTAGTATTGTTGAGCAAGTAGATAGTGCATTATTGAACAAGTAGATGGTGTATTGTTGAGCAAGTAGATAGTGCATTATTGAACAAGTAGGTGGTGAATTATTGAACATGTAGATTGTGTATTTAGGAGCATGTAGATTGTCAGGAGACATTTTTTTCCTGCTCTCTTGTGCGCTAAATTAAGTACGAAATTGCATAGTGCACCAGTGATGTGCACCGTGATTCAACTTTCTGAATATAACTTTTCCACAGTGTTGGGTGTCCTTGGACAGCCCATGACATTTGCTAGCCATTGATGTCATTCTGATCGCTGTATCAGGTCTGTGAAGGAAATTACAGGAGGGAGTTGATTTCAGTGAAATTTTTGTACAAGTCAAGTGTAGAGAGGGAGGTATGGGGGGTTAACGGCTGTAGACCACCCCCCCTATCACGTGTCCACCTCGTGAGAGAGGGGGTTGGCGTCATGGGGCAGGTGCGCCATTGGCCAGGGCTCCTGGGCCTCAGGAATGCTGAACGGTGATTGGTCAAGACGCTGAGGAGTACCGCATGGTACCCCAGGCGTAGTCTTGGCGGGAAAAAACATACTTACCTAGAACGTTGCTATGAGAGGACGTAATTTTCCGAGCTAGGCCAAGCATCGGGAAATACCGCCTGCAACGTTACTAAAGTCACGCCTATCATCTTGCTATCTTTCCGTGTGCCGTCCGTAAGAATCCGGTAGTTCGGAAAGTTGTTTGTACCGAACAGTGTGAACTTGTCATCTAGCCGCGTAATTGTGGGACGCCATCTTAGAGCAACTGGACTGAGTGAGGCGTTAATTATCGGGCTACGAAAGTGACATCCGCCGTCTATCGTATCTGTGCTTGAAGGTACTGCAGTGAGACATGCTAGAGAAGGTTTCAGTGTTATGAGAGAAACCTTAAAGTTCCTAATTCTGAGGAAACCAAGAGAACAGTGAAGGACTCCGTCTCGGGTCTCGTGTACCGTGTAACACTCTGTACCGTCGTATCCTGGGGTACAGTGTCAAGTGGAAGGGCGTGGTACCGCATCCCAGCTGTTGTGCGCGCATCCTGGTCTGCCTAAGCCGGCGTGTTTGCGCCACCTGGTCTCTGTGTGTGGAGCTAACCCCGTGGTCTAGGACCCTGTGCTCCAACTGACCATGTGTAGGAAGTGAGGACGTCTACGTCATCATCCAGCAGCAGCAGTGGAAGTGTGGGTGACGTGTATGTGAGTGAGTGGGAGTGTAGCAGGCCCGCATGATTGATGTAAGTACACTGTTTCCGTTTTGGGTAATAAAACTCTGAAGCTGGGGTCGCCCCCAGTGTTCCGTCTGTCCTCTGTCCCTGGGACCACCTGGTGAGGTGAATGGGAATTGGAGACGTGTGAGTTTACCCTATTTGTCGCCATCAAGTTGAGGTTGGGCCCAACTGTGATTTTGACGTGTGTGAAGACACCTAGAGACACGGTAGAGTAAAGTGAGTTATTTGCTTCTATTTTCTCTATGTGGTGCGTATGTAAATCACTGTAATTTGATTCCCTTTTTCAGCAGTGAAAGTGGTAACAGGGAGGTTTCCCTTGGTAATAAATTTTACTGTTGTGTTGTGGTAAAGTGTGAATTATTGGTAGATAATTTACTGGGGAAGTCATTTACAAGTTTTGCCGTGAGTGGCAAGGATGTACTGTGTTGTACTGTGTTGTACCGTGTGTAAACTGTAGACAAGTTTGTCCTTGGTGGAATGCGTTGTGTACTGTGAAGGATTCCGTGAGAATTAAAGTCAGTTAACGTCACCGGGGGTCACGATTTATCTAACGAGGTCACTTGTTCGTTGCACATTGTTGTGATTAATGTAGGGACGTGTAAAGGCAACAGTCACAGTGAAGTTCACGCGGTGGAGGAATTGTCAAGTGAAGACTAATGTAGTGTTAACGATTTAACGAGCTGTCGTTAATTGATTGATTAACGTAAGGGGTTGACGGTCTGTTATGATCAGAGTCAATTGCGCTGTAATTAAGCTGCTGTAATTCGTTGGACTGATCAGATCTGTCTGCGGACAGTGATTAAGCACTTGTAGCTAATTAAAGATAATTAGTAACCGCCACTTAGTGAATTCACCAGGTGTTGATGTTGTTGTTTACACGGAGTGTTGTAACCTTGTGTGGTACAGTAGTCTACCCTCGTTTAGGTAATCTTGTCGTAAGACCGGAAGTGAACTGTCAGTTGAGAGACAGTAGGCTTTGTCAATACTCGTCTGAATTAATAGGCTGTTGTATTCAGTAATTAATTGGGAATTACTCACCGAATGCTTGACTTTCAAGTTGATGTAATTAATTGATTTACTAGTTATTGCTGCCATTTAAGTGTCGTTGAGACACGTGTGTGTTAAAGTAATTGTTTAAATTCGATTAGAGTAACTTTTGTTGTTGATTGTCCTGAGAGACAAGTGTTAACGTAAGATTTTTATAAGGGGTTATCATTCTTGGATTAACCGCCTTGTTACTTGGTACCTTGTTGAGGGCAGCGAGCGTCAGTCAAGTTTTTGTGATTAGAGTATTGAACACCGTGAAGCCGTGACAATATTGATTGCAAGCTTGCGTCACCAGTGGGCACCACTTTGTTCAGTTAGTGTCATTAGTCAATCAGCGACGACGGGATAAGGATACCTGAGTGCACCTGGAGCTGCTGTGAGGTACAGACGTGTCGTCCGGCCTCTGGTAGTTTGGGGTGTTTGCCGTTTTTCGTCGCCAGGGGGTGTGGGTGTCCCCACCCTCCCTGCAGTTGCTGCTTGGCTGGTGGTGACGTCGCACGCTTGCGATGGGGGTCCCTCTCCCTCCTGTGTTGAGAGTAAACTCTGTGGGACTGGAGTTTACGGGCCGTGTTAGCTATCCTTTAGTTGAGCTAATCATGTGTGACATGCTCCGTGTCCCGGTCGACGACGTCTACGGGATTGAGCTGGTAACTGCTCACCGGGTTATTATCAAGTTGGCGGGGGAGGAGGTGTATCGTGCTTTCCTCTGCCGTTACGAGGGGCATTCCTTGTCGCTGCCGGATGGTGCCGGCTCTGTGACTATTACAGACCGTAGTGGTGCCCTGACCTACGTGAGTGTGCACTGGGCGCCCTTGGAGTTTCCCGAACAACTACTCCGGCGTTACTTCCAGCAGTTTGGCGCAGTCGTCAGTGTGCGGGTGCACACGCTATCCTCAGGGAGGTATAAGGGTATGCGGACGAACATTCGTACCCTTGGGATGCGCCTGAGGTCTGACATCCCTTCTTCAGTCCGGCTTCTGGGGTACTACGTCCGGGTTTTCTATGCCCGGCAACCCCGTACCTGCTTTCGGTGTGGCCTGTTGGGACATCAGGCTGCCGGGTGCTCGGAGGCTGCTGTCACTCCTGTGAACCTGTTCCAGGAGGATGATTTCCCGCCGCTCCCTGTTGAGGTGGATTCCGTGGGCGAGGATGTTGACGTCCCGTTGGCTGCTGCGGCTCCCCCTGCGTCACCCAGCAGTCCTCCTGATGGTGCGGCTCCTCCTCCGGGTGTTCCGGTGCCGTCGGCTGATCTTCCTGCCCCTGTTGCTGTCACAGCTGCTCCCGGGAGTCTTCCAGATGGTCTCTGCGTGTCGTCGACGTTTTCGTCTTCCTCGTCTCCTGCAGCTGCATCTGGCCCTGTGCCTTCGCCAGGTGTTTCGGCTGAGCTGGGTGCTGGGGGGGGGCTGCGGAGCGTCCTGTTGTGTGTAGCCCGGTTCCCCCTGCGGTTGAGGCTGCTGCCGTCATGCGACGGGCGTCGGTTCGCACGGCTTGTGAAGCCCGTGGTTCTGGGTCAGCCTCTGGCTCTGAGGATGTGCGGCCAGAGCCCAAACGGTCCCGGCGATCTTCTACTGCTTGGGCTGATGTGGGGGATTTCGACGCCGGTGGGTCTTCAGGCGATGATGTGGTAGACCGCGAAGCACCTGGATCCAAGTCGATGGTGGTTGCTGACGTCCATGTGCATGCTGATGACGACGATTGTGCATATGATTCACCTCATGCTCTTTCTTCTGCAGAAGGTTCTCCGCAGTGGGGGGTGGTCGCTCCTACGGACGTAGGTGGTGAGGGTGCTGGTGCGGGCCGCGACCTTGTGTTGTTACTGAAGAAGGATGTTCGGCGTGGGGGGCCCCTGCAGGTGTCACGTCCGGTGGTTGCCGCGGAGCCCTGTGGAACTGCCAAGGAGGCTGCGAGTGCGCTGCCCGTTGCCCGGTCCCGTGGGGGAAAGCCCCTACCAATCGTCTTGGCCTCCGGCGTAGCGTATGATAGGAAGAATAACCCTTTGTCGTTTTACTTTGTTGACCGCGTGCAGCCTGTTCCGTGGTGCCCCTCGACCGTCTGAGTTCCGCAGGTTCTGTGTTTTGTTGTGGGTGTGCCGGACTTGATGCCTGATCCTCGTACGGCCCATGCTCACCCTGTTCCGGATAACATCATGTTGCTTTGGGAGGCGTATTGTATTCGTTTCCCGGCGGCGGAGTGGCCGGAGAAGTATGAGCAATCTGAGTAGTTTGTGTGATTGCTGTGTGTCTAGTGTATGCATGGGACCTGTGGTATATTCTGCTATACGTTTTATTTCTTGTGCGCCCTTCAGGCCGGTGTTATTTTTAGTTTTCTCAATGTCCCTGTTTATTGTGTTCCTTACATGTTTTAACATACTTTGTGTGTAGCTGTACCATTTACTGCTTCTCTGTTCCTTTGATTATGTAATATATGCCCCTCTGGCTATGATGTTTGCCGTAGTGTGTTCTGTGCTTGTGCCTCTCCTTTTATTTCTTGCACCGCAAGTGGTTAGTTGTGCATGTTACTGTTTATTGTTTGTGTTGTTAGTGTGCCATGTGTGGCTTATGTTTCTGTTTCTTGGCTTGTTGTATATTTTATGATTTTATAATTTTGTATTTTTATATTTGTCTTTTTTGTTATTTGTTCTCCTTATGCTTTCCCTGTGTGTTATGATGTTTGTTTGTTTTGTTTTATGTGTTATTGTGTTTTGTGTATTGCTCGCCTGTTTACACTATGTTCTCTTGTGTTCTGTTGATGTTTGCTGCTTTAGTACTGTGCTGTCGGTCCTTCTGGCCGGTGGTTCTTTGTTTTGCTTATTTTGTTTATTCTATTCTTTTTATTGTATTTATTGCTTTATACTTGCATGCTTGCATGTAAAAAAAAAAAAAAAAAAAATTAGTCAATCAGCGACGACGGGATAAGGAGACCGTGGGTCCATCAGGCTGTTGATTAGCTGTCCTTTAATGTGCCACTGGAGTGCCAGTAAAGTAACGTAAATTCACTGTGTAGTAGTTTTAGTTCTTGTTTTGTGAATAAATTGTTGTGTTATAGAAAACGGTCGTTTACGTCAAACCTTCCAATATTACTGCCCCACATTTTATGTTCTGCAACGCTTTGCCTGCTTATGTTCATATCAAGTCTGTATCTAAAGCTCGAGTCCATTGCACAGCACCACACTTCTATAAATAAGAGGTGAGAATCCGTCGGCTACCCTTTATTAGTTTGTCAACTAGGAGGAGCCAGCGACCTAAGTGACAGGTGTTACCCGTGTGGTGTCGCCTGGCGGTTTGCTCCCGCGGTCATATGATCTTAGGCTTTAAGATTAAATATCTGCCACTGGCAGCTCTTGCTGTTTAAGGTCTGCCTCTCTTGCGAGGTAGTTACGATTAACGTAACATCAATAGGACTTAATTCTTTTGATAATTGTCAAAAAAAAAATCTCACATAGATTGTGTATTTAGGAGCAAGTAGATGGTATATTGTTGAGAAAGTAGATGGAGTATTGTAGAGCAAGTAGATGGTGTATTCTAGATCAACTAGATGTTGTATTGTTAAGCAAGTAGATGGTGTGCAGCAGAGCAAGTAGATGGTGCATTGTAGAGCAAGTAGATGGTGCATTGTAGAGCAAGTAGATGGTGTATTTTAGAGCAAGAATATGGTGTATTGTAAATAAAGTAGATGTTGTATTGTTAAGCAAGTAGATGGTGTATTGTAGAGCAAGTAGATGGTGTATTGTAGAGCAAGTAGATGGTGCATTGTAGAGCAAGTAGATGGTGCATTGTAGAGCAAGTAGATGGTGTATTTTAGAGCAAGAATATGGTGTATTGTAAATAAAGTAGATGTTGTATTGTTGAGCACGTATATGGTGTGTAGACACTTAATAATGTTACAAAGTGTGTTTAGTAATCTGGCGTCGTTGTTCCACAGCAGCGACATGAATGTGGTCGTCAACTGAGCAACTTCTCGCCTGCCAATTTAACGTCGGACGTACAATCTCCGGCCGGGAATCAGCTCTGTGGTTTATCCCGTCGTTCATTTTGCAATGTTTCTCTCAATTCGTCTGCATGTAGTCGAATATGAATAATTTTGCCGGGACCTGAGCAGTTTACTACACTCTCCCTTTTATGAATGTAATGAAATTCAGCTGTAGTGTTTTGGCGGGAAAATTCACTGCGTTCCGACTTGCCAAAAAACAGAGACCACTCGCTGGCATATTGTGTATATCTGCATCCTTGGTCATAACTATCAAGGGAAACAATTCTGAAAGATCGATATAATGATTAAACTGGTGAAGTGCTGATAACGAGCTCACTATAGCCCGTGGCTACATGGTCATTACGGGCTCACTATAGCCCGTGGCTACATGGACATTACGGGCTCACTATAGCCCGTGGCTACATGGACATTACGGCTCACTATAGCCCGTGGCTACATGGACATTACGGGCTCACTATAGCCCGTGGCTACATGGTCATTACGGGCTCACTATAGCCCGTGGCTACATGGACATTACGGGCTCACTATAGCCCGTGGCTACATGGACATTACGGCTCACTATAGCCCGTGGCTACATGGACATTACGGGCTCACTATAGCCCGTGGCTACATGGACATTACGGCTCACTATAGCCCGTGGCTACATGGACATTACGGCTCACTATAGCCCGTGGCTACATGGACATTACGGGCTCACTATAGCCCGTGGCTACATGGACATTACGGGCTCACTATAGCCCGTGGCTACATGGACATTACGGCTCACTATAGCCCGTGGCTACATGGACATTACGGCTCACTATAGCCCGTGGCTACATGGACATTACGGGCTCACTATAGCCCGTGGCTACATGGACCTTACGGGCTCACTATAGCCCGTGGCTACATAGTCATTACGGGCTCACTATAGCCCGTGGCTACATGGACCTTACGGGCTCACTATAGCCTGTGGCTACATGGACATTACGGGCTCACTATAGCCTGTGGCTACATGGACATTACGGGCTCACTATAGCCTGTGGCTACATGGACATTACGGGCTCACTATAGCCTGTGGCTACATGGACATTACGGGCTCACTATAGCCCGTGGCTACATAGTCATTACGGGCTCACTATAGCCTGTGGCTACATGGACATTACGGGCTCACTATAGCCTGTGGCTACATGGACATTACGGGCTCACTATAGCCTGTGGCTACATGGACATTACGGGCTCACTATAGCCCGTGGTTACATAGTCATTACGGGCTAACTATAGCCCGTGCTACATAGTCATTACGGGCTCAGTATAGCCCGTGGCTACATGGACATTACAGGCTCACTATAGCCCGGGGCTACATAGTCATTACGGGCTCAGTATAGCCCGTGGCTACATAGTCATTACGGGCTGACTATAGCCCGTGGCTACATAGTCATTACAGGCTCACTATAGCCCGTGCTACATAGTCATTACGTGCTCACTATAGCTCGTGGCTACATGGACATTACGGGCTCACTATAGCCCGTGGCTACATAGACATTACGGGCTCACTATAGTCCGTGGCTACATGAACATTACGGGCTCACTATAGCCCATGGCTACATAGACATTACGGGCTCACCATAGCTCGTGGCTACATGGACATTACGAGCTCACTATAGCCGTGGCTACATGGACATTACGGGCTCACTATAGCCCGTGGCTACATGGACATTACGGGCTCACTATAGCCTGTGGCTACATGGACATTACGGGCTCACTATAGCCCGTGGCTACATGGACATTACGGGCTCACTATAGCCTGTGGCTACATGGACATTACGGGCTCACTATAGCCCGTGGCTACATGGACATTACGGGCTCACTATAGCCCGTGGCTACATGGACATTACGGGCTCACTATAGCCTGTGGCTACATGGACATTACGGGCTCACTATAGCCCGTGGCTACATGGACCTTACGGGTTCACTATAGCCCGTAGCTACATGGACATTACGGGCTCACTATAGCCCGTGGCTACATGGACATTACGGGCTCACTATAGCCCGTGGCTACATGGACATTACGGGCTCACTATAGCCTGTGGCTACATGGACATTACGGGCTCACCATAGCCCGTGGCTCCATGGACATTACGGGCTCACTATAGCCCGTGGCTACATGGACATTACGAGCTCACTATAGCCGTGGCTACATGGACATTACGAGCTCACTATAGCCGTGGCTACATAGACATTACGGGCTCACTATAGCCCGTGGCTACATGGACATTACGGGCTCACTATAGCCCGTGGCTACATAGTCATTACGGGCTCACTATAGCCCGTAGCTACATCGTCATTACGGGCTCACTATAGCCCGTGGCTACAAAGTCATTACGGGCTGACTATAGCCCGTGCTACATCGTCATTACGAGCTCACTACAGCCGTGGCTACATGGACATTACGAGCGCACTATAGCCGTGGCTACATAGTCATTACGGGCTCACTATAGCCCGTGCTACATAGTCATTACGGGCTCACTATAGCCCGTGGCTACATAGTCATTACGGGCTCACTATAGCCCGTGGCTACATAGTCATTACGGGCTCACTATAGCCCGTGGCTACATGGACATTACGGGCTCACTATAGCCCGTGCTACATAGTCATTACGTGCTCACTATAGCTCGTGGCTACATGGACATTACGGGCTCACTATAGCCCGTGGCTACATAGACATTACGGGCTCACTATAGTCCGTGGCTACATGAACATTACGGGCTCACCATAGCTCGTGGCTACATGGACATTACGGGCTCACTATAGCCCGTGGCTACATGGACCTTACGGGCTCACTATAGCCTGTGGCTACATGGACATTACGGGCTCACTATAGCCCGTGGCTACATGGACATTACGGGCTCACTATAGCCCGTGGCTACATGGACATTACGGGCTCACTATAGCCTGTGGCTACATGGACATTACGGGTTCACCATAGCCCGTGGCTCCATGGACATTACGGGCTCACTATAGCCCGTGGCTACATGGACATTACGAGCTCACTATAGCCGTGGCTACATGGACATTACGAGCTCACTATAGCCGTGGCTACATAGACATTACGGGCTCACTATAGCCCGTTGCTACATAGACATTACGGGCTCACCATAGCCCGTGGCTACATGGACCTTACGAGCTCACTATAGCCGTGGCTACATAGACATTACGGGCTCACAATAGCCCGTGGCTACATGGACATTACATGCTCACTATAGCCCGAGGCTGCATGGACATTACGGGCTCACTATAGCCCTTGGCTACATGGACATTACGGTTTCACTATAGCCCGTGGCTACATGGACATTACATGCTCACTATAGCCCGTGGCTACATGGACATTACGGGTTCACTACAGCCCGTGGCTACATGGACATTACTGGCTCATTATAGCCCGTGGCTACATGGACATTACATGCTCACTATAGCCCTTGGCTACATGGACATTACATGCTCACTATAGCCCTTCGCTACATGGACATTACGGGCTCACTATAGCCCGTGGCTACATGGACATTACATGCTCACTATAGCCCGTGGCTACATAGTCATTACGGGCTCACTATAGCCCGTGGCTACATAGTCATTACGGGCTCACTATTGCCCGTGGCTACATGGACATTACGGGCTCACTATAGCCCGTGGCTACATAGTCATTACGGGCTCACTATAGCCCGTGGCTACATAGTCATTACGGGCTCACTATAGCCCGTGGCTACATGGACATTACAGGCTCACTATAGCCCGTGGCTACATAGAAATTACGGGCACATTATAGCCAATGGCTACATGGACATTATGGGCTCGCTATAGCCTGTGGCTACGTGGACATTATGGGATCATTATAGCCCGTGACTATATGAACATTACGGGCTCACTATAGCCCATGGCTACATAGACTTTAGGGGCTGACTATAGCCCGTAGGTACATGGACATTACAGGCTCACTATAGCCCTTGGCTACATGGACATTACGGCTCACTATAGCCCGTGGCTACATGGACATTAGAGGCTCACTATAGCCCGTGGGTACATGGACATTACAGGCTCACTATAGCCCGTGGCTACATGGACATTATGGGCTCATTATTGCCCGTGGCTACATGGACATTATGGGCTCATTATAGCTCGTGGCTACATGGACATTATGGGCTCATTATAGCCCGTGGCTACATGGACATTATGGGCTCATTATAGCCCGTGGCTACATGGACATTATGGGCTCATTATAGCCCGTGGCTACATGCACATTCCGAGCTCACTATAGCCCGTGGCTACATGGACATTACGAGCTCACTATAGGCCCGTGGCTACATGGACTTTACGGGCTCACTTTAGCCTATGACTACATGGACATTACGGGCTCACTATAGCCCGTGGCTACATGGACATTACGGGCTCACTATAACTCGTGGCTACATGGACATTAAGGGCTCACTTTAGCCTATGACTACATGGACATTACGGGCTCACTATAGCCCGTGGCTACATGAACATTACGGGCTCACTATAGCCTGTGGCTACATGGACATTACGGGCTCACTATAGCCCGTGGCTACATGGACCTTACGGGTTCACTATAGCCCGTGGCTACATGGACATTACGGGCTCACTATAGCCCGTGGCTACATGGACATTACGGGCTCACTATAGCCCGTGGCTACATGGACATTACGGGCTCACTATAGCCTGTGGCTACATGGACATTACGGGCTCACCATAGCCCGTGGCTCCATGGACATTACGGGCTCACTATAGCCCGTGGCTACATGGACATTACGAGCTCACTATAGCCGTGGCTACATGGACATTACGAGCTCACTATAGCCGTGGCTACATAGACATTACGGGCTCACTATAGTCCGTGGCTACATGGACATTACGGGCTCACTATAGCCCGTGGCTACATAGTCATTACGGGCTCTCTATAGCCCGTAGCTACATCGTCATTACGGGCTCACTATAGCCCGTGGCTACAAAGTCATTACGGGCTGACTATAGCCCGTGCTACATCGTCATTACGAGCTCACTATAGCCGTGGCTACATGGACATTACGAGCTCACTATAGCCGTGGCTACATAGTCATTACGGGCTCACTATAGCCCGTGCTACATAGTCATTACGGGCTCACTATAGCCCGTGGCTACATAGTCATTACGGGCTCACTATAGCCCGTGGCTACATAGTCATTACGGGCTCACTATAGCCCGTGGCTACATGGACATTACGAGCTCACTATAGCCCGTGCTACATAGTCATTACGTGCTCACTATAGCTCGTGGCTACATGGACATTACGGGCTCACTATAGCCCGTGGCTACATAGACATTACGGGCTCACTATAGTCCGTGGCTACATGAACATTACGGGCTCACCATAGCTCGTGGCTACATGGACATTACGAGCTCACTATAGCCGTGGCTACATGGACATTACGGGCTCACTATAGCCCGTGGCTACATGGACATTACGGGCTCACTATAGCCTGTGGCTACATGGACATTACGGGCTCACTATAGCCCGTGGCTACATGGACCTTACGGGCTCACTATAGCCTGTGGCTACATGGACATTACGGGCTCACTATAGCCCGTGGCTACATGGACATTACGGGCTCACTATAGCCCGTGGCTACATGGACATTACGGGCTCACTATAGCCTGTGGCTACATGGACATTACGGGTTCACCATAGCCCGTGGCTCCATGGACATTACGGGCTCACTATAGCCCGTGGCTACATGGACATTACGAGCTCACTATAGCCGTGGCTACATGGACATTACGAGCTCACTATAGCCGTGGCTACATAGACATTACAGGCTCACTATAGCCCGTTGCTACATAGACATTACGGGCTCACCATAGCCCGTGGCTACATGGACCTTACGAGCTCACTATAGCCGTGGCTACATAGACATTACGGGCTCACAATAGCCCGTGGCTACATGGACATTACATGCTCACTATAGCCCGTGGCTGCATGGACATTACGGGCTCACTATAGCCCTTGGCTACATGGACATTACGGTTTCACTATAGCCCGTGGCTACATGGACATTACATGCTCACTATAGCCCGTGGCTACATGGACATTACGGGTTCACTACAGCCCGTGGCTACATGGACATTACTGGCTCATTATAGCCCGTGGCTACATGGACATTACATGCTCACTATAGCCCTTGGCTACATGGACATTACGGGCTCACTATAGCCCGTGGCTACATGGACATTACATGCTCACTATAGCCCGTGGCTACATGGACATTACATGCTCACTATAGCCCGTGGCTACATGGACATTACGGGCTCACTATAGCCCGTGGCTACATGGACATTACATGCTCACTATAGCCCTTGGCTACATGGACATTACATGCTCACTATAGCCCTTCGCTACATGGACATTACGGGCTCACTATAGCCCGTGGCTACATGGACATTACATGCTCACTATAGCCCGTGGCTACATAGTCATTACGGGCTCACTATAGCCCGTGGCTACATAGTCATTACGGGCTCACTATTGCCCGTGGCTACATGGACATTACGGGCTCACTATAGCCCGTGGCTACATAGTCATTACGGGCTCACTATAGCCCGTGGCTACATAGTCATTACGGGCTCACTATAGCCCGTGGCTACATGGACATTACAGGCTCACTATAGCCCGTGGCTACATAGAAATTACGGGCACATTATAGCCAATGGCTACATGGACATTATGGGCTCGCTATAGCCTGTGGCTACGTGGACATTATGGGATCATTATAGCCCGTGACTATATGAACATTACGGGCTCACTATAGCCCATGGCTACATAGACTTTAGGGGCTGACTATAGCCCGTAGGTACATGGACATTACAGGCTCACTATAGCCCTTGGCTACATGGACATTACGGCTCACTATAGCCCGTGGCTACATGGACATTACAGGCTCACTATAGCCCGTGGGTACATGGACATTACAGGCTCACTATAGCCCATGGCTACATGGACATTATGGGCTCATTATAGCCCGTGGCTACATGGACATTATGGGCTCATTATAGCTCGTGGCTACATGGACGGGCTCACTATAGCCCGTGGCTACATGGACATTATGGGCTCATTATAGCCCGTGGCTACATGGACATTATGGACTCATTATAGCCCGTGGCTACATGCACATTCCGAGCTCACTATAGCCCGTGGCTACATGGACATTACGAGCTCACTATAGGCCCGTGGCTACATGGACTTTACGGGCTCACTTTAGCCTATGACTACATGGACATTACGGGCTCACTATAGCCCGTGGCTACATGGACATTACGGGCTCACTATAACTCGTGGCTACATGGACATTAAGGGCTCACTTTAGCCTATGACTACATGGACATTACAGGCTCACTATAGCCCATGGCTACATGAACATTACGGGCTCACTATAGCCCGTGGCTACATTGACATAACAGGCTCACTATAGCCCGTGGCTACATGGACATTACAGACTCACTATAGGCCGTGGCTACATGGACATAACAGGCTCACTATAGCCCGTGGCTACATGGACATTACAGGCTCACTATAGCCCTTGGCTACATAGTCATTATGGGCTCACTATAGCCCGTGGCTACATGGACATTACAGGCTCACTATAACTCGTGGCTACATGGACAATAAGGGCTCACTTTAGCCTATGACTACATGGACATTACGGGCTCACTATAGCCCGTGGCTACATGAACATTACGGGCTCACTATAGCCCGTGGCTACATTGACATAACAGGCTCACTATAGCCCGTGGCTACATGGACATTACAGGCTCACTATAGCCCGTGGCTACATGGACATTTCAGGCTCACTATAGCCCTTGGCTACATAGTCATTATGGGCTCACTATAGCCCGTGGCTACATGGACATTACAGGCTCACTATAGCCCTTGGCTACATAGTCATTATGGGCTCACTATAGCCCTTGGCTACATAGTCATTATGGGCTCACTATAGCCCGTGGCTACATGGATATAACGAGCTCACTATAGCCCGTGGCTACATGGACATTAAAGGCTCACTATAGCCCGTGGCTACATGGACATACGGGCTCACTATAGACCGTGGCTACATGGACATACGGGCTCACTATAGCCCGTGGCTACATGGACATACGGGCTCACTATAGCCCGTGGCTACATGGACATTAAAGGCTCACTATAGCCGTGGCTACATGGACATACGGGCTCACTATAGCCCGTGGCTACATGGACATACGGGCTCACTATAGCCCGTGGCTACATGGACATTTCGTTCTGAGCAGCTAAATGTAAAGCAACAACAACATGAAGAGCTGATCGGTGCGAATTTAAGGCGGTAGAGCGGTGGCTGGAGTCAGTGTGGCTGCAGGCGTCGTGGAGTGAGGGTGTGCGGCTGTTTGCTCCTGCCTTCCCCGCTGGGTCAGTTGATGTCAACTGTCTGGAGTAATACGACCACTGTGACTGGTCGTTAAGTCACCGTCAGCCCGCATGCACGGGTTGCTGATTGGGTGATAACAATGATTATACAATATAGTGCACATGAGAACAACTAGTCAGACAAGTATTGAAACTTGTTTCAATGGGAACAACCCAATTTGTTGTTCAGTAATTAGTGTTTATTTAAACAATTTACGGAATTAGCTTTTATGCGTTTGGAAGCAGTAAACCTGTATTGGCGTCTGCCCGTCTCTGTGGTTGGTAGTTTACGGAGAAGTAGAAGGTCGTAGTTTACGGAGAAGGTTTTTATTGGTTTACACAAGAATTAGTGATCGATAAATAGGTAAACTACATCTCTGAAACCAACGGAAACAAACACTTGTTAACCATAGATATTAGAGAACAAAATTGGAGTATTAGGAAACCTTTTATATCTCGCGTGTTTCATGTTTGGCCGCCGACACAAGTAGACGTCACAGCTGGCCAGGTAGACGTCACAGGTGGCCAGGTAGACGTCCCAGCTGGCCAGGTAGACGTCACAGCTGGTCAGGTAGACGTCACAGCTGGCCAGGTAGACGTCACAGGTGGCCAGGTAGACGTCCCAGCTGGCCAGGTAGACGTCACAGCTGGTCAGGTAGTCGTCACAGCTGGCTAGGTAGACGTCACAGCTGGTCAGGTAGTCGTCACAGCTGGCCAGGTAGACGTCACAGCTGGTCAGGTAGTCGTCACAGCTGGCCAGGTAGACGTCACAGCTGGCCAGGTAGACGTCACAGCTGGCCAGGTAGACGTCACAGCTGGCCAGGTAGACGTCACAGCTGGCCAGGTAGACGCCACAGCTGGCCAGGTAGACTACATACTTCCAACACCTGCTCCTCATCCACACACCTGTGGCCACAAGGCCCGGGGCTCCTCATCCACACACCTGTAACCACAAGGCCCGGGGCTCCTCATCCACACACCTGTAACCACAAGGCCCGGGGCTCCTCATCCACACACCTGTGGCCACAAGGCCCGGGGCTCCTCATCCACACACCTGTGGCCACATTAGTGCCATAAGTAAGGTGGAGTCGGAGGTGGATAGTGACGATCACCGGGTACAGTTTAAGGTAACTGTTGGTGTTGGCAGCATGTGTGGTCTCCTCCTGGTCGTCGGTCTCCTCGCTCTCACTCCAGGTAAGACTCCATCACCCGCTAATTACTTCAATAATCCACATTTACCTAACAATCCAATTAGCCACTAAACAAATTGGTCACAGTAGTAAAATATTAGTTTTCCTTCTCTTTTGGAATCATATCTCCCCCCCCCCCCGCATACCACCAATAACCTTACCACATCCCTCCCCCCCCCCGCATACCACCAATAACCTTACCACATCCCTCCCCCCCCCCGCATACCACCAATAACCTTACCACATCCCTCCCCCCCCCCGCATACCACCAATAACCTTACCACATCCCTCCCCCCCCCCCCGCATACCACCAATAACCTTACCACATCCCTCCCTCCCCCCCCCCACCCCCCCACCCCCTCACCAACCAAGCTCGTCAAAATCGCATACGAGCATTTTTATAACAGCGAATTAAATGCCGTCGTATATGGCAGATATGACGGTTTTGCGAATTTATTTAAATGCTAAAATTTAGTGTGGAAACAGTGTAGAAATGTAAATATTTAACTTTATAAATCAAGAGCCGAGTCAGTTTTTTCTAGTCTGAATTTTTGTTTTCTTTAAATACAAGTTTTTTTTGTTTATTGTTTAAATTCTCTTTTGCAATAGGTACATCCGTCATTTCCTGAATAAATCTTTCTATAGGCCTACCTAAGAAAACCCAAAGGAAAGCACATTTGCAGCTAGGATGTAGTTGCATGGATAATGCAAGCACCTTGCATGCAACTGAGGCAGTCAACGCCACTCTGGGCTGCTTCTTAAGACCACGTGTTTGTCTAGTGGTGTGTGGCGCCTTATATATTGTTGGTTGTAGTACACACCTGGCAACCCAACTGTTGGTGGTAGTACACACCTGGCCAACCCAACTGTTGGTGGTAGTACACACCTGGCCAACCCAACTGTTGGTGGTAGTACACACCTGGCCACCCCATCTGTTGGTGGTAGTACACACCTGGACAACCCAACTGTTGGTGGTAGTACACACCTGGCCACCCCATCTGTTGGTGGTAGTACACACCTGGCCACCCCATCTGTTGGTGGTAGTACACACCTGGCCACCCCATCTGTTGGTGGTAGTACACACCTGGCCACCCCATCTGTTGGTGGTAGTACACACCTGGCCACCCCATCTGTTGGTGGTAGTACACACCTGGCCACCCCAACTGTTGGTGGTAGTACACACCTGGCCACCCCAACTGTTGGTGGTAGTACACACCTGGCCACCCCATCTGTTGGTGGTAGTACACACCTGGCCACCCCAACTGTTGGTGGTAGTACACACCTGGCCACCCCATCTGTTGGTGGTAGAACACACCTGGCCACCCCAACTGTTGGTGGTAGTACACACCTGGCCACCCCAACTGTTGGTGGTAGTGCACACCTGGCCACCCCATCTGTTGGTGGTAGTATACACCTGGCCACCCCAACTGTTGGTGGTAGTACACACCTGTCCACCCCATCTGTTGGTGGTAGTTCACACCTGGCCACCAACTCTTGGCTGAGTGGTTGTAGTATTGACCTGGTGAGACAGGTCGTAACCCTCAATTAAACATCAGGGCAGAATCGCCAACTATACCTTTAGAGGCGACGATGTTCCTATAGAGCGCTCGACGATGCACATCCTGAAGTACCGCAGCTCCTTCCACTCTAGAGCCCCTCTCTGATGGGGCCCCTGCTCCCCTCCTTAGGTGCTACTGTTCACCTCTGGAGAACATCTCAGTCGATCTACAGAGCAGAGTTAGCACCGAACCCTGCCTTACACCCCGTAGTGAGTGAGGTAACTCTACCACTTCCTAGTTTCCTTGCTGGGGTGTCCGTGGACACGGGAACTCAAGGTTTGTCCAGGTGGAGTTGCTCGTCCATAAGGTTATCAACAAGGTCACCAACTTGACTCTCCTTCCTCTGTGGTCAAGTAATACTTCCAACACAGTGGGATGGGATGTCACCTCTCCCAGTCTAGTGCTTCTCTAACAGTAGTGCGGTGCTCAGTAAACCCCCACCACAACACATACAAGAAATGAAGAGGAAATAGGAAACACAATATTAAAATACGATTTGTTTCCTCACAATAGGCTACATTATACTGGTCAGTTAATGTCTCTAAATCAGTTCGATGGGAACACTTGAAATTTATCACGATATCTGGCAACACTTCGCTGTTTCCAAATAATAAGTTATGAGGCTTTCTCTTAACTAACACTTATGTCATCATTAGAATGTAAATATGTGTTATGTCTCTCCAATATATTTAGCATTTATGTCACTACTTAATACATGAAAACATAATCACTAACACAATAATTAATAATAATATTGCTTTGTCAGCTTTTACTCTAAATGTAATTTACGATTATCACCTTATTTATATATAACAACTTTCCTAGCATAAGTAGGAAAAAGGGAGAGCAATATTAACTACCGTATAGACTGATACTGAAGACTATCGACCGCGCAGATCACATATGGGAAGGGTAGCTCTTAACTGGTCTACGGCGTCTGGGTCGACTTCCCTCTGGTGAATGTCTCCTCCCTCGGCATCATCAGTTTCATCTCACACGACCGACACTCCACAGTGTTCCTCACTAGGTGTTAGGTCGTAGCTGACGTCGTCTGGTCTCTCGGCAGACTGATACAGATTATAGTACTGGTCCGCTGCGTCTCGTGCAGCCTTGTAGTGTGACTTCTTCTCCCTAGGGAGCGGTCGTTGAGCTGCACAGGACGAGGACATTCTTCAGCGCCGCCTCTCTAAGTTACACCGGAGTGTCAAGCATGGAGCGCGCCTCAATTGGTCAACCTGACCAAGCACTGTCTCCGACCAATCAAGCCTCACCAATCACTGTACCCAGCATGCACTGGTTGTTCTTCTCGAGTGGTTAAGCTCTCCGATCTCTCACACGCTGCACCACCATATTAATTGATGATGGAGTCGTCTCCTAACCTTAGCCCATATAAACACAGATCGAAATGCCTTCTTATTGTAGCTTCCTGCTTACTTTAATGTGTTATAAAATCGTAAGATCCAGAACTAAGTGATAAATCCCCAGTAGACTATCTTATGGAACTGAACTGGGTGATAAATCCCCAGTAGCCTGTAGTAAGATCCAGAACAGGGGTGATAAATCTGCAGTAGCCTATCGTAAGATCCAGAACTGGGTGACAAATCCCCAGTAGCCTATCGTAAAATCCAGAACCGAGTGATAAATTCCACGTGATCAGGCGTTAAGCGCACAGCTTGCTAATATCCTGGATATGTTGACGGAGGTAGTGGTAAAAATTATACATAATCTGTTTACATAACGTTATTCAGAAATTATAAATAGGTTTGTGACCATTTGAAACGAAGCCGAGTATATTATGTTGCCCTTGCAACATACTGTACTGAGTATGTTACCCTTACAACAAAGTATGATAAGCATGTTGCCAACCTTCAATGCTTGTATGTTTCAATGGTTTCCGGTGCTTGTATGTTGCATGGATTTCAGTGCTTGTATGTTGAATAACATTCATTGATTTTACGTTGCTAAACCTTCATTCCTTGTATGTTGTACATGCAACAACGTGTATGTTAAATGGTCATTAATGGCCAGTCAATCAACTGGTGTCCTACTGGGCTCTATCATATCTACATATGAAACTGTATATGGAGTCAACCTCCACCACACTATTGCCTAATGCATTAATTTGTTAACTTCCCTGACACTGAAAACAATCTTCCTTATGTGAATAAGTGTTGCATCGTCAGCTGGCAACCTGGGAACTAAATCATGCGGAATTATTCACTATTAGTTTGCAATAAAGATTACAATAATGATGCAACGTTTACCGGTGTTGTGGCGCCGGCCGGGCAGGTGTTGTGGCGCTGGCCGGGCAGGTGTTGTGGCGCCGGCCGGGCAGGTGTTGTGGCGCCGGCCGGGCAGGTGTTGTGGCGCTGGCCGGGCAGGTGTTGTGGCGCTGGCCGGGCAGGTGTTGTGGCGCCGGCCGGGCAACAATACCTGCCCGGCCGGCGCCACAACACCTGCTAGTGATCCATAACGTCTGTTAGTGATTCATATTAATATTTTTATGCAGAGTTAAATCTGGCGTCGTTATTCTACAGCAGTGACTTGTTACACTCTCCAATAATCTGGCGTCGTGGTGTTTCCAGAGCAGCGACATGTTACACTCTCCAATAATCTGGCGACGTTGTTCCACAGCAGTGACATGTTACACTCTCCAATAATCTGGCGTCGTTGTTCCACAGCAGCGACTTGTTACAAAGTCCCACCAACACATGAATGTGGTCGTCAACTGAGCAACTTCTCGCCTGTCAGTTTAACGTCCAGACGTACAATCTCCGGCCGGGAATCAGCTCTGTGGTTTATCCCGTCGTTTATTTTGCAATGTTTTGCTCAATTTGTCTGCATGTAGTTGAATATGAATAATTTTGCCGGGACCTGTGCAGTTTATAACGCTAGCGAGGGACTACATGGACAGTTAATGTCCATGTAGTCCGTGCTATAAGTACAGTTAATGTCCATGTAGTCCGTGCTATAAGTACAGTTAATGTCCATGTAGTCCGTGGCAACATGGACATTACGCGCTCACTACAGCCCGTGGCTACATGGACATTACGGGCTCACTATAGCACGTGGCTACATGGATATTACGCGCTCACTATAGCCCGTGGCTACATGGACATTACGGGCTCACTATAGCACGTGACTACATGGACATTACGGGCTCACTATAGCACGTGGCTACATGGATATTACGCGCTCACTATAGCCCGTGGCTACATGGACATTACGGGCTCACTATAGCACGTGGCTACATGGATATTACGCGCTCACTATAGCCCGTGGCTACATGGACATTACGGGCTCACTATAGCACGTGGCTACATGGATATTACGGGCTCACTATAGCCCGTGGCTACATGGACATTACGGGCTCACTATAGCACGTGGCTACATGGATATTACGGGCTCACTATAGCCCGTGGCTACATGGACATTACGGGCTCACTATAGCACGTGGCTACATGGATATAACGGGCTCACTATAGCCCGTGGCTACATGGACATTACGGGCTCACTATAGCCCGTGGCTACATAGACATTACAAGCTCACTATAGCCCGTGGCTACATGGTCATTACGGGCTCACTATAGCCCGTGGCTACATGGACATTACGGGCTCACTATAGCCCGTGGCTACATAGATATTATGGGCTCACTATAGCCTGTAGCTGCATGGACATACGGGCTCACTATAGCCCGTGGTTACATGGACATACGGGCTCACTATAGCCCGTGGCTACATGGACATTAAAGGCTCTCTATAGCCCGTGGCTACATTGACATAACAGGCTCACTATAGCCCGTGGCTACATGGACATTACGGGCTCACTATAGCCCGTGGCTACATGGACATTACGGGCTCACTATAGCCCGTGGCTACATGGACATTACGGCTCACTATAGCCCGTGGCTACATGGACATTACGGCTCACTATAGCCCGTGGCTACATGGACATTACGGCTCACTATAGCCCGTGGCTACATGGACATACGGGCCCACTATAGCCCGTGGCTACATGGACATACGGGCTCACTATAGCCCGTGGGTACATGGACATACGGGCCCACTATAGCCCGTGGCTACATGGACATACGGGCTCACTATAGCCCGTGGGTACATGGACATACGGGCTCACTATAGCCCGTGGGTACATGGACATACGGGCCCACTATAGCCCGTGGCTACATGGACATACGGGCTCACTATAGCCCGTGGCTACATGGACATACGGGCTCACTATAGCCCGTGGCTACATGGACATACGGGCCCACTATAGCCCGTGGCTACATGGACATACGGGCTCACTATAGCCCGTGGCTACATGGACATACGGGCTCACTATAGCCCGTGGCTACATGGACATACGGGCTCACTATAGCCCGTGGCTACATGGACATACGGGCTCACTATAGCCCGTGGCTACATGGACATTACGGCTCACTATAGCCCGTGGCTACATGGACATTACGGCTCACTATAGCCCGTGGCTACATGGACATTACGGCTCACTATAGCCCGTGGCTACATGGACATACGGGCCCACTATAGCCCGTGGCTACATGGACATACGGGCTCACTATAGCCCGTGGGTACATGGACATACGGGCCCACTATAGCCCGTGGCTACATGGACATACGGGCTCACTATAGCCCGTGGGTACATGGACATACGGGCTCACTATAGCCCGTGGGTACATGGACATACGGGCCCACTATAGCCCGTGGCTACATGGACATACGGGCTCACTATAGCCCGTGGCTACATGGACATACGGGCTCACTATAGCCCGTGGCTACATGGACATACGGGCCCACTATAGCCCGTGGCTACATGGACATACGGGCTCACTATAGCCCGTGGCTACATGGACATACGGGCTCACTATAGCCCGTGGCTACATGGACATACGGGCCCACTATAGCCCGTGGCTACATGGACATTACGGCTCACTATAGCCCGTGGCTACATGGACATTACGGCTCACTATAGCCCGTGGCTACATGGACATACGGGCTCACTATAGCCCGTGGCTACATGGACATACGGGCCCACTATAGCCCGTGGCTACATGGACATTTCGTTCTGAGCAGCTAAATCTAAAGCAACAATAACATGAAGAGCTGATCGGTGCGAATTTAAGGCGGTAGAGCGGTGGCTGGAGTCAGTGTGGCTGCAGGCGTCGTGGAGTGAGGGTGTGTGGCTGTTTGCTCCTGCCTACCCCGCTGGGTCAGTTGATGTCAACTGTCTCGAGTAATACGACCACTGTGACTGGTAGTTAAGTCACCGTCAGCCCTCACGCACGGGTTGCTGATTGGGTGATAACAATGATTATACAATATAGTGCATATCAGAACAACTAGTCAGACAAGTATTGAAACTTGTTTCAATGTGAACAACCCAATTTGTTGTTAAATAATAAGTGTTTAAACAATTAACGGGATTAACTTCCATGTGTTTGGAAGCAGTAAACCTGTGTTGGCTTCTGCCCGTCTCTGTGGTTAGTAGTTTACGGAGAAGTAGGAGGTCGTAGTTTACGGAGAAGTAGAAGGTCGTAGTTTACGGAGAGGTAGAAGGTCGTAGTTTACGGAGAAGTAGAAGGTCGTAGTTTACGGAGAAGTAGAAGGTCGTAGTTTACGGAGAAGTAGGAGGTCGTAGTTTACGGAGAAGTAGGAGGTCGTAGTTTACGGAGAAGTAGGAGGTCGTAGTTTACGGAGAAGTAGGAGGTCGTAGTTTACGGAGAAGTAGAAGGTCGTAGTTTACGGAGAAGTAGGAGGTCGTAGTTTACGGAGAAGTAGAAGGTCGTAGTTTACGGAGAAGTAGAAGGTCGTAGTTTACGGAGAAGTAGGAGGTCGTAGTTTACGGAGAAGTAGAAGGTCGTAGTTTACGGAGAAGTAGGAGGTCGTAGTTTACGGAGAGGTAGAAGGTCGTAGTTTACGGAGAAGTAGGAGGTCGTAGTTTACGGAGAGGTAGAAGGTCGTAGTTTACGGAGAAGTAGGAGGTCGTAGTTTACGGAGAAGTAGGAGGTCGTAGTTTACGGAGAGGTAGAAGGTCGTAGTTTACGGAGAAGTAGGAGGTCGTAGTTTACGGAGAAGTAGGAGGTCGTAGTTTACGGAGAGGTAGAAGGTCGTAGTTTACGGAGAGGTAGAAGGTCGTAGTTTACGGAGAGGTAGAAGGTCGTAGTTTACGGAGAGGTAGAAGGTCGTAGTTTACGGAGAGGTAGAAGGTCGAAGTTTACGGAGTAGAAGGTCGTAGTTTACGGAGAAGTAGAAGGTCGTAGTTTACGGAGAGGTAGAAGGTCGTAGTTTACGGAGAAGTAGAAGGTCGTAGTTTACGGAAAGTAGAAGGTCGTAGTTTACGGAGAAGTAGAAGGTCGTAGTTTACGGAGAGGTAGAAGGTCGTAGTTTACGGAGAGGTAGAAGGTCGTAGTTTACGGAGAGGTAGAAGGTCGTAGTTTACGGAGAAGTAGAAGGTCGTAGTTTACGGAGAAGTAGAAGGTCGTAGTTTACGGAGAAGTAGAAGGTCGTAGTTTACGGAGAAGTAGAAGGTCGTAGTTTATGGAGAAGTAGAAGGTCGTAGTTTACGGAGAAGTAGAAGGTCGTAGTTTATGGAGAAGTAGAAGGTCGTAGTTTACGGAGAAGTAGAAGGTCGTAGTTTACGGAGAAGTAGAAGGTCGTAGTTTACGGAGAAGTAGAAGGTCGTAGTTTACGGAGAAGTAGAAGGTCGTAGTTTATGGAGAAGTAGAAGGTCGTAGTTTACGGAGAAGTAGAAGGTCGTAGTTTACGGAGAAGTAGAAGGTCGTAGTTTACGGAGAAGTAGAAGGTCGTAGTTTACGGAGAAGTAGAAGGTCGTAGTTTACGGAGAAGTAGAAGGTCGTAGTTTACGGAGAAGTAGAAGGTCGTAGTTTACGGAGAAGTAGAAGGTCGTAGTTTACGGAGAAGTAGAAGGTCGTAGTTTACGGAGAAGTAGAAGGTCGTAGTTTACGGAGAAGTAGAAGGTCGTAGTTTACGGAGAAGTAGAAGGTCGTAGTTTATGGAGAAGTTGAAGGTCGTAGTTTACGGAGAAGTAGAAGGTCGTAGTTTACGGAGAAGTAGAAGGTCGTAGTTTACGGAGAAGTAGAAGGTTGTAGTTTATGGAGAAGTAGAAGGTCGTAGTTTACGGAGAAGTAGAAGGTCGTAGTTTACGGAGAAGTAGAAGGTCGTAGTTTACGGAGTAGAAGGTCGTAGTTTACGGAGAAGTAGAAGGTCGTAGTTTACGGAGAAGTAGAAGGTCGTAGTTTACGGAGAAGTAGAAGGTCGTAGTTTACGGAGAAGTAGAAGGTCGTAGTTTACGGAGAAGTAGAAGGTCGTAGTTTACGGAGAAGTAGAAGGTCGTAGTTTATGGAGAAGTAGAAGGTCGTAGTTTATGGAAAAGTACAAGGTCGTAGTTTACGGAGAAGTAGAAGGTCGTAGTTTATGGAGAAGTAGAAGGTCGTAGTTTATGGAAAAGTACAAGGTCGTAGTTTACGGAGTAGAAGGTCGTAGTTTACGGAGGATTTTATTGGTTTACTCAATAATTATTGACAGATAAAAAGCTAAACTACATCTCTGAAACCGACGGAAACAAACACTTGTTAACTGTAGATATTAGAGAACGAAACCGGAGTCTTGGAAAACCTTTTGTATCTCACGTGTTTGGTGCTTGGCCGCTTACACAAGTAGACGTCCCAGCTGGCCAGGTAGACGTCACAGCTGGCCAGGTAGACGTCCCAGCTGGCCAGGTAGACGTCCCAGCTGGCCAGGTAGACGTCCCAGCTGGCCAGGTAGACGTCACAGCTGGCCAGGTAGACGTCACAGCTGGCCAGGTAGACGTCCCAGCTGGCCAGGTAGACGTCACAGCTGGCCATGTAGACGTCACAGCTGGCCAGGTAGACGTCACAGCTGGCCAGGTAGACGTCCCAGCTGGCCAGGTAGACGTCACAGCTGGCCAGGTAGACGTCACAGCTGGCCAGGTAGACGTCACAGCTGGGGCTCCACATCCACACACCTGTGGCCACAAGGCCCGGGCTACTTATCCACACACCTGTAGCCACATTAGTGCCATAAGTAAGGTGGAGTCGGAGGTGGATAGTGACGATCACCGGGTACAGTTTAAGGTAACTGTTGGTGTTGGCAGCATGTGTGGTCTCCTCCTGGTCGTCGGTCTCCTCGCTCTCACTCCAGGTAAGACTCCATCACCCGCAAATTACTTCAATAATCCACATTTACCTAACAATCCAATTTGCCACTAAACAAATTGGTCACAGCTGTAAAATATTACTATTTCCCCCTCTCTTTTGGATTCATATCCCTCCCCCAACACCGCCAAACTCCTCCCCACGCCTCCCCCAACCTCTGAAACCCCCCCCCCCACACCCGAACAACTGTCCAACATCCGCCCCCTAAAACCCCACCTCAATCACCCAGGAGAGACAAATACAGCTCCACCCCCCTCCCTCCCTCAAGCTCGTCAAAATCGCATAAGAGTATTCTTGTAACTGTCACAGAGTTACTAGCCGTCGTATATGGCAGATATGACAGTTTGGCGAATATACTTAAAAGCTAAAATTTAGTGTTGAAACAGTATATAGAAATGTAAATATTGAACTTTATAGATCAACGCCGCGTCATTTTTCCAAGTTGTAATTTTTGTTATAAAACGAAGCCTCATTTTTTTGTTTATTAATATTCTATTTTGTTATAAGTGCATCCGGTATTTCCTATGTATGGTGGTGTGTGGCACCTTATATATTGTTTGTAGTACACACCTGGCAACCCAATTGTTGGTGGTAGTACACACCTGGCAACCCAATTGTTGGTTGTAGTACACACATGGCAACCCAATTGTTGGTTGTAGTACACACCTGGCAACCCAATTGTTGGTTGTAGTACACACCTGGCAACCCAATTGTTGGTTATAGTACACACCTGGCAACCCAATTGTTGGTTGTAGTACACACCTGGCAACCCAATTGTTGGTTGTAGTACACACCTGGCAACCCAATTTATGGTTCTACTACACACCTTGCAACCCAATTTATGGTTCTACTACACACCTGCCAAGCCAACTGTTTACTGTAGTACACACCTGGCCACCACAACTGTTGACTGTAGTACACACCTGGCCACCACAACTGTTGGTGGTAGTACACACCTGGCCACTCCAACTGTTGGTGGTAGTACACACCTGGCCACTCCAACTGTTGGTGGTAGTACACATCTGGCCACCCCATCTGTTGGTGGTAGTACACACCTGGCAACCCAACTGTTGGTGGCAGTACACACCTGGCCACCCCAACTGTTGGTGGTAGTACACACCTGGCTACCCCAACTGTTGGTGGTAGTACACACCTGGCCACCCCAACTGTTGGTGGTAGTACACACCTGGCCACCCCAACTGTTGGTGGTAGTACACACCTGGCTACCCCAACTGTTGGTGGTAGTACACACCTGGCCACCCCAACTGTTGGTGGTAGTACACACCTGGCCACCCCATCTGTTGGTGGTAGTACACACCTGGCCACCCCAACTGTTGGTGGTAGTACACACCTGGCCACCCCATCTGTTGGTGGTAGTACACACCTGGCCACCCCAACTGTTGGTTGTAGTACACACCTGGCCACCCCAACTGGTGATGGTAGTACACACCTGGCCACCCCAACTGTTGGTTGTAGTACACACCTGGCCACCCCAACTGGTGATGGTAGTACACACCTGGCCACCCCAACTGGTGATGGTAGTACACACCTGGCCACCCCATCTGTTGGTGGTAGTACACACCTGGCCACCCCAACTGTTGGTTGTAGTACACACCTGGCCACCCCAACTGGTGATGGTAGTACACACCTGGCCACCCCAACTGGTGATGGTAGTACACACCTGGCCACCCCATCTGTTGGTGGTAGTACACACCTGGCCACCCCAACTGGTGATGGTAGTACACACCTGGCCACCCCAACTGTTGGTGGTAGTACACACCTGGCCACCCCAACTGTTGGTGGTAGTATACACCTGGCAACCCCAACTGTTGGTGGTAGTTCACACCTGGCCAACCCAACTGTTGGTGGTAGTACACACCTGGCCACCAACTCTTGGCTGAGTGGTTGTAGTATTGACCAGGTGTGGCAGGTCGTAACCCTCAATTAAACATCCCGTCAGAATCGCCAACTATACTCCCGCGAACTGTACCTTAAGAGGCGACGATGTTCCTCTAGAGCGCTCGACGATGCACGTCCTAAAGTACCGCAGCTCCTTCCACTCTAGAGCCCCTCTCTGATGGGGCCCCTGCTCCCCTCCGTAGATGCTACTGTTCACCTCTGGAGAACATCTCAGTCGATCTACAGAGCAGAGTTAGCACCGAACCCTGCCTTACACCCCGTAGTGAGTGAGGTAACTCTACCACTTCCTAGTTTCCTTGCTGGGGTGTACGTGGACACGGGAACTCAAGGTTTGTCCAGGTGGAGTTGCTCGTCCATAAGGTTATCAACAAGGTCACCAACTTGACTCTCCTTCCTCTGTGGTCAAGTAATACTTCCAACACAGTGGGATGGGATGTCACCTCTCCCAGTCTAGTGCTTCTCTAACAGTAGTGCGGTGCTCAGTAAACCCCCACCACAACACATACAAGAAATGAAGAGGATGAAGGAAACACAGTAGTAAAATACGATTTGTTTCCTCACAATAGGCTACATTATACTGGTCAGTAAATGTCTCTCTAAATCAGTTCGATGACAACAATTGAAATTAATCACGATATCTGGCAACACTTCGCTGTTTCCAAATTATAAGTTATGAGGCTTTCGCATTATGTCATCATTAGAATGTAAATATGTGTTATGGTTCTCCAATATATTTAGCATTTATATCACTACTTAATACATGAAAACATAATCACTAACACAATAATTAATAATAATAATTGCTTTATGTCCAATTTCACTTCTACGTAATTTCCGAAGATCACCTTATTTATATATATCACCTTTCCTAACGCATGGGAAAAATGGGAGGGCAATTTTAACAACCTTTTAGACTGGTACTGAAGAATGTCGACCCAGCTGAACGTATAAGCTTGGGATTAGCTCCTCACTGGTCTACAGCGTCTGGGTCGACCTCCCTTTGGTGAATGTCTCCTTCCTCGGCGTCGTCCGTTACATCTTACACAACCGACACTCCACAAAGTGCTCCTCATTAGATGTTAGGTCGTAGCCGACGTCGGCTGGGCTCTCCAGACATACACATTCACGTACTGGTCCACTGCTTCTTGTGTAGCCTTGTGGTTTGAATTCATCTCCCTCCAGAGCGGTCGTCGCTCTGCAATGGACCAGGACTCTGCTACCAAATCTTTCTCGCTTAGCTCCACCATAGTAAATGGACCGTGGGTTGTACCACAACGCCGCCTCTTAAAGTTACCCAAGATCGTCACGCACGTTGAGCGACTCCATTTGTCAATGTGGCAAAGCCCTGCCTCCGACCAGTCACTCCTCATCTGATGCTGTACCCAACATGCACTGGAGGTTCGTCTCGAGCGCTAAAGCCTATCTCGCGAGCTGCACCACCGTACTGATGATTGGTTTCATCTCCTAGCCTCAGCCCATATATACACAAATGGAAATGTCTTCTTACTGCAGCTTTTTGTTGCAGTAAGAAGGAACTCTTGGCTGAGTGGTCGCAGTATTGACCATGAAGGATAATATGATCGGAATTGGATCATCACCAGTAGCCTGTCCTAAGATCCAGAACTGGATGATAAATCCCCAATAGCAATGAGAGACAGAGGGAAGAGAATGAGGGGAGCCATAGGCCTCAGTTCAGTATCTTCAGAAACTTCATAGGGAAGTGGGAAATCCTCCACCAGAAAGCCTGCAACCCCAGAGAGGAGTGTAAGAGAGCCCAACCACCACCCTTCTTCCCACAACATTCTTTCTGCAACCATCAACTACTCTTCCCCAACCTTAGAGATATGCTCTGGCCCATGTCCTCCCTGCTCCCTTACCCCACGCCCATCCTTCCCTGTGTTCACCCACCCAAGAGCCTCTTGCCTTAATATATATACACATACCATCTAGCCAGGCCTCCAGGTAGAGTGGGTCGAGGACCGGCTCCAGGGACAGGCATGAAAGACCCCACCCCCCGGCACACACTAGACACGGTTATTAAATATGTATACTTCATGGTTTATTAATAATAGTAATAATATTTTTCACATTTAATAATCCACTAATGATAATTCATAATCCACTTCTCATAATTATTATTCTTTCCCCACGACAAAACCCCTGAGATTGCCGGTGACAATTTATGCTCAAAACCCCCCTGGAACATGGATAAAGGCTCGCAAACAAAGCACATTAGACAGGCTCGTAAAAACCTGTGAAGGGAGGTGCAGCTGGAATGTGTCTTAACCCCCACAGTGCACCAAAGAGCCTCTCCAAGCATACACCCGCTGTACACATTTACTGTGGAGTATGCCTGGAGTTGCATATAATAATAAGCCATTAAAGTTGATCGTGGTAGAAATTTAAAAAATATATAAGGACTTTCTGAGGCACTTTCCCAAGAGTCGACACAAAATATCCGCCCTCCATCGAGTTCAGTTACCAATTGAATCTGCATTCCCACAGTGCCTCCGAGTAGCCCAAATGATCATACAGTAACAGTCTACTCTGACTCATTAACCACCCCCAAGTCTCTTACATAGTTACCTCATATATAGTGTACCCTTCTGGCTGTTTATTAATTAATTAATTTACACATTAATCTTATCTTAATACTAGCCAGGTACTTGCATGGCAGTAATTACTTATACTTCTGGCAGCAATGCATGCTCAGCTGACCCACAGACTTAAATGTATTCCTTTTATCTGTTGGTATTGGTGTACACTGGAAGCAGGTTTTCATTTAGACATGTTTGAATATGACTGCATATTCTGTATTGATTATTTTCTTGTTTAGGGCTTCTCTCCCTCTGACTAGTGCTCTTGCATCTTGGGTTAATTGGAAGATTTCTCCAAATGTTGTTATATTTATTTGGGGTAAACTAAAATAAATAATTAACTTTAGAATGTATTACACTTATTATAAATTTACACTACGTTTCGAACCTACATGGTTCAGTCTCAAGTTACGGAACTGAACTGGGCGTATTGGATCTATACCATTAGGGAGGTCAGGTACATAATATAAATAGGTGAGGAATACAGCGTAAAGGAGGGGGGAGGGGGGCTGAATAGGGAATAAATTGGGACGTAAATGGGGACGAATAGAGCGGAAAAAAGAGAGGAAGCACATACAAAGATTAATCCAGTGGAGTGGGCGTGGCGTTTGGAGCAATGTCGTCTACTTTGGAATGTTCGTGTTCCGGTCTTGTTCTTATTCTCATGGTGGGTAGAGTGAATAGTTCTCTTATTTTGGGTATTTATAGTGACTTGTTCTATTCTTATGTAGATTGCTTCAAGAGTTTGTAAATCATCTTACAACTTGTGTTTTGTCTATTATACAGGTATATCTATTCTGCAGTTCTCTTGTTAAGGTGATGTCATAAGCTTGTCGCATGTGATTGAGAGGTGAGGAGAGGTGGGGGGGGGGGAGAGAGAGAAGAGAGGTGGGGGGATAGGCCGGGGTGAGGATTGACTTTCATGGGATGGGTCTGTGTTATGTTCTCTTGGGTGGGGGGGAGTATGTGGGGGAAAATGTCATAAAAACGGGGCCCATGGCAGCGTCTTGTATGCAAGGAGAGACTAGACAAAGTTATCTAATTTGTGCATGTCGCTTCACATCCGAGGGCGTCATCAGGCCAAAAGTTATGTCAAAATTATAGAATACTTTTGTCATGGTGTCTGCTTGCAGATAATTTTGCGTGAGAGAACACTTTACTTTAACTTCTACAATCTTAATGTCAAGACACATCAGGGAACCATTATCTTACCATTGCACATTAAATATGATGTTGGATACCAAAATAATTAGTTTACTACAAAAAATCTTTAAGCATCCCAATTGCAATATCTTAAAAGCATCGATTTACCAGTAGAAAATGATTATATACTTTATATATTTTGGCAATAAGTTGAAATCAAATATTGGATGTGGATGATAATTGAGTGGCAGACACAGAGGCTCCCATTATCATCCCAGTAATGTTGTGGCAGACACAGAGGCTCCCATTATCATCCCAGTAATGTTGTGGCAGACACAGAGGCTCCCATTATCATCCCAGTAATGTTGTGGCAGACACAGAGGCTCCCATTATCATCCCAGTAATGTTGTGGCAGACACAGAGGCTCCTATTATCATCCCAGTAATGTTGTGGCAGACACAGAGGCTCCCATTATCATCCCAGTAATGTTGTGGCAGACACAGAGGCTCCCATTATCATCCCAGTAATGTTGTGGCAGACACAGAGGCTCCCATTATCATCCCAGTAATGTTGTGGCAGACACAGAGGCTCCCATTATCATCCCAGTAATGTTGTGGCAGACACAGAGGCTCCCATTATCATCCCAGTAATGTTGTGGCAGACACAGAGGCTCCCATTATCATCCCAGCAATGTTGTGGCAGACACAGAGGCTCCCATTATCATCCCAGTAATGTTGTGGCAGACACAGAGGCTCCCATTATCATCCCAGTAATGTTGTGGCAGACACAGAGGCTCCCATTATCATCCCAGTAATGTTGTGGCAGACACAGAGGCTCCCATTATCATCCCAGTAATGTTGTGGCAGACACAGAGGCTCCCATTATCATCCCAGTAATGTTGTGGCAGACACAGAGGCTCCTATTATCATCCCAGTAATGTTGTGGCAGACACAGAGGCTCCCATTATCATCCCAGTAATATTGTGGCAGACACAGAGGCTCCCATTATCATCCCAGTAATGTTGTGGCAGACACAGAGGCTCCCATTATCATCCCAGTAATGTTGTGGCAGACACAGAGGCTCCCATTATCATCCCAGTAATGTTGTGGCAGACACAGAGGCTCCCATTATCATCCCAGTAATGTTGTGGCAGACACAGAGGCTCCCATTATCATCCCAGTAATGTTGTGGCAGACACAGAGGCTCCCATTATCATCCCAGTAATGTTGTAGCAGACACAGAGGCTCCCATTATCATCCCAGTAATGTTGATATAATTCATATCTCAAAACAGAATGTTTTGCATGATGCAACACAGCTTTGTACTTACCAGTCAGTGACTAAGGGCAAGTGAGGTCAAGCTCTTCAAGCCCCGTCTACTAGCCTTCTTGTGCCGTTGCCTTAAAGCTTCACTATTCTAACACTCACTATCTTTGTCGAACCTTTCCTTAATGTTGTGAATAGAGGTGGCTTCCACAACCACCTCTTCCTTCTTCCCTTAGTGCACTCAACTTGTTGACCACCTGTACAGGCTACCAGTATTTCCTTACATTTCTTCCACTTATTTGCGACTCCACTTGTGTTCTTTTGTTCTGTTATATCTCAACTTATAGAGGCTGCCCTTGTCCATCATGTCTATTCCCCTCAGTATCTTGCACGTTGTTATCATATCTCCTCTCCTCTGTCCTCCAAGGTTGACAGATCCAGTTCCTTCAGCCTATCCTCACTTCACTTTCTAAGCTCTGGCACTAATATAGTAGCAAATCTATGCAGTTTTCAATTTAAGTTTGTTTCACAAGGTATGAATTCCAGGCAGGTGTTGCATATTCCAGCACAGGTCTAACAAAAGCTGTGTAGAACGTTTTGAACGCGTCCTGATTTAGTTTTCTAAACGATATGCTAATGTTTGCCAGCGTCCCGTATGCTGCTGATATCACCCTGCCTATATGTGCCTCTGGTGATAGTGATGGAATTCTATCCACTCCCAAGTGTCTCTCTCTGATTCCTGCAGTTCCCTTCCATTAATGGTGTAGACATCTTCTGGTATTCTTTCTCCCTTCCCCATCCTTATCACATTACACTTATTAGGACTTAACTCCGGCAACCTTTTGCTTTCCACTCCTTCCTTAATGAGGAGTTTCCTTTCCACTCCTTCCTTAATGAGGAGTTTCCTTTCCACTCCTTCCTGCTAAGGTCATGCGGTAACATTCTGCAGTCTTCTTTTGCTTTTATATTCCACATTATTTAGGCATCGTCTGCAAGCACTGACATGTACTAGCTCACTCCCTCGGGAAGACCATTAACATAAATTAGGACCAGTAGTGGTTCCAGGACCTATCCTTGGGGGTCCCCACTTGTTACATTCCTCCAGCTGGAGACCTCACCTCTGACTGTGACTGTCGTCTGTCCTTCAGGTTTTCCCTTACCAAGTTTAGTGTCTTTCCAATCATTCCATCTTGCTTCTGCGTCGTGTACACCAGCTTTCCTTGAGGAGCTGTATACAATGCATATTGACAGTTTAGGAAAATTCACTCTACCCAGCCTTCTAGTTTTCCTGCTGTATTTTATTAAGTTTGTCAGGCATGACAAAAGTCAAATGCTGCCATTTTGTTACACAGTTCATCCTCTCTAATGCTTCACTGTTCTAGACCTGATTACTCTCAAGCACTTTGCAAGGACTACTCGTCAGTGCCAATGGTCTCTAATTTAGTGCCTCCTGTCTGTAACTTTTCTTGAATATTGGGAACATATTTACCTCTTTCATAATTCTGGAAGAAATCCTGTTTTAAGTAATTCATTAAAACCCTCAGTTAGTTGGTGACATATTACCTCTGCAGCCTCCTTCAATAGCCATGGCGATACAGTCTGGATCAATTGGTTTTGTTGCAACTAGTTCCTTCAGTTGTTTTTTTGACTTCTAACACTGTGACTACTGTGTCTTCCAGTGTTTCCTCTGACCTTTCATCTCTCGGCTCTGGTCTCCATGTTGGTTCAATTGCAAACACCACCTGGAGTCTTTTTAGTTCCTCACACACACCTCCTTATCATTTCTGAAATACTTTTCCCTTGTCTCTTTACCCTTATCACGTGATCTCTTAATGTTGTCTATTTATATAGCTATAAAAGTGTTGGTTGTTCCTTAATTTTTGTTACTATATCGTTTTTAAGTCGTATCTCGGCTTTCCTCCTGACTCTGGTATAATAATATCTGGCTCTTTAGTGAGTCTATTTTCCTCTTACCTTGCTGTTACATTCTTTCTTATTATCTGTTATGTTGTCTTTCTTGCCTTCCCTGCTGTCTTCCCCTCCTCTTCCCCTGACTTTATTCTGACCTGGAGCCCAGGCACATTTCCCCCTCTTTTGTGGTTTAATTCTTCACCTCGTTTGGATCCTTTGAGGTAGCTACTGAGTTCCTCACTCTTGTCATGGTTTTTATTTAGGTCTATAATGGTGTTCTCCAGTCCCCCTGGTGAAGCTGCCTCCGCTTGTGGCTCTCGTATCACCTCTCACTTGCCTTCTCTCCTCATCCACAGCTCTTGTTAGCGACGCTATATACTCCTTCAGCTCTTGTATGGTGTTGGCATCTCTTGGTTGCTCCTCTTTCATTTGGGCTTCATGTGATGTTAATATACTTCATGTAGTTGTGTATATTTCTCTTGGATGTTCCGTTTCCTCACTGCTCATTCCTCCTCCTTTGTCCCTATCTCCTCTAATCCTCTCCTTCCTTTTGATATAAGCATTATCAGTCACTGTTTTTTATCTTCTCTCAGTTGTTCCTAATGTTACACTACACTATAACATGGAACACACAGGTACAACACACCAGCGGCTGACAACACATCATACACCCAACTGTCTACCTCAGTGACAGGCAAGTGGTGTGTGGCTCCTCGTTGTTCTACACCTGTAGTGGTGTTGGTGTGTGGCTCCTCGTTGCTCTACACCTGTAGTGTTGGTGTGTGGCTCGTCGTTGCTCTACACCTGTAGTGGTGTTGGTGTGTGGCTCCTCGTTGCTCTACACCTGTAGTGGTGTTGGTGTGTGGCTCGTCGTTGCTCTACACCTGTAGTGGTGTTGGTGTGTGGCTCCTCGTTGCTCTACACCTGTAGTGGTGTTGGTGTGTGGCTCGTCGTTGCTCTACACCTGTAGTGGTGTTGGTGTGTGGCTCCTCGTTGCTCTACACCTGTAGTGGTGTTGGTGTGTGGCTCGTCGTTGCTCTACACCTGTAGTGGTGTTGGTGTGTGGCTCCTCGTTGTTCTACACCTGTAGTGGTGTTGGTGTGTGGCTCGTCGTTGCTCTACACCTGTAGTGGTGTTGGTGTGTGGCTCCTCGTTGCTCTACACCTGTAGTGTTGTTGGTGTGTGGCTCCTCGTTGTTCTACACCTGTAGTGGTGTTGGTGTGTGGCTCGTCGTTGCTCTACACCTGTAGTGGTGTTGGTGTGTGGCTCCTCGTTGTTCTACACCTGTAGTGTTGTTGGTGTGTGGCTCCTCGTTGCTCTACACCTGTAGTGGTGTTGGTGTGTGGCTCCTCGTTGCTCTACACCTGTAGTGTTGTTGGTGTGTGGCTCCTCGTTGTTCTACACCTGTAGTGGTGTTGGTGTGTGGCTCGTCGTTGCTCTACACCTGTAGTGGTGTTGGTGTGTGGCTCCTCGTTGTTCTACACCTGTAGTGGTGTTGGTGTGTGGCTCGTCGTTGCTCTACACCTGTAGTGTTGGTGTGTGGCTCCTCGTTGCTCTACACCTGTAGTGTTGGTGTGTGGCTCCTCGTTGCTCTACACCTGTAGTGGTGTTGGTGTGTGGCTCCTCGTTGTTCTACACCTGTAGTGGTGTTGGTGTGTGGCTCCTCGTTGTTCTACACCTGTAGTGGTGTTGGTGTGTGGCTCCTCGTTGTTCTACACCTGTAGTAGTGTTGGTGTGTGGCTCCTCGTTGCTCTACACCTGTAGTGGTGTTGGTGTGTGGCTCCTCGTTGCTCTACACCTGTAGTGGTGTTGGTGTGTGGCTCCTCGTTGTTCTACACCTGTAGTGGTGTTGGTGTGTGGCTCGTCGTTGCTCTACACCTGTAGTGTTGGTGTGTGGCTCCCCGTTGTTCTACACCTGTAGTGTTGGTGTGTGGCTCCTCGTTGCTCTACACCTGTAGTGGTGTTGGTGTGTGGCTCCTCGTTGTTCTACACCTGTAGTGTTGGTGTGTGGCTCCTCGTTGTTCTACACCTGTAGTGGTGTTGGTGTGTGGCTCCTCGTTGCTCTACACCTGTAGTGGTGTTGGTGTGTGGCTCGTCGTTGCTCTACACCTGTAGTGGTGTTGGTGTGTGGCTCCTCGTTGTTCTACACCTGTAGTGGTGTTGGTGTGTGGCTCGTCGTTGCTCTACACCTGTAGTGTTGGTGTGTGGCTCCTCGTTGCTCTACACCTGTAGTGTTGGTGTGTGGCTCCTCGTTGCTCTACACCTGTAGTGGTGTTGGTGTGTGGCTCCTCGTTGCTCTACACCTGTAGTGGTGTTGGTGTGTGGCTCCTCGTTGTTCTACACCTGTAGTGTTGTTGGTGTGTGGCTCCTCGTTGTTCTACACCTGTAGTGGTGTTGGTGTGTGGCTCCTCGTTGTTCTACACCTGTAGTGGTGTTGGTGTGTGGCTCCTCGTTGCTCTACACCTGTAGTGGTGTTGGTGTGTGGCTCGTCGTTGCTCTACACCTGTAGTGGTGTTGGTGTGTGGCTCCTCGTTGCTCTACACCTGTAGTGGTGTTGGTGTGTGGCTCCTCGTTGCTCTACACCTGTAGTGGTGTTGGTGTGTGGCTCCTCGTTGTTCTACACCTGTAGTGGTGTTGGTGTGTGGCTCCTCGTTGTTCTACACCTGTAGAACAGGTGTAGAACAGTACCACAGGACCTGCTGGTCCTAGCTCACAACCCCAGAACCTGGTGGTCCCAGCTCACAACCCCAGGACCTGGTGGTCCCAGCTCACAACCCCAGGACCTGGTGGTCCCAGCTCACAACCCCAGGACCTGGTGGTCCCAGCTCACAACGCCAGGACCTGGTGGTCCCAGCTCACAACCCCAGGACCTGGTGGTCCCAGCTCACAACGCCAGGACCTGGTGGTCCCAGCTCACAACCCCGGGACCTGGTGGTCCTAGCTCACAACCCCAGAACCTGATGGTCCCAGCTCACAACCCCAGGACCTGGTGGTCCCAGCTCACAACCCCAGGACCTGGTGGTCCCAGCTCACAACCCCAGGACCTGGTGGTCCCAGCTCACAACCCCAGGACCTGGTGGTCCCAGCTCACAACCCCGGGACCTGGTGGTCCTAGCTCACAACCCCAGGACCTGGTGGTCCCAGCTCACAACCCCAGGACCTGGTGGTCCCAGCTCACAACCCCGGGACCTGGTGGTCCTAGCTCACAACCCCAGGACCTGGTGGTCCCAGCTCACAACCCCAGGACCTGGTGGTCCCAGCTCACAACCCCAGGACCTGGTGGTCCCAGCTCACAACCCCAGGACCTGATGGTCCTAGCTCACAACCCCAGGACCTGGTGGTCCCAGCTCACAACCCCAGGACCTGGTGGTCCTAGCTCACAACCCCAGGACCTGATGGTCCTAGCTCACAACCCCAGGACTTGGTGGTCCCAGCTCACAACCCCAGGACCTGGTGGTCCCAGCTCACAACCCCAGGACCTGGTGGTCCTAGCTCACAACCCCAGGACCTGATGGTCCTAGCTCACAACCCCATTACCTGATGGTCCCAGCTCACAACCCCAGGACCTGGTGGTCCTAGCTCACAACCCCAGGACCTGGTGGTCCCAGCTCACAACCCCAGGACCTGGTGGTCCTAGCTCACAACCCCAGGACCTGATGGTCCTAGCTCACAACCCCAGGACCTGATGGTCCCAGCTCACAACCCCAGGACCTGGTGGTCCTAGCTCACAACCCCAGGACCTGATGGTCCCAGCTCACAACCCCAGGACCTGGTGGTCCCAGCTCACAACCCCGGGACCTGGTGGTCCTAGTGGCTTAATATTGCGTAATGTGAAGGCTGTGAGGGACTACTGTGTGAAGTACTGTGACTGTGAGGGACTACTGTGTGAAGTACTGTGAGGGACTACTGTGTGAAGTACTGTGACTGTGAGGGACTACTGTGTGAAGTACTGTGGCTGTGAGGGACTACTGTGTGACGGTACTGTGGCTGTGAGGGACTACTGTGTGACGGTACTGTGACTGTGAGGGACTACTGTGTGAAGTACTGTGACTGTGAGGGACTACTGTGTGAAGTACTGTGGTTGTGAGGGACTACTGTGTGAAGTACTGTGGCTGTGAGGGACTACTGTGTGAAGTACTGTGACTGTGAGGGACTACTGTGTGAAGTACTGTGACTGTGAGGGACTACTGTGTGAAGTACTGTGGTTGTGAGGGACTACTGTGTGAAGTACTGTGGCTGTGAGGGACTACTGTGTGAAGTACTGTGACTGTGAGGGACTACTGTGTGAAGTACTGTGACTGTGAGGGACTACTGTGTGAAGTACTGTGACTGTGAGGGACTACTGTGTGAAGTACTGTGGTTGTGAGGGACTACTGTGTGAAGTACTGTGGTTGTGAGGGACTACTGTGTGAAGTACTGTGACTGTGAGGGACTACTGTGTGAAGTACTGTGACTGTGAGGGACTACTGTGTGAAGTACTGTGGCTGTGAGGGACTACTGTGTGAAGTACTGTGGCTGTGAGGGACTACTGTGTGAAGTACTGTGGCTGTGAGGGACTACTGTGTGAAGTACTGTGGCTGTGAGGGACTACTGTGTGAAGTACTGTGACTGTGAGGGACTACTGTGACTGTGAGGGACTACTGTGTGACGTACTGTGGTTGTGAGGGACTACTGTGTGAAGTACTGTGGCTGTGAGGGACTACTGTGTGAAGTACTGTGGTTGTGAGGGACTACTGTGTGAAGTACTGTGGCTGTGAGGGACTACTGTGTGAAGTACTGTGGCTGTGAGGGACTACTGTGTGAAGTACTGTGGCTGTGAGGGACTACTGTGTGAAGTACTGTGGCTGTGAGGGACTACTGTGTGAAGTACTGTGGCTGTGAGGGACTACTGTGTGACGTACTGTGGCTGTGAGGGACTACTGTGTGAAGTACTGTGGCTGTGAGGGACTACTGTGTGACGTACTGTGGCTGTGAGGGACTACTGTGTGAAGTACTGTGACTGTGAGGGACTACTGTGTGACGGTACTGTGGCTGTGAGGGACTACTGTGTACTGGGCTGCATCGACAAATTTCAGTTTGTTTCATTATAAATCTGTCCTTCAAATATTTATGTGGAATTCAAATACTGGTGACGTAGGCCTAATGAATATATTGTGTCCGTTGCAGGTAGGTCACTACAACGGTGTTCATCCCGCGGGCACAGTACAGGTAGGTCACTACAACGGTGTTCATCCCGCGGGCACAGTACAGGTAAGTCACTACAACGGTGTTCATCCCACGGGCACAGTACAGGTAGGTCACTACAACGGTGTTCATCCCACGGGCACAGTACAGGTAGGTCACTACAACGGTGTTCATCCCGCGGGCACAGTACAGGTAGGTCACTACAACGGTGTTCATCCCACGGGCACAGTACAGGTAGGTCACTACAACGGTGTTCATCCCGCGGGCACAGTACAGGTAGGTCACTACAACGGTGTTCATCCCGCGGGCACAGTACAGGTAGGTCACTACAACGGTGTTCATCCCGCGGGCACAGTACAGGTAGGTCACTACAACGGTGTTCATCCCGCGGGCACAGTACAGGTAGGTCACTACAACGGTGTTCATCCCGCGGGCACAGTACAGGTAGGTCACTACAACGGTGTTCATCCCGCGGGCACAGTACAGGTAGGTCACTACAACGGTGTTCATCCCGCGGGCACAGTACAGGTAGGTCACTACAACGGTGTTCATCCCACTAGCACAGTACAGGCGTCACGTTAGTAGAATTACTGTTTTTCTTCGTTGACCAAAAATAGACGGGTAGTTATTCGTTAATTATTTGTTATCATACTTCGTTCATCAACGTTTCTCCTCCCTGGGTTGTGGAGACCAGGAAGCCTCTCCCACGTTCATCAACGTTTCTGCTCCCTGGGTTGTGGAGACCAGGAAGCCTCTCCCACGCTCATCAACGTTTCTCCTCCCTGGGTTGTGGAGACCGGGAAGCCTCTCCCACGCTCATCAACGTTTCTCCTCCCTGGGTTGTGGAGACCAGGAAGCCTCTCCCACGCTCATCACTTCCTTAGCTCATAAATGCTGTTTGATACATTGTTTAAACAAAAATAATATTTAGAGTCTGATTTAAAAGTTCATGAATATACAGGAAGTGTCATACAATCATTGCGTGGAATGTTAGTTATGATGTGTGATAAGTGTGACCTAACGATGACACAGTTGTCTTCTACTTGTAGGATAATCCTAACAGGCAATTATTTGTTTTGTTCTTTATGAATATTTATTTTCTATTAATTTATTACTTCAATATTTATGATTTTAAGTGAACTGTATATTTGATTCAGGCTGCCAGGTTTTATGTGCACATGGTTGGAAGGGATGGTTACAGCTTATATCACAATAGGTGGTCATATAATAAGCTATAAACATTTACCTTATCTTCATATAAATTATACCACATATGGTGGTTTAAATTACAGTAAGGTTAATATTACACAATTATAATTATATTAGTATAACTGTATGAGCTTATTTGTGTAGGTTGATATGGCCTGATAGGCAGTTCCTACGTCAGATTAGGGTGTGGCACATGTGGTCTAGGATGCCACATAGTGGTGACATGGTGTCTGTGGAGCAGGCAGGGTATGAAAGTGATGCAGATTATGTTGGCCACCTCACCCTCTAACATCTCCAAACCACAAATTTACCTGCCAAAAGAATGGGATTAATAATGACTCTATTAACATATACAGTACAGGTGTGACATGAAATATTTGTGTCTGTAGTAAAGAGCTAGACTCACTTTTGTGTGGGCATTAAGCCCTCTCATAAATGGCATGTCCGTATCTAAATGTAAAAGGCCTCGTAAAGCAAGACAAAAAACAAGTCAGATACTCGAGTACTCTCATGGTTGATGTAGAGCTCGCTGTGGCTAGATCACTATTGGGTGGTCTCATTTCAGACCTTTGCAGTGCACCGAATGTAAGCCTCAAGGAAACATTCTGTCTCCTCCTCTATTTTGATTCTTAGACAATGACTTGCCTGCCTCTCCTTTGAGGTGGCATTCCAACAATGTTTTGTTCCAATACTCTGTTGGTTCCTACTCTCTTAAGGACTAGCAAGACAAGCTATATTTTCTGGTGTATGCTATAAGTATTCAGTCCTAGTGAATACTATTCTACTAAGTTTAAACACTAGACTCTTGTTATGTCACCAGGTGTTACGGCCACTGTGGGTCGCAACCGAGTTCTTTGATGGAAGAACCAAAATGATAGTATCCGACTCCAAGTCGGTAGTACGCTTTCAAGAAAGTGGCTATGTAGTGCATATAAAAAAAGGAGAGGATGAACAAAACACTGTTACTTTCGTCAATGTATTAAATATCTTTCCACCACCGTTAAGTATATATATGTACACCGTCACCATAAATAATATATAAAGAACAGATAGGCTATTTCTACACCTATGTACAATCCTTTCGCTCAGGATATCAAATGTGCTCACGTGCAGAGTTCATCAATCCCCAGTATTTCTTCACTGTCCAGTAGCGTATCCAACCTTACTGGGAAGAACACCGGCGAGTTCACCTATACATGGGTCAGCCCACTAACAGTGTCTTGAGGTGCTTGTACCCCAACGACCGCTCTCCAGCTACTCGCTGGCAGAAGACCTCAGTCACACACTGAACAAGGGTCACAAACCAATACAGGGGTAGCGATCCCCTGGCAGTAGTCTCTAGCGACTAGCACTACTCAACAGGCACCTCCCTGTCGGCAGTCTCTCCCCTAAGCCAGTCCCAAAGGTATGCCGATCTTTTCAACACTAAAGCACTAGCAGCTACCACATTGCTTCATTGGCGGCGGCGGTGGCTTACTTGGTCGTTTCCAGGACCATGTAGGGAGACCGTGGACTACCCAAGATGAACTGCCCTCTCCAGTACCGCTGCCCCCAGATGTCACCTCTGTGGACACAAAAACGTCACCTTGCCGATACTGGTGAACTAGGAAATACCACTAACCCACTGGGGGAGTCGACATTGTGCTCTGTAGCACACACTAGGTGGCGCTGGTCTTGCTTCGCCACTCACCTGAGGTCGCTCACAACGACCCCTCTGGCTGACCAAGGCAAGAATCTTGATCCATTTACAGGTTTTAGATAGCCACCACCAGATGGCATTGTCCATATTACGTACGATTCCCGGGCAGTTTGGGCGCGGACTCGTAGATGGCGCAGGAACTGCCACTCTACCCCCTGACAAGAGTAACGAGTCTGTAACACCAGGGTTCAAGTTAATTCTGTTGTATGGGTTGTTTGCCCCGTAGTAATACTCCTTCAGAGCAGTTAAGTATTCTAGAGTCTATATATCATTCCACCGACTTATCACTCCTGATAGATGTTTGAAACGTTGTACCAAATCAATCTCTTGGACATATGAAGGATCTTTTGGTGTCCGTCAGGGACACTAGAGGTCTCAGAAATCTCCCATACATCAGATGAGATGGACTCTGGACTTAACGATTCACATTGTGAAACATCATCAGAGAGGTAAGTGGTCAGTTAACTCGAGATTTGATTTCAATAACAACAGTTTGGAGTGCCTGCATATAAATCTTTTGGCGGTGTAGGGGTTTTCTGATGAGACCGTTTTACTGTACCAACCATGCATTCATAGAAGCCTCCGTGCCATGGTGCTTTGGAATGTATGAATTTCCAGTGGCACTGCCATTGATAGGGCTGTGCACACCTTTGGGTGGTTCCAGATTTCCCTCAGACATGGTTCTCCTGCCACTAAGTTGGACCTATTGTCAGAGATCATTAACTTCTGGCAAGATCTACGTGAAGCAAACCTGTGGAAAGCCTGTAAGAATGCCTCGACACTCATATCAGGAGTCACTTCTAGATGTACTTCCCTTGTTTTGGCACAGGTGAATAGGCAGATGTACGCCTACACTGGGATTTTATCCTTGGTGCCTGTCAGTGTTAGTGCTCATGTGAAATCTACTCCTGTAGTCTCAACGAGACGAATATGTACAACTTGTTCCTTTGGATGTGGAGGAGGTCCCGGATATGGACACTCTGGCATCGTACCTCCGGCAAATTTCACAGGATTTAATTATGGGCTTTACAGTCCGACGACCTTGGGGTAGCCAGTACTGTTGTCTTAATTCTGTGAGGGTATCTAATACCCCACCATGCGGAGTGTTGTGTTTGTGTATGTGTAACACAATTAGCTTGCTTATTATGTGGTGATGAGGAAGCAATATTGGATTTTTTGCTTCCAGATCTATGTCCGCATGCTGTAAGTGGCCTCCGCACTTTATTAGGTTATGATTGTTTGTGTCAATCCAGAGACCCAAATCGTTCTAAAGTTTCTTAGACCCATTGTCAAATTCCATCTCTAATCTCTGTTTGGGCTCTTTTGACCCAGTACCTTAAAGGACTAGGGAATTGATGCTTGTTTCTTATTTATGTTTAGAAAATCAAACATCACTTGGGTGACACCTATTAGTTTGTTAGGTTCAGAGTACTGATTAGGATCAATTACCAAAGTCCGAGGTGGTTCTGGATTCTCAGTGGGAACAGTGACATTGGTCACAATGACTTGTGACTTTTGTTAAGACCACTGGTCACTGACTACCCACTGAGGTCCATGGAACCACATCTTTGCTTTGGTTAATTGACGTAAAGTCAGGCCTCTGGAGAGATAGTCAGCTGGATTCTCCTTGGTGGGTATATATCTCAGTTTGTACCCTGCTGACAGCTCTCGTATTTCCTTATTGTGGTTACTCACGTAAGGATTTTTACTGTTATTGTTTGGCACCCACTGCACTACTGCCTCATTATCTGACCATACCACTGTTTCTTCAAAGTGGATGTTGCTTAAGGCTATGATCAGATAATGAGACAATCTTAGTCCTAACAACAGGGCTGTTAACTCTAGTTGTGGCAATGATCGTTTCTTTAACAGAGCCACCCTGGCCTTTGATGTGAGCAAATTGGCTTACCCAATTTGATACCAGGTAAGCTACTGTGCCACAGGTCTTTCCTGAGGCATCACAGAATACATGTAGCTTAATTGGTTGTTTTTCATTTACTGTTCCAAGGGAACTAGACAGACAGTAGGATAGATCTTTCACTAGCGCCTGCCATTTTTCTTGTAAGGCAGGTGTTAGAAGATCATCCCAGTCTATCTTCTGTTGCCAGTATTACTGTATTATGAACTTCCCATTTATTAAGATTGGACTTAATAGTTTCAATGGGTCGAAGGGTTTGCTGACTTAGGATAGTAGTTTTCTCATTGTTAGGTTGGTGTTATCTGGCTCCACTGATTTGATGGTCAACTGATCTACAGTTGTATCCCATTTGAGGCCTAGTACCTTTGTCTTCTGTGGTACCTTGTAGTCAGGAAATTCTGTTTCGATCAGTTGATTTAATTTGGCATTGTTGGAGACCCACGACTAGAAAGGCATATTTGCTTCCAGTAATTCTTGATTGGCCTCGTGATATATATTGAGCAGTTTACTTTCACTGCTCGTTGTTCCTTGTCACATACAAGTTGTTGCTAATTAAAGTTTTATTTGCGCTATTAGACTTCTTCAAGTGCATGTCTAAGGTAACTTGAAGCAGAAATGGGGAAGTAGTAGCACCAAATAAAACTGACACAAACCTGTAAGTGATTAATTCACTGTTTGGATCGTTAGGATCCTTGATCCATAGGAACTTGGTGTAGTTACGGTCTCCTTCTTGGAAACCTACCTTAAGAAATGCCTTACTGATGTCGGCCGTGTATGCATAAGACCCGATGCAAAATTTTAACTGCACGTCGTACAGCCTGTGAGTCAGGCTATGGCCAGTTTGAAGGCAGTCAGTCAATGAAACACTATTTTGCTTAATTTTGGCACTGCAGTTAAATACTAGTAGTAGCTGAATTCTTCAATACAGCATGGTGCGGCAGGTAGTGTCCTTCCTTAAGGTCATCATTAGTTAAAACCTCTTTGTTATCGAGTTGTTGTTGGATTATATCATAGTTCAATTTCAAATTCTCAGGATGTCTATTAAAGTGCATCATCTGTGACCTTAACCCTCAAACCACTAAGGGTCCAAATGGATTTAACACTCACAGGCGCAAAAAAAAAAAAAATCCAGAAAATTCTTTCATCTTATAAAAGTGATCATTTTTGTTCCCTGATCACGGAAAAATAAAAAAAAATCGTAGGTGGCATATTTAAGCCACAATAGGGTAGGGAAGTCTGGCAAAAAAGGGGCGTTGACAGAGCCTTCGCCAGACGAGGTCTACTCCGCTTGAGCTGTCAGGCGGCAAATGCCACAAATATATTATTACCTAATTATTTCAATGTTTCTGATTGATTTTATCTTAGTTTTTTTGCAGTATTATTATTAAATACAGTGAATTGTGATATATTTATATAATAAAATGTGTGAACCATCACTGTACTCAAAATTATGGTGTGCATATTAGTGATTCAATTATTTTGTTCATAAAACAATAAACAAACAGTTTTGCTGTTATTACACTATATACACAGGTTATATATAAGTAACTGCATGTTTTGCTCACCATAACAAACCACTAAGTTGTTATTGTAGGTCAAAATGCAACGAGGAGTGACAGCCACTCACCAGCCTGCCACTCCCTCCCTCAACAACACCTCACTCGCCCTAATTCTCCTCCCACAATGCTGTTTTTGCATTTATTCACTATACACAGATGTTATATATAAGTATTTACATGTTTTGTTCACCATAACTGTACATCTAAGCTTGTATGGTGAGTAAAGGCACAAAGACGTGGCTACTCACGCAGTCGCTACCGCGGCCGCCCTCAAGGCCAGACGCACTAATATTTCTCCTCCAACAATACTGCTTGTGGTTTTTTTATGCTATATACACACACATTATATATAAGTATCTACCTGTTTTCTTCACCATACCTGTACAAATAAGCTGGTATGGTGGCCAAAGACCATCGTGGCCATCAGTAAACAAGAATGATAAGTCGTGCAGACGACGCACCTCCCTCACCAAAATGGCGGCTCCCAACCTACTCCTATTGCTGGGATGTCCTTTGGGATCCTTGGTCAAATAATCCACGAATGGTGACCTTGAACCTTCTGTTTTTAAGAGTAATTGGGCAGTGGGCAAAGCTGAGTTATGATCAGACTTTATTGATAGAACACTTACATCTGGAAGTACTTTACAGAACTGTACAAAAGTGGAAGTTCCTTCCTCGGCCTGTGGTTTGGGAGACTTTGTACTTGTGTCCCTACACAGTACTGCATGAGTATATTTAATGTATAAAGAAGTCCTAGAGTGTATCCTTCTTAAGTAAATACAACACAGAGTCTTTTAAATGCTTGAAGAGTATGCATGTTGTTTCAGAGATTATCTTTGATGACTCTGAGTGTAACTTTGATGTCTTTGAGATTATGTTTGTTGTCTCGAGTGCATTCTTAATGCTTCTGAGTGTATCCTTGATGACTCTGAGAATAACTTTGATGACTAGAATAGTATTTTTGATGTCCTTGATTGTATCTTGGTGTCTTTGAGGTTATCTTTGATGGATATGAGTTTGTCATGATGTCTCTGGGTGTGTCTTTCTTACATAAAAAGGGAATGAGATTGACATTTGAAGCATAGAGATATCTTGGAGAGTAACTTTAGTTAGAAAAATTATGAAGAAATTACCTGTGACTATTTCTTCTTACTCCATGAAGCATAATGTTAGTTAAAAAAGTATTGAAAGAAGTTGCACTTGACTATTTTTCTTACTCCATGAAGAATAATTTTAGTTAAGAACAACATTGAAAGATTCCTTTGTCTATTTTTGGAATGAAAGAATTGATATTTTAGATAAGAACGGTGTTGGTAAGAAATACAATGACATAGTTGATACAAATGCACCTTGGTAAATGACTAAATAAAGATTTTGTAATTAAATAATTTGTAAATAACTAAATGAATTGTAACTAAATTTGTTAGGGGGGACAGTAATGTGGTTGATAATACATAACAATGAACTATTTACTGAATGGCAGAAACAATTGTACATTTCGTTTTAAAGAAACAGAGAACATGTAAGACAATGAAAAGATTACAGAGAACAAGCAGGGAACATGAATTGAACTTCCAGAGAATGTGAAAAAAAAAAATAAAATATACAGAGTATATGAAGAATGAACAATGAACTTGTGAAGAATATGCTAAGAACATTCTGAGAACATTGAAAATATGAAAAAGAACACAGAGAACATGCAAAAAAACTTGACTGGAATTTGTAGAAACATGGATAACGGGTAACAACTTGTTCAGAAAATATATGAGAATATGTAAGAGGATGGAGGTGTTGTGTAGGAGAATATGTAAAAAATTGTAATGAGATGTCCGGAGAACATGTGAGAACATGTAAATGCTGGAGGTGTTGTGTATTTACATTTTAAAGACAAAATATGATATGATACATGGTAATAGCTGCTCAAGTCTCATAGAGCATGCAAAGAAAACTGAGAATATGTAAGGCTATGAAAAGAATACAGAGAAAATGAAAGAGAATGCCATGAACATGGATGAATCAGGCGGAACTATGAACTGAACTGGCAGAGAACATGAATAACGTGTAGCAAAACTGTACAGAGAACATGCTGTGAAAATTTGAAGAATATGGAGAGAACATCTAACAAATATGGGATGACCGTGCAAAAGAGAATATAGAGATGTTGCGAATTTACAAAAATAAAGTAAAATTATTGGAAACAGCTGCATTTTAAATTCTTGAGGGGGAGGTTTGGGTGAAGTTGGGGGAGGGGGTGAGGGAAGGAGGGGATAGATAAGGCATGGGGTGAGCTATGTGAGTGGGCGGGATGTGGGTAAGATGAATAATGGGGCGGTAGTTGGGGCAAAGGAAGAGAAGGGAAGATAAGGGGGGAGGGGCTGGGGGGGAAGCGAGTGCTAAGAGAGTAGACGGGAGCAAGGGGGGGGGACGAAAGGAACGAAGGGCAGATAAGGGGAGGGGGGGGCGGAGCCCGGAGGAAAAAGTAGGGAAATGGAGGGTTAGGAAAGATAAGGTTATTTACAGAGGTGTATTGAGGGTCAGGTTAGACTCGTATTTCCTTCGATAAAGCAGCGGTTGAGAGCTACTCGCTTGTTCATGTTCTGGAACACTCTGGTTGATGAACATTGAACTAAAGAGGAAGACAGAAGTTAGTGTTTGGTAACACTGTTTTTCTTTTCTTACTACGTCTGAATTACACCTGTTTTAAATTTCGCCGAGATTGAACTGTTATTAGTGAAGTTATGGGAGTGAACTAAGGCATTGGACAAGAGCCAGAGCTCGGTAACTGCTTTGGTCTTATTTGATACGTTTCACGTGAACCGGTTTTAAATCTTAGGGAAAGTGATCGTATATTAACGAAATTACATTGATCGCTCGGGCTCACCATAGCCCGTGCTACTTGGAACTTTTTGTTCCAGCTAGCGAGTCTTAAACAACAACAACTAAACATTGATTGGAAATTAACGAAGCACCGGGAACCTCTGTAGACACAGACCCGAGGTGCCGGGTCCTGTGTAGACACAGACCCGAGGTGCCGGGTCCTCTGTAGACACAGACCCGAGGTGCCGGGTCCTCTGTAGACACAGACCCGAGGTGCCGGGTCCTGTGTAGACACAGACCCGAGGTGCCGGGTCCTCTGTAGACACAGACCCGAGGTGCCGGGTCCTGTGTAGACACAGACCCGAGGTGCCGGGTCCTCTGTAGACACAGACCCGAGGTGCCGGGTCCTCTGTAGACACAGACCCGAGGTGCCGGGTCCTGTGTAGACACAGACCCGAGGTGCCGGGTCCTCTGTAGACACAGACCCGAGGTGCCGGGTCCTCTGTAGACACAGACCCGAGGTGCCGGGTCCTGTGTAGACACAGACCCGAGGTGCCGGGTCCTCTGTAGACACAGACCCGAGGTGCCGGGTCCTGTGTAGACACAGACCCGAGGTGCCGGGTCCTCTGTAGACACAGACCCGAGGTGCCGGGTCCTCTGTAGACACAGACCCGAGGTGCCGGGTCCTGTGTACACACAGACCCGAGGTGCCGGGTCCTCTGTAGACACAGACCCGAGGTGCCGGGTCCTCTGTAGACACAGACCCGAGGTGCCGGGTCCTGTGTAGACACAGACCCGAGGTGCCGGGTCCTCTGTAGACACAGACCCGAGGTGCCGGGTCCTGTGTAGACACAGACCCGAGGTGCCGGGTCCTCTGTAGACACAGACCCGAGGTGCCGGGTCCTGTGTAGACACAGACCCGAGGTGCCGGGTCCTCTGTAGACACAGACCCGAGGTGCCGGGTCCTCTGTAGACACAGACCCGAGGGGCCGGGTCCTGTGTACACACAGACCCGAGGGGCCGGGTCCTGTGTACACACAGACCCGAGGGGCCGGGTCCTGTGTACACACTGACCCGAGGGGCCGGGTCCTGTGTACACACTGACCCGAGGGGCCGGGTCCTGTGTACACACAGACCCGAGGGGCCGGGTCCTGTGTACACACAGACCCGAGGTGCCGGGTCCTGTGTACACACAGACCCGAGGTGCCGGGTCCTGTGTACACACAGACCCGAGGGGCCGGGTCCTGTGTACACACAGACCCGAGGGGCCGGGTCCTCTGTAGACACAGACCCGAGGGGCCGGGTCCTGTGTAGACACAGACCCGAGGGGCCGGGTCCTGTGTAGACACAGACCCGAGGGGCCGGGTCCTGTGTAGACACAGACCCGAGGGGCCGGGTCCTGTGTACACACAGACCCGAGGGGCCGGGTCCTGTGTACACACAGACCCGAGGGGCCGGGTCCTGTGTACACACAGACCCGAGGGGCCGGGTCCTGTGTACACACTGACCCGAGGGGCCGGGTCCTGTGTACACACTGACCCGAGGGGCCGGGTCCTGTGTACACACTGACCCGAGGGGCCGGGTCCTGTGTACACACAGACCCGAGGGGCCGGGTCCTGTGTACACACAGACCCGAGGGGCCGGGTCCTGTGTACACACTGACCCGAGGGGCCGGGTCCTGTGTACACACTGACCCGAGGGGCCGGGTCCTGTGTACACACAGACCCGAGGGGCCGGGTCCTGTGTACACACAGACCCGAGGGGCCGGGTCCTGTGTACACACAGACCCGAGGGGCCGGGTCCTGTGTACACACTGACCCGAGGGGCCGGGTCCTGTGTACACACAGACCCGAGGGGCCGGGTCCTGTGTACACACAGACCCGAGGGGCCGGGTCCTGTGTACACACTGACCCGAGGGGCCGGGTCCTGTGTACACACAGACCCGAGGTGCCGGGTCCTGTGTAGACACAGACCCGAGGGGCCGGGTCCTGTGTACACACTGACCCGAGGGGCCGGGTCCTGTGTACACACAGACCCGAGGGGCCGGGTCCTGTGTAGACACAGACCCGAGGGGCCGGGTCGTGTGTACACACAGACCCGAGGGGCCGGGTCCTCGGCACGGAAAGTTAGCCACAATAAGATAGTGTAACAATTCAAACAGCTTATAAATGAATTATTAATAACACAGTGTTATCCAATCAGTTGCAAGTATATCCATATTGCTCTATATTGTTATTAAGAAAAGTGTGCAGTTGCAGGCTTCAATAGGCAAGTAACCAACCACTGTAGGTGATAACAAGCTGAAATAATATTAAAGATTAAGTTATATTTAGCTTCATAATAATAATGAGATACAAAAGTACTGCCAATGAGGCCACTTATAACAAGCAGCTACAAGTTAAACACAGTAAGGACGACTACAGTCTTCTAAAGTGTAAGTATAAGTGGGTTCAAGGTCCTATAAATACAGAGGCAGTGTTGTAAGGGTATAAACACAGTGTGTAAAACTCTTGAGCTTGATATTCGCTCTTGAGTGTGGGGAAGCAATTTAGCGCGCCGGACACGCTCCCACCACTCCATAAATACTTTACACGTCGAGCACAAGTGAAAACTTGATATATGGAGGCGGTCTCCTGAAGCTTTCCGCCGCGCTCTACCCACTATTTCACCCAACTTTTATCAGGAAATTAAACTGGAAATAAAAGCATATAGTTGCGCCTGCATTTAGAGCTACACACGTGCATGGATCAGTGTAGTGTTCTGAGGATGGACTACGACTGTTTGTTGACGTAGGTGGCAACTTGGCCCCCACTACTTCATGCATTTTATATCTTCATTCATAATAAAAATTTAATATAATGCTTTGATGAGCCACTTAGAAAGATTATATACTTCATACCCAAGACTCTACTACAAATTAGAGGTATTGTCAGGCAACATCACCGTGACAAGATAACTTAGGAAAGGAGGATAGAAGCACAAACTAGTGAATCTGTACGATGGTACAACATGGTTGCAGCTGGCAATCCCAATCATTATGGCCGAAGTCATTATGGTGAACGCGGGAGAGAATCAGTAATTGCGAGAATCCGTCTTGGATACAAATATCCATGGAGATATGGAATGGAAACAACAGTTGATCAGCGAACTTGCAGAATCTGTGGTGAGAGTGATGGACACCGCCTTGACCACTATCTACGTGAATGTGAACATCTGAGAGACATTAGGAATAACTGTAGAATAATAAACTCCACATTGTTTGAGTTAGGAAAACACTATTTGTCAAATATTGATGCTGTTCTTAAAAGATTTCCCCATTTTGCACCCGCAAGATAACGTAAGCTTTTAAGGGTTGATAGATGTTAATCTTCTTGTCTGAGGAGCTGTTCACTTGAGACATTTAAGCAAGTCCCAGCTGTGTCTGGGTACAAGTGACAGGATGAACAACCCAGAGGGGTTTTCTTCCTATTGGGGAGTGTTGTACATGCTTCTATGGCGGTGTGTCCACTCACAAGATGAGTGGCGCTGCCCAATAGACTCGCCCCTCGAGGCAAAATTTAAATTTAAAACGATTATAAGTAATTTCGAAGCTGTCTAAGTGTCTGAGCAAAATGTTGTCCCAGTTGTTAGGTAAGAGCTCACAGTCACAGCTGGGTAATTATATGGAGGTAAATGAACAAATCCACAAGGGCCGTGACGAGGATTCGAACCTGCGTCCGGGAGCATCCCAGACGCTGCCTTAATCGACTGAGCTACGACAGGGTTAAAAGAGTTGAAACCGAAGTTCTACTGAACTTACTGGATCCCGTAGCCTCTCCGAGGCACAAACCAGGATTCTACACAACTCCCCCCCTGCACCCGTGCTATGTTGGAGTTGGAGCTATGGGGGCTGAGCTACGTAGCTCAGTCGATTAAGGCAGCGTCTGGGATGCTCCCGGACGCAGGTTCGAATCCTCGTCACGGCCCTTGTGGATTTGTTCATTTACCTCCATATAATTACCCAGCTGTGACTGTGAGCTCTTACCTAACAACTGGGACAACATTTTGCTCAGACACTTAGACAGCTTCGAAATTACTTATAATCGTTTTAAATTTAAATTTTGCCTCGAGGGGCGAGTCTATTGGGCAGCGCCACTCATCTTGTGAGTGGACACACCGCCATAGTGACAGTATTGGGCAGCGCCACTCATCTTGTGAGTGGACACACCGCCATAGTGACAGTATTGGGCAGCGCCACTCATCTTGTGAGTGGACACACCGCCATAGTGACAGTATTGGGCAGCGCCACTCATCTTGTGAGTGGACACACCGCCATAGCAGCATGTACGTTATTATTATGTTCTTATGTGCCTCACCCCCCATTTATCCCTTATGTATCCCCCATGTTTTCACCATTATTGTCTTATCACCTGACCCAGTGCGGTATAAATCAACCAGTTCTGAAAATTCTTTTCACTTGAGAATGAACCATGGAGGTTCGAAACGTTGTGCAAATTGTATATATAAGTGTAATACATTCTATAGTAATTCACTTCTTTTCTTCACCTTGAAATTATGTAAATGAGTTTTGCAGAACTCCTCTTTCAGCTAAGCCCTGATGCTAAGAAAATAGTTAGAGGGATAGAAGCCCTAAATTAGAAGATAGTAAATACATAATATGCGGTCATATTCAATAAGACACACACACACACACACATATATATATATACATATATATATATATATATATATATATATATATATATATATATATATATATATATATATATATATATATATATATATATGTCGTACCTAGTAGCCAGAACGCACTTCTCTGCCTACTATGCAAGGCCCAATTTGCCTAATAAGCTTCACCACTGTTGCTAGCTTCATCACTGTTGCTAGCTTCATCACTGTTGCTGGCTTCATCACTGTTGCTGGCTTCATCACTGCTAGCTTCATCACTGTTGCTAGCTTCATCACTGTTGCTAGCGTCATCACTGTTGCTGGCTTCATCACTGTTGCTATCTTCATCACTGTTGCTGGCTTCATCACTGTTGCTAGCGTCATCACTGTTGCTAGCTTCATCACTGTTGCTAGCTTTATCACTGTTGCTAGCTTTATCACTGTTGCTAGCTTCATCACTGTTGCTAGCGTCATCACTGTTGCTAGCTTCACCCCTGTTGCTAGCTTCATCACTGTTGCTAGCTGCATCACTGTTGCTAGCTTCATCACTGTTGCTAGCGCCATCACTGTTGCCAGCTTCACCCCTGTTGCTAGCTTCACCACTGTTGCTAGCGTCATCACTGTTGCTAGCTTCATCACTGTTGCTAGCTTCACCCCTGTTGCTAGCTTCATCACTGTTGCTGGCTTCATCACTGTTGCTAGCTTCATCACTGTTGCTAGCTTCACCCCTGTTGCTAGCTTCATCACTGTTGCTAGCTTCACCACTGTTGCTAGCTTCATCACTGTTGCTAGCTTCACCCCTTTTGCTGGCTTCATCACTGTTGCTAGCTTCACCCCTGTTGCTAGCGTCATCACTGTTGCTAGCTTCACCCCTGTTGCTAGCTTCATCACTGTTGCTAGCTTCACCCCTGTTGCTAGCTTCACTGTTGCTAGCTTCATCACTGTTGCTAGCTTCATCACTGTTGCTACCTTCATCACTGTTGCTAGCGTCATCACTGTTGCTAGCTTCACCACTGTTGCTAGCTTCATCACTGTTGCTAGCGTCACCCCTGTTGCTAGCTTCACCACTGTTGCTAGCTTCATCACTGTTGCTAGCTTCGTCACTGTTGCTAGCTTCACCACTGTTGCTAGCTTCATCACTGTTGCTAGCTTCATCACTGTTGCTAGCTTCATCACTGTTGCTAGCTTCATCACTGTTGCTAGCTTCATCACTGTTGCTAGCGTCATCACTGTTGCTAGCTTCACCACTGTTGCTAGCTTCACCCCTGTTGCTAGCTTCACTGTTGCTAGCTTCATCACTGTTGCTAGCTTCATCACTGTTGCTAGCTTCATCACCGTTGCTAGCGTCATCACTGTTGCTAGCTTCACCACTGTTGCCAGCTTCATCACTGTTGCTAGCGTCACCCCTGTTGCTAGCTTCACCACTGTTGCTAGCTTCATCACTGTTGCTAGCTTCACCACTGTTGCTAGCTTCATCACTGTTGCTAGCTTCATCACTGTTGCTAGCGTCATCACTGTTGCTAGCTTCACCACTGTTGCTAGCTTCATCACTGTTGCTAGCGTCACCCCTGTTGCTAGCTTCACCACAGTTGCTAGCTTCATCACTGTTGCTAGCTTCACCACTGTTGCTAGCTTCATCACTGTTGCTAGCTTCATCACTGTTGCTAGCGTCATCACTGTTGCTAGCTTCACCCCTGTTGCTAGCTTCACCACTGTTGATAGCTTCATCACTGTTGCTGGCTTCATCACTGTTGCTAGCTTCATCACTGTTGCTAGCGTCATCACTGTTGCTAGCTTCACCACTGTTGCTAGCTTCATCACTGTTGCTAGCGTCACCCCTGTTGCTAGCTTCACCACTGTTGCTAGCTTCATCACTGTTGCTAGTTTCATCACTGTTGCTAGCTTCATCACTGTCGCTAGCTTCATCACTGTCGCTAGCGTCATCACTGTTGCTAGCTTCACCCCTGTTGATAGCTTCACCACTGTTGCTAGCTTCATCACTGTTGCTAGCTTCATCACTGTTGGTAGCTTCATCACTGTTGCTAGCTTCACCACTGTTGCTAGCTTCATCACTGTTGCTAGCTTCGTCACTGTTGCTAGCTTCATCACTGTTGCTAGCTTCATCACTGTTGCTAGCTGCATCACTGTTGCTAGCTTCATCACTGTTGCTAGCGTCATCACTGTTGCTAGCTTCACCACTGTTGCTAGCTTCACCCCTGTTGCTAGCTTCACTGTTGCTAGCTTCATCACTGTTGCTAGCTTCATCACTGTTGCTAGCTTCATCACTGTTGCTAGCGTCATCACTGTTGCTAGCTTCACCACTGTTGCTAGCTTCATCACTGTTGCTAGCGTCACCCCTGTTGCTAGCTTCACCACTGTTGCTAGCTTCACCCCTGTTGATAGCTTCACCACTGTTGCTAGCTTCATCACTGTTGCTAGCTTCATCACTGTTGGTAGCTTCATCACTGTTGCTAGCTTCACCACTGTTGCTAGCTTCATCACTGTTGCTAGCTTCGTCACTGTTGCTAGCTTCATCACTGTTGCTAGCTTCATCACTGTTGCTAGCTGCATCACTGTTGCTAGCTTCATCACTGTTGCTAGCGTCATCACTGTTGCTAGCTTCACCACTGTTGCTAGCTTCACCCCTGTTGCTAGCTTCACTGTTGCTAGCTTCATCACTGTTGCTAGCTTCATCACTGTTGCTAGCTTCATCACTGTTGCTAGCGTCATCACTGTTGCTAGCTTCACCACTGTTGCTAGCTTCACTGTTGCTAGCGTCACCCCTGTTGCTAGCTTCACCACTGTTGCTAGCTTCATCACTGTTGCTAGCTTCACCACTGTTGCTAGCTTCACCACTGTTGCTAGCTTCATCACTGTTGCTAGCGTCACCCCTGTTGCTAGCTTCACCACTGTTGCTAGCTTCATCACTGTTGCTAGCTTCATCACTGTTGCTAGCTTCACTGTTGCTAGCTTCATCACTGTTGCTAGCTTCATCACTGTTGCTAGCTTCATCACTGTTGCTAGCGTCATCACTGTTGCTAGCTTCATCACTGTTGCTAGCGTCATCACTGTTGCTAGCTTCACCCATGTTGCTAGCTTCACCACTGTTGTTAGCTTCATCACTGTTGCTGGCTTCATCACTGTTGCTAGCTTCATCACTGTTGCTAGCGTCATCACTGTTGCTAGCTTCACCCCTGTTGCTGGCTTCATCACTGTTGCTAGCTTCATCACTGTTGCTAGCGTCATCACTGTTGCTAGCTTCACCACTGTTGCTAGCTTCATCACTGTTGCTAGCTTCATCACTGTTGCTAGCTTCATCACTGTTGCTAGCTTCATCACTGTTGCTAGCGTCATCACTGTTGCTAGCTTCATCACTGTTGCTAGCGTCATCACTGTTGCTAGCTTCACCCATGTTGCTAGCTTCACCACTGTTGTTAGCTTCATCACTGTTGCTGGCTTCATCACTGTTGCTAGCTTCATCACTGTTGCTAGCGTCATCACTGTTGCTAGCTTCACCCCTGTTGCTGGCTTCATCACTGTTGCTAGCTTCATCACTGTTGCTAGCGTCATCACTGTTGCTAGCTTCACCACTGTTGCTAGCTTCATCACTGTTGCTAGCTTCATCACTGTTGCTAGCTTCATCACTGTCGCTAGCTTCATCACTGTTGCTAGCGTCATCACTGTTGCTAGCTTCACCCCTGTTGCTAGCTTCACTGTTGCTAGCTTCATCACTGTTGCTAGCTTCATCACTGTTGCTAGCTTCATCACTGTTGCTAGCGTCATCACTGTTGCTAGCGTCATCACTGTTGCTAGCTTCACCCCTGTTGCTAGCTTCACTACTGTCGCTAGCTTCATCACTGTTGCTAGCTTCACCCCTGTTGCTAGCTTCACCACTGTTGCTAGCTTCATCACTGTTGCTAGCTTCATCACTGTTGCTAGCTTCACCCCTGTTGCTAGCTTCACCACTGTTGCTAGCTTCACCACTGTTGCTAGCTTCATCACTGTCGCTAGCTTCATCACTGTTGCTAGCTTCATCACTGTTGCTAGCTTCACCACTGTTGCTAGCTTCATCACTGTTGCTAGCTTCATCACTGTTGCTAGCGTCATCACTGTTGCTAGCTTCACCTCTGTTGCTAGCTTCACCACTGTTGCTAGCTTCATCACTGTTGCTGGCTTCATCACTGTTGCTAGCTTCATCACTGTTGCTAGCGTCATCACTGTTGCTAGCTTCACCCCTGTTGCTAGCTTCATCACTGTTGCTAGCTTCATCACTGTTGCTGGCTTCATCACTGTTGCTAGCGTCATCACTGTTGCTGGCTTCATCACTGTTGCTAGCTTCACCACTGTTGCTAGCTTCACCCCTGTTGCTAGCTTCATCACTGTTGCTAGCTTCACCACTGTTGCTAGCTTCACCACTGTTGCTAGCTTCATCACTGTTGCTGGCTTCATATCTTTGCTCCCATCAAATCATTCTGCTCCTATTGCTTTCATTGTGCTCGTCTCCTGTACTACCAATTCTACTTTATCATTCAACAATATATATATATATATATATATATATATATATATATATATATATATATATATATATATATATATATATATATATATATATATATATATATAATGTCGTACCTAGTAGCCAGAACGCACTTCTCAGCCTACTATGCAAGGCCCGATTTGCCTAATAAGTAAAGTTTTCGTGAATTAATTGTTTTTCGACTACCTAACCTACCTAACCTAACCTAACTTTTTCGGCTACCTAACCTAACCTAACCTATAAAGATAGGTTAGGTTAGGTAGGGTTGGTTAGGTTCGGTCATATATCTACGTTAATTTTAACTCCAATAAAAAAAATTGACCTCATACATAATGAAATGGGTAGCTTTATCATTTCATAAGAAAAAATTAAAGAAAATATATTAATTCAGGAAAACTTGGCTTATTAGGCAAATCGGGCCTTGCATAGTAGACTGAGCAGTGCGTTCTGGCTACTAGGTACGACATATATATATATATATATATATATATATATATATATATATATATATATATATATATATATATATATATATATATATAAAATAGTATATTTTGGTAGCAGTCTTTCTTGTAAACATATGTTGTTGAATTTGACCGAAAAGGTAAGATTAATAATTCTAACTCAAATTTTCTCAATATTTCTAATGTTTTTCTTCACTGTCGGTGGTAATAGAAATATCAATTCTCCAAAATTCATTTTTATTAATGTTCTGACGCCTAGAAACGTTTCGTAAGGGCTTCTTACGTTCTCAAAGACTTGTTTACACTTAACACTACACTTATGATGCACTTGATACACTGTGTATGATACATTTGACCTAAATCTTGCTTTTTATTCGTTTTGGGTGAGGTGACACAAAGGTTTTGGGTGGGGTGGGTATTGGGTGAGGAGGGTATATGAGAATGAAAGTAACTGTAGAGGGTCTATTGGCCCATACGGTGCCTTGAAGTGGATAGAATATAGTTGTGCATTAATTGCCTGTTAATTGCTGGTGTTGACTTTTTGATGTGAAGTGCCTCGCTGATGTCGAGTCTCCTGCTATCGCTGTACCTATCGATGATTTCTGTGTTGTTTGTTAAGATTTCTCTGGTGATGGTTTGGTTGTGAGAAGAGATTATATGTTCCTTGATGGAGACCTGTTGTTTATGCATTGTTAGTCGCCTAGAAAGAGACGTTGTTGTCTTGCCTATATACTGAGTTCTCTGAGGCTTACAGTCCCCAAGTGGACATTTAAAGACATAGACGACGCTAGTTTCCTTCAAAGTGTTCTGCTTGGTGCCTGGAGAGTTTTTCATGAGCAGATTGGCCGTTTTCTTGGTTTTATAATAAATTATCTATTGTATTTTCAGATTTTTGTCTGTAAGGATAACGTTCCTACCAATAATATCTTTCAGGACCCTTTCCTTCGTTATATGAGCCGTCGAAAGTAATTTCCTGTAAAATAGTCTAATAGGGGCTACAGGTGTTGTGTTAGTTGACTCATTAGACTATTAGTACATTAGACTTATACTCCCTATTAGACTATTTTACAGGAACTTTTTTTCGACGGCTCATAAGACGAATCAAAGTGTCCTGAATGATATTATTGGTAGGAACATTGTCCCTACACACAAAAGTCAGAAAATACAATTGACAATTTACTACAAAAACAAAAAAAAACTGTCACCGTACTCATGAAAAATTCCCCAGACACCAAACAAAACGCCCTGAAGGAAAGCAACGTCGTCTACGCCTTCACATGCCCACTTGGGGACTGTCAGCCCCAAAGAACTCGGTTTATAGGCAAGACAACAATGTCTCTTTCCAGGCGATTAACAATGCACAAACAACAGGTCTCCATCAAGGAACATATAATCTATTCTCACAACCAGACCATCACCAGAGAAATCTTCACATGCAACACAGAAATCATCGACAAATACAGCGATAGCAGGAGACTCGACATCAGCGAGGCACTACACATATAAAATGTCAACACCAGTAATCAACAGCCAATATATTAATGCAAAACTATATTCTACCTACTTCAAGACCCCGAACCAACATTGAAGCAGCGAGAAGAAGTATTACCAATAAGCCTTTTGCAGTTACTTCCATTCTTATATTTTCATACCCAATCTATACCCATTGTTTCGTGTTCTGTCTTATGTTTGTCACAACACCCTAAACTTTTGTGCAATATCACCTCACCCAAAACGAGTATAAGTATTATGAATTTTTATGTGTAAACTGAGTGTTTGAAAATGTAATAAGCATTACGAAACGTGTTCAGGCGTCAGAAATAAAGAATGAATTTTGGAGAATTAATCTTTCAATTGTTGACCAGACCACACACTAAAAGTTGAAGGGACGACGACGTTTCGGTCCGTCCTGGACCATTCTCAAGTCGATTGTGATGAGGAAGTAGATGCAGGCAATAAATAGGCAAGAGAGAGGTGAGAAGCAAAGTAAGGTGTAGTAGAGTGGATATAACTGCTGAGGGCCTATTGGCCCATACGAAGAAGCTCCTATTATAACCACCGAATGAGAAGGAGATAGTAATAGGAAAAAGAAGAGGATAGGAAGGGAACGTAACAGAAGACAATGCACAGGAAAAAGAGAGAGAAGAGAGAAAGAAAAGGAAAGAGAGAGCAAATGGAAGGGGTAGGCTTATGTTAGGTCACGTTTGTTAGAAAGTTTAGAACATTTGAGTATATACTGTGAAAGGGAAGAGTCCACAGCAACAAAGCCAGGACTTAAGTTCATGTTGGGTATGTTGTGTATTAGAGCCGATTCCACTTTACGGCGTCTGTGTAGAGTACAGGCAGGAAAGATTATTTTGGAGGAAGACCAAACTGGTCTGGTCTTCCTCCAAAATAATCTTTCCTGCCTCTACTCTACACAGACGCCGTCTTGTTGAATTGGTTGGAGCATAATATTCCAACCAGGGCATCGTAGGGAGACTAGAGGGTCTTCTGCCAAATATTCATATAACTAAACCTGAAGACAACACACTCCTAGGAGCCAACCCTGGTATTGAAAGCCATCGATGAGGTCCTTGATAAGAAAAACGCCGATCTTAAGAAGATGGATGGGAGGATTGAGGATATTGATGCTCATGATGCACTTTACCTCATCACCAGATGTCTGTCCCTCCCCAGGTTAACCTACTTTCTGAAGTGTTCATCTTACAGTAGCCAAAAACTAGGTGAGTATGACCGGTTACTGAGACCAATGCTAGAAAAAGCCCTCAACCTCTTGATGACCTACAGTGGAAACAATCCTCTCTTCTCGTAAGACTTGGGGGCCTCGGAGTTCGAACAGCAACGCAAATCGCTGTACCAGCCTTCCTGTCCTCCTCCTCCTCATCGGCATTCGACGAGCTTGTAAAGGATATTCTACCAGCCTACTTACATCAGCTAGAAGGTGCAAACGATCCCATTTGTACATGCTGTGCCACCGAGTAGGCCTCTCGTGCCCTCAAAAGCCCGCAAGCAATCCAGCTGGGATGGCCCCATTGTAGACCAAGTTGTTGGTCTTACAAAAGAGGTTGGTAGCCGAGGTTATATCCCCAACATCCCGACAGCACTTGGTGGGTACCTTACCTCGAGGTTATCTTGAGGTGCTTCCGAGGCTTAGTGTCCCCGCGGCCCGGTCGTCGACCAGGCCTCCTGGTTGCTGGACTGATCAACCAGGCTGTTAGACGCGGCTGCTCGCAGCCTGACGTATGAGTCACAGCCTGGTTGATCAGGTATCCTTTGGAGGTGCTTATCCAGTTCTCTCTTGAACACTGTGAGGGGTCGGCCAGTTATGCCCCTTATGTGTAGTGGAAGCGTATTGAACAGTCTCAGGCCTCTGATGTTGATAGAGTTCTCTCTCAGAGTACCTGTTGCACCTCTGCTTTTCAACGGGGGTATTCTGCACATCCTGCCATGCCTCCTGGTCTCATGTGATGTTATTTCTGTGTGCAGGTTTGGGACCAGCCCCTCAATTATTTTCCACGTATAAATTATTATGTATCTCTCCCGCCTGCGCTCAGGGGAGTACAGATTTAGGCTCTTTAGTCGGTCCAAGTAATTTAGATGTTTTACTGAGTGGATTTTAGCAGTAAAGGATCTCTGCACGCTCTCCAGGTCAGCAATTTCTCCAGCTTTGAAAGGGGCTGTCATTGTGCAGCAGTACTCACCTCTAGAGAGCACAAGCGTTTTGAAAAGTATCCTCATCGGTATAGCATCTCTAGTGTGAAAAGTTCTTGTTATCCAACCTGTCATTTTTCTTGCAGTTGTGATGGCTACTTTATTGTGTTCTTTAAAGGTAAGGTCTTCCGACATGAGTACACCCAGATCCTTTATATTGCCTTTTTGTTCTATGTTATGATTTGCCTGAGTTTTGTACGTGGTTTCTGTTTTTAAATTTTAAATTTTTCTGTTGCGCATGAGCTGGAACTTATCCTCCTTAAACACCATAATATTTTCTGTAGCCCATAGAAAGACCTGATCTACATCTGATTGGAGGTTTGCCGTGTCCTCTATGTTGCCAACTCTCATGAAAATGCTAGTGTCATCTGCAAAGGATGATACAGTGCTATAGGTTGTGTTCTGGTCTATGTCCGATATGAGGATGAGAAAAAGTACTGGAGCAAGCACAGTACCCTGGGGGACTGAGCTCTTCACGGTTGATGGGCTGGATTTTATTTTGTTGACTATTACACATTGGGTTCTGTTAGTCAGGAAATTGTAGATCCATCTGCCTATTTTCCCGGTAATTCCTTTTGAACGCATTTTATGTGCAATAACACCATGGTCACATTTATCAAAAGCTTTTGCTAAATCTGTGTAAATTACATCAGCGTTTTGTTTGTCTTCCATAGAATCTAATGCCATATCATAGTGGTCCAGCAACTGCGACAGGCAAGAGCGCCCTGTTCTGAAACCATGTTGTCTGGGGTTATGGAGATGCTGTGATTCCATGTATTTTGTGATCTTCTTAGCACTGTCTCAAAATTTTTTATGATGTGCGATGTTAGTGCTATCGGTCTGTAATTTTTTGCCTCTGCCTTATTTCCTCCTTTATGGAGTGGTGCTATCTCTGCTGTTTTTAGTATGTCAGGGATAACGCCAGTATCTAGGCTTTGTCTCCACAGAATGTGAAGGGCCTGCGATAGTGGTTTTTTACAGTTCTTGATGAATATGGAGTTCCAAGAATCCGGGCCTGGTGCAGAGTGCATAGGCATACTGTTTATGGCTTCTTCAAAATCTAGTGGGGATAGGGCGACGTCTGATATATGATTTGATGTTGGTATCATATCCATGAAAAATTCATTTGGGTTATCAATCTTTAGTGCATTTAATGGCTCGCTGAAAACAGAGTCGTACTGCTTCCTCAGTAACTCGCTCATTTCTTTGTTGTCATCGGTGAAAGTTCCATCTCCCTTTCGCAGGGGCCCGATACTAGATGTGGTTTTTTATCTTGATTTTGCATAGGAGAAAAAATATTTCGGATTTCTCTCTATTTCACTGATGGCCTTTTGCTCTCTTTGCCTCTCCTGGGTTTTGTATGATTCTTGTAGCTTCAGTTCAATTGTTTCTATTTCTCTACCTAACCTTCTTTTCCGTTCTTGAGATAGGGTGCGACTCTCAAGTTGTTCCGGATTCGTTTTCTTCGCCTATATAGGGAACGACGTTCCCGTTCCAATCTGCATCTCTTCCTCTTTTTTCTTAGGGGTATGCGGTTTGAACATATTTCTAGTGCTACTGAGCTTATTTTTCCAGGCACTGGTTCAGGTTTGCATTTTCTAGCTGTTGTTCCCAGTTTATTTCTGTGAAGTCCTGGTTTATTTGCTCCCAGTTTATCTGTTTATTATTGAAGTTGAATTTGCTGAAATCTCCTCCACCGGGAATCTGGACTGGTTTTGAAGGTCCATTCCCCATGGTTGTCAGAACTTCAATTAAGTTGTGATCTGAGTAACAGGTATTTGTAATCATTATGTTCCCGATCAACTCATCATTATTAGTGAAAATGAGATCCAGCGTGTTCTCCTTCCTAGTTGGTTCTACTATTTACTGGTTTAAGGCAAACCTATCGCACATCCGTAGCAGGTCATTTGCATGTGCCTGTTCATTTAGGCTACTTCCTGGTATTCTTTCTGATATTACTGTATTAGCCAGGTGCTTCCATTTCAGGTGCCGTAGGTTGAAGTCCCCAAGCAGGATGATGTTCGGAGCTGGATTTGTGAGGTTTTCCAAGCAGTGTTCTATTTTCATTAGTTGGTCTTTAAACTGCTGAGAGTTTGCCTCCGGTGACTTATATACAAGGACAACAACTACATTTAGGATCTCTATTTTGACTATCAGCACTTCCACCATATCATTTGAGGTGTTTAGCAGCTCAGTACAGATGAGTGTGTCTTTGATGTAGAGGCTGACCCCACCCTGAAGCCGGTGTTTCCAGTCACATCTGAAGGGATTGTACTCTGAGATCCATATTTCACCATCAAGGTAGTCCTTCGTGTGAGTTTCCGTTAAGGCTGCAAACACTGCATTTGCCTCATGAAGGAGACCATCTATAAAGTGAACTTTGTTGGATTTGCGTGTTTTTATACCCTGGATGTTGGCAAATATAAATGATGTTATCGTGTTAGTGGAAGTGCTGGATGCTTTACTTGGTGTTAATATCTGAGGCTCTGGTAAGGTGGCCACTGTGTTTGCGTCCTCTCTAGTATTTGACCGAGTTGGTGGTAGAGTCTGGTCATTTTTAGCCATTCTTCTCCTCCTCCTCTTGCTAAAAAATTATCCCGGTCGATGGAGTTGTGGCTGTTTTCATAGTGGTAGTCTGTCGGTTTTATTCGCCTGGTACCTCTTATATGAAAAGCTGGACATTCAGCATTGAAGCACTCTTTCCTGTCCAAAGAGTTCTTGCAAATTTCTGGGTGAAAGAATTCACAGCTTTTGGTACATTTACCTGTATTGAGGAGGTTTCTGCACTTTCTAGGGTGATCGTATGTACATGTTCCATTTATTCTTCCCGATTCCCCATGCTTACAGGTTGCCAATTTGTAATACCAACAGATTTTGGGGCCTTGTATTGTTGGTTTCCCTTTGCCAGGGACCGCACTCTGCTGCGGCGTCCCCGACACTGTGCCCTGCTCCGGTGCCTGTGACACCACTCTCCGCTCCGGGGCCTGTGACACTGCGCTGCGCTCAGGGGTCCACGACTCCGCGCCTTGCTCAGGCGTCCTCGACTCCGCGCTCCGCTCAGGCGTCCCCGACTCCGCGCCATGCTCAGGCGTCCCCGAATCCGCGCCCTGCTCAGGCGTCCTCGACTCCGCGCTCCGCTCAGGCGTCCCCGACTCCGCGCTCCGCTCAGGCGTCCCCAACTCCGCGCCCTGCTCAGGGATCCCCGACTCCGCGCCCTGCTCAGGCGTCCCCGACTCCGCGCCCTGCTCAGGCGCCGCTGCCACCGAGCTCTGTGCCACAGCTGGTTGTACCTTGGTGTCATGTACAGTTTGTTTGAAGACATTAGAAATTGCTATGCAGGCATTAATTAGTAATTCTCTGTTTTCGGCAGGAGTTTTATCCAGGATTTCCATCAATTTCAAAAAAGTTACATCATCCTTTTTGCAGAGCCAGTACACAGAGTGGTCACTGGAACCATTTCTCCTTGGATTGTTAGTCATGTTGGCACATTTTTTGTGTATGGCTGCTGAACAGAGTTGGCATTGAAAGCTCTGTTGGTAATCTACCTTCATGTTGCATTCTATGCACGTTTTTATCAAAGCCATTTTTTGAACACTTCTGTTCAGTGGTGATGGTCTTATAAGGTGGGGTGTTGATTGGTGGGGGGGTTGACCGCGGGTGCCCAAGATTACCATCCGAGTGCCGGCAGGGAAGTGGTTCAAATAGCTTTGGCTATCACATCCTTTTGTTGGGTCGTGATGGTCAAGCAGATTAAGGCGTCCTGTAGATACCAATTGCGTTGCTCCTGGAAGTATGGGTTCGAGTCACTTCTGGGGTGTGAGTTTTCAGTCGCATATAGTCCTGGGGACCATTCAGGCTTGTTTGCATTTGTTTTCCTCATGTGTGCCCCAAAGAATGAGGTGATTTCATAAAATGCTATGCCCAAGATTACCATCCGAGTGCCGGCGGGGAAGTGGTTCAAATAGCTTCGGTAATCACTTCCTTTTTTCCGGTCGTGATGGTCAAGCGGATTAAGGCGTCCTGTAGATACCAGTTGCGTTGCTCCTGGGAGTATGGGTTCGAGTCACTCCTGGGGTTTGAGTTTTCAGTTGCATATAGTCCTTGGGACCATTCAGGCTTGTTCGCATTTGTGTTCCTCATGTGTGCCCCAAAGAATGAGGTGATTTCATAAAATGCTATGCCCATGATTACCATCCGAGTGCCGGCAGGGAAGTGGTTCAAATAGCTTCGGCTATCACTTCCTTTTGTCTGGTCGTGATGGTCAAGCGGATTAAGGCGTCCTGTAGATACCAGTTGCGTTGCTCCTGGGAGTATGGGTTCGAGTCACTTCTAGGGTGTAAGTTTTCAGTCGCATATAGTCCTGGGGACCATTCAGGCTTGGTCACATTTGTGTTCCTCACATGTGCCCCAAAGAATGAGGGGATTTGATAAAATGCTATGCCCAAGTTTACCATCCGAGTGCCGGCGGGGAAGTGCTTCAAATAGCTTCGGCTATCAGTTCCTTTTGTTCGGTCTTGATGGTCAAGCGGATTAAGGCGTCCTGTAGATACCAGTTGCGTTGCTCTTGGGAGTATGGGTTCGAGTCACTTCTGGGGTGTGAGTTTTCAGTTGCATATAGTCCTGGGGACCATTCAGGCTTGTTTGCATATATAAATGTATATATTCTACTTTGTTTTTGTGATCATTGTTGCATATATATGTATATATACATATATATATATATATATATATATATATATATATATATATATATATATATATATATATATATATATATATATATATATTGTGACGGTAACGCGTTGGTGTTCGGCTGTTCAAAGCTAGGGGTATGGCCTCGTCACATAGTATTAAAAAAAATAGAAAATCTGGAACTTCGTCTGTGGTAAGGTAAGGAGAATACACACAAAACACAAGTAAACTTTAACAATGAAATTTTAATTACGTTAAATAAACAAAACATGAATAAAAGGGACAAACAAATTCGTATAATAAAATCAGTCAATCAAAATAATAAGAATAATTAAATGACACAATGAAAAGTTACGTTAAGACAAGTGAGCAAAATAACAAGAAGTGCAATATACAAAAAATGAGAGGTGCTGGAATATTGGCTTTAAGCTATCACCTCTCTTAGTACACGTACGCCAAAGCTTACGTCTAGCAGGGAGAAGTGTTAACTGTGTGAAAGCACGGAATATTCTGAGGACTGAGGTCGTGGCGGCCCCAGACATCAAGTAGTATGGGGGGGGGGGTGAGTGCAGTTGCAGCCAGACCGGCGACCAATCAGCGAGGAGCCGGCAGTAAGACAGGTAGTTTGGCGGTTTGAGTCTGAGCAGGTGTCCCTGGCTGCATACGTTTTGCGCTCTGGCAAACCTTGGAGATGTTGTTGTCGTTGTTGGACATTTCTTCCATAGTAGTTTTATATAGATGAAACGACGTATTTGTGGAGGGAAGAGCAGGCTCAATCTCTTGAAGGAGATTACCGTCACAACTCTCCCCCGAAGCCTGCGGTTCTGGAAGAAGTACGTCGTTATGTGGTGGAGTAATGGATGGAGTCGCTTCTACTTCATAAACTCTGGAGAGATCATTGGCTAAGATGTTGTCGGAATCTTGGTATAGCGTGTCTCCAGGTTGAATTTCTGCAGTTAGCAAGCCCATAGTAGAAGACGTTGAGGTGAGAAGTGGGCGTGCTGCAGGAGGTGTAGGGTGGTGTGGTCCGTGTTGATGGTGGACCGAGCACTTTTCAGGTGTGGAGTGAAGTGCTGGAGCTTCAGGATGAGGAAGAGTAGCTCCTTGCCAATTGTTCCGTAGTTCCTTGTAGCAGTAGTCGCTGACAGGTGTATTCTCCTCGCCTCGTTGCTGCATCACGACACCACCAACGTCGGTACCACTGGCGTTGACATGGAGGATGAAGGGCTTATCTGACGAGGTGAGAGTGGAATTAGAATAGGGCAAAGGAGCACGATTATTATCCTGAAAGTATTTGGGAAGATCATTAAGGAATTCGGAATTAGAAAGCGCTGACTCCTTGTCAGTGCTTTCGGGAGGAGAAGCTGGGAAGGTCTCACTGTGGATGTAGGGTTCTGTGAAGGTAGAACAGTTAATCAGGACAGTGGGAGGAGTACCATTATATTGCTTCAGGAGGTTGACGTGGCACAGCTGGGTCTTCCGCCGCCTATCTGGAGTTTCTATGACGTAGTTGTTGTTATTCCTGCACTCTTTGACGCGGTAGGGTCCTGAAAACCTGTTTTGTAAAGGTGAACCTGGGATAGGGAAGTATGCAAGGACGAAGTCTCCCGGCTTGAATTTTCTTACTTTGCTGGTCTGGTTGTAATGAGTCTTCATTCTCTCCTGGGCTTTCAATAGATTATCATGGGCAAAACGGTGGACTCTCTCTAGAATGTGTTGAAGGTTTTGAAGAAACTGGGGCACATTCTGATGCTCACTGAAGGTGGCATCTCGGAGAGAGTCTTTGAAAGCCTTAAGGGGAGTACGGCACTTACGGCCGTAGAGCATCTCATAAGGAGATACTCCTAGGGACTCATTGGGGAGACTTCTGAAAATACACATTATAAGGTCAATCTGCTTATCCCAATCCTTCGAGGTTTCACTACAAAACTTTTTCAAGAGTGCTTTGATAGTCTGATGACTACGTTCAAGAGAACCCTGTGAAGCAGGATGATAGGGGCTGGACAATACCTGTTTGATGTTGAACTCCTCCAGTGTCCTTTTGAAGAGATCACTGGTGAAGTTGGTACCACAGTCGCTCTGAATCTCCCTGGGAAATCCGTATTGAGTGAAGATCTTCAATAGATGTTTTACAACCGTAGCAGCCGTGATGTTCTTCACTGGAACTGCTATGGGAAATCTGGTGGTAGGACACAGGATGGTTAGGATGTAGGCGTTACCTGAACTGGTCCGAGGTAAAGGACCAACACAGTCTATTATGAGTCTGTGGAAAGGTTCCGCAGGCACCTGTATGGGAATCAGTGGCGCTCTGGGAATGGAGATGTTCGGTTTGCCTGCCATCTGACATGTATGACACTGTTTTACGTACTGTTTGACGTTATTTACCATACCTGGCCAGTAGTAGTCTTGACGAATTCCATGGTAAGTCTTGTTGAAGCCGTAGTGGGAGAGTGCTCCGTGGGCCAGGTGTAGAATAGTGGGCCGCAGGCTGGTAGGAATCACAAGTTGGTCGATGTTGGCCCAATCGTCCTCCTCCTTCAGTTTACTGGGTCTATATCTGCGGTAGAGCAAGTCGTTCTCTAGGAAGAACCCAGGAATACTGTCGGGTTGAGTCTCAGCCTGGAAAAACAATGGTGTTAAAGTAAGATCTTCCCTCTGCAACTTACGGAACTCCAACTTGGTCAGATGCGGGGGGAGTTTCAGAGGGTCTTGAGGGACAGCGGTAGCAGTAGAGTCAGCTGGCTGTGGACGTGCGGCTTGTGCATGGGTGGTCACGAGAACCGGAGGAGAAACTTCATCACTCTCTTGAACCTCTGCTGGAACATACTCTAGAATAGGGTTACTTGGCACAGAGTTACACACCTGGGGTTTGTCCATGACGATCAGGTTGGTCGGTTGCAGGTCTTCTGCCAAGTCGTTGCCTAGGAGAAGTTGCACTCCAGGCATGGGAAAAGGCTTTTCCCTGACGGCGACTTGGACTTCTCCGTTCACGTAGGGACAATCCAGGTGGACTCTGGCGAGAGGGTATGGAGTGGTAGCAGTGAGGTCAGTGATGAAGACAGTTTCTCCGGTGCAGGTGATGTTGGGCACAGCCGACTTCAAGATGATCGATTGTAGAGCCGCTGTGTCCCTCAAGATCTTCAATTTGAAACGTCCCTCCGGATTTGAACCGTTGGCAGAGACAGTTCCAGTATACAGGTGGTTACTGAAAAGAGAAAGATCATTAACATTAACACCAACATTCATCACAGGCTTACCGGACTTAGGAGGAGTTGGTTTGGGTTTTTGTTGGTCAGTGGTTCCCTTGTATTGAGACTTACCACACTTGTCTATGGTATGTCCATAGAGTCTACAATACTTGCAGTACAGTTGCGAACCAGCTTGATCGGGGCTCACTTTCTCGTAACTGTACCACGACTTCTTACTGGAGGATGGTTCGGGTGTCAGCCGGTGGATGAGGCTGTAAGTGTCAGCCGACTTAGCACACTTCAGGTAGTCGGTTTCTTCTTTATCTGCTAAGTAGAGGCGGACAGGAGGCGGCACACGTCTCAAGAATTCTTCAACAAGCATCAGGTTGACGAGTTCTGTAAAAGTAGAGACATGTGCTGCTTCCAGCCATTTCATGAAATACCTCCGTTTCGTGTTAGCAAACTCGAGGAAGGTAGTGGTACTTGCCTTCAGGTGGTCACGGAATTTCCTTCTATAACTTTCTGTGGAAAGTAGGTAGGCGTCCAACACTGCTTGTTTCAGAGTGTGGTAGTCATTCTCAGACGCCAAAGTACTGAGTGTGACTGCAGCTCTACCTGTAAGATGGACTCTGAGAAGTGTGGCCCATTGGTCGACAGGCCAACTGAGTTGATTAGCAAGGGTTTCAAAGGTGGTAAAGAACACATCAACTTCTGCTTCTACAAAGAATGGCATTAACTTACGTGCATGTGATATATTAAAACTGACGGGAAGATTGGCAGTAGCTTGCTGGCGTTGAGCGAGGTGTGAAGTTTCCAACGTGTATTCCCGTTGACGACACTAGAGCCAGAGACGCTTGTTGCTTGTCATGTTCACGTTGCATCTCCAACTCGCGTCGTTTTGTTTCAAGCTGTACTTGTTCCCGCTCACGGAGCATTGCAAACTCACGTTCCTTGAGGGCGATTTCTTCCCTTCTTAAGGCAGCCTCACGTTCTTGTTCTTCCCTTCGTATGGCAGCTGCTTCTCTTTGCTGCTCACGTTCAATCTTGGCCAGCTCTAGTTTGAGTTTCATCGTTGCCAAATCAGTTTTATCTGCAATATATTAAGTTTCAGAGTCTATCTTACCTTGCTCTAAATAGTAATCCAGCAACAGGTTGTATAGGTCATTTTTGTTGGCTTGGTAGGGAACTTCTAGTTGATACTCATGTGCAAGAGTTTGTAATTCAGTCCTCTTGGCACGACTTAAAGTCCCTATTTCACCTGCTGGATTTGCACGGAAAGCTTGGAGACGAAACATGGTGAAATTAGCAAATAAAGGTACACGACTATTCAATAGTGAATGTCAGAAACAGGACAACGTGGCAACTGATACCTATCCTGTGGGATCTTTAACAATTAAAGTTAAGTAAAAGATGTTAAATGATTAAATTAAATCAAGGGCGCAGGAAATCTTGTACCCGGTACTCATGTAAGAGGATAAGGGCAAGAAAATCCTACTAACAAATGAAACAGAGTTTCGAAAACAAATGAAACAGTAAATTGCCTCAAAAGTAAAATTGGTAGTCCAAGGATGTAGGCATACCTTGCCGAGTCTCTATAGGACATAAAGCAAGTTTTTCCTACTGAATTTAATATGATACTTACAGAATTAGCGAACTTTTGTGCTCTGAAAAGTAAGCTAATTCCCTACCGTTGTATGTATCATCATCTCTGACTGACGTGTAGGGGTGCGAGGTGTCAACTGGTGACGAGAACTGCTGCTGAGGTCCCAATTCAGCAACTAAAGTTCGAGCTAGAGGAACTATGGCCCTCTTTGTCCTCCTACAGTCAGATTGCAGAAGATTGGGTACTCTTGACCCGGGGCAGACCACAGTACCAGGGTACCAATATGATGATCTGTCAAAAATGAGAAATATCCAAGGGACAAAGATGGTAAACACGAGTAATAACACGGAGGGAGAGATGACCAATTAAGAGTATGACTGCGGCCTACAGTCACCACGTAATCCAAAGTTGTCTCACCTTCACCATATGTTACTCTCGTAATGCACAATACACCGCACCTTATAAAAAATGAAATTGTATATGAAAAATAGTAAAGCTACGTTAACAAAGTTAAATACGCTTACCATAAATTACCACTTGGCACCAGTACCTGAGTGAAGCTCCTAGGACAGGCCCCCATATAATATGTGACGGTAACGCGTTGGTGTTCGGCTGTTCAAAGCTAGGGGTATGGCCTCGTCACATAGTATTAAAAAAAATTGAAAATCTGGAACTTCGTCTGTGGTAAGGTAAGGAGAATACACACAAAACACAAGTAAACTTTAACAATGAAATTTTAATTACGTTAAATAAACAAAACATGAATAAAAGGGACAAACAAATTCGTATAATAAAATCAGTCAAAATAATAAGAATAATTAAATGACACAATGAAAAGTTACGTTAAGACAAGTAAGCAAAATAACAAGAAGTGCAATATACAAAAAATGAGAGGTGCTGGAATATTGGCTTTAAGCTATCACCTCTCTTAGTACACGTACGCCAAAGCTTACGTCTAGCAGGGAGAAGTGTTAACTGTGTGAAAGCACGGAATATTCTGAGGACTGAGGTCGTGGCGGCCCCAGACATCAAGTAGTATGGGGGGGGGGGGGTGAGTGCAGTTGCAGCCAGACCGGCGACCAATCAGCGAGGAGCCGGCAGTAAGACAGGTAGTTTGGCGGTTTGAGTCTGAGCAAGTGTCCCTGGCTGCATACGTTTTGCGCTCTGGCAAACCTTGGAGATGTTGTTGTCGTTGTTGGACATTTCTTCCATAGTAGTTTTATATAGATGAAACGACGTATTTGTGGAGGGAAGAGCAGGCTCAATCTCTTGAAGGAGATTACCGTCACAATATATATATATATATATATATATATATATATATATATATATATATATATATATATATATATATATATATATATATATATATATATATATGAATGAATGAAAACTCACACCCCAGAAGTGACTCGAACCCATACTCCCAGGAGCAACGCAACTGGTAACTACAGGGCGCCTTAATCCACTTGACCATCACGGCCGTCAAAAGGAAGTGATAGCCAAGGCTATATTAGCCACTTCCCCGACAGCAACTCGGATGGTAATCTTGGGCATAGCATTTCACCAAATCACCTCATTCTTTGGGGCACACGTGAGGAACACAAATGCGAACAAAGCCTGAATGGTCCCCAGGACTATATGCGAATGAAAACAAGTATGTATGGGAGTATGGGAGTATGGGTTCGAGTCACTTCTGGGGTGTGAGTTTTCATTCGCATATAGTCCTGGGGACCATTCAGGCTTGTTCGCATATATATATATATATATATATATATATATATATATATATATATATATATATATATATATATATATATATATATATATATATATATATATATATCAGACCACGGAGGAAAAATGAAACAGGAATTTCCTTAAGTACTTTCGTATATTAATACATCTTCAGAAGGAGTGTATTAATACATCTTCACTCCTTCTGAAGATGTATTAATATATACACACATATATTAATATATACACACATATATTGTATTAATATATACACAGACATATATATATATATATATATATATATATATATATATATATATATATATATATATTAGTATAAGAGCCTCCTGTGTGTTAGTAATGAGAACAGGAGCAGTAAAAACAGTGACATTAACATCATGCACTTTACAATGAACTTGTGTGAGTAAATTGACTAATTATTGTTTACAATTTACCGACATTAACGACCCATTATACAGGATGAGTTACCAAATGATTAACTTAAAGCAGCAAGAGAACCAGGTACAGTTTGGATCATAACTATCACTCTAAGTATACGTTGAAGCTAGAGAGATGTACTCACCCTCCCCATTTTGTGCCAATTGAAGGACAAACATGGTTCAATATTCCCCTGAAGACATTGATCGGGTTACACAGTTTTGATGTAAACACATGTTCAAATTATTGTCAACAAATCGTCTCTTTGAGAGGCAAAATCCTTAATAATTCCTTTACTCCTACCTGGGGTATTTATTCTTTTGTGTCGTAGATACCTGTTACTCCATCATCATATATACCATTCTTAAGTGTTTCCTCACAATGAAGTTGATGTTTTTTTCCAACAAAATGGTGAGATCCTGTTACCTCGGTCATGTTTTATAGCTCGGACCCATCACATCAGGTTCCAGCCAAGCTGCTTATCTGTGGACTATCTTAATTAATTTTTTTCGGTTGTAGTTCCATGCCGGGGCAGCACAATGAGGAGTGGAGCTCTCAGAATACAGCCCATCCTCCTGTTTTGATAGTAGTTATAGCTAGAATGAGAATTAAAGTACATTTACCGACGTATAATGCAATTAGAAAGTAGAAATCGGTACCATTGAATTTGGACAAACCGGAAAAAATTTTCTTCTATGTTGGAAAGACAAACATAATTACTTAACTTTTCTAGGCCTGATACACGTTATCTGAGCCCTAATATAGCACATATGTGTACAAGAATGTTTACTAGACCAATATTTACTAGTTTGTTTATTAACTTCATTTTTTTTCGGACTGTACAGTAGGTGAATATCTGTACTAATGTGCACATAGTTACGAAAACTACTATCTAAACAGCAGGACAGGTTGCAAAATATCAATAGAACAAAAGATGTTAGTCCTGCAGCTGAACAAATCTATGCAGAAGAAAACACGTTGACTACTTTAGTAGTTATTAATTAAATAAAGACTTAAGACCCCAGAGCAAGACGCAACGCAAAGTTTCCCCCCCAAGAGCTCAAAGAAGGAAAAAAATAGCTTAGCCCTTTCCTCGAGTATATAATGATATATAGAGTCTTAGAGTGGTGGAAATTGCTGTGTGTGTGTACGTGTGTGTGCGTGTATGTGTACGTGTGTGTGTGCGAGTCTTTGGAAATGCTGACTAAATAAATTGTGACCTATTAACAGTGATATTGACTGGAGAGGAAAAAAATTAGCTAATCATTAAGTCAATATTATCACTAAAGAATTATTGTGTGCGATATATTGCTACCAACAGGCCAGACAGGGCAATATGCAAATGCAGCCTATGTAAACATTTATTGATTGTATAGGTCAGTCTGCAAGCAATGTTGATTGTAATTTCTGGTACAAAGATATGGAGAAGCAGGTAGTGTATCAACAGTGTTGTCTGAGCAAACATGTGCAGGATTAATCTGGTGTTCAGATTATAACTCGTGTGTTGATGATTGGTCGACCATAACTCATGTGTTGAGGTCGGCCTCGAGGGCTGGCTGGAGGCCGACCTCAAGGACTGGGTGGAGGTGGGCCTTGAGGGCTGGCTGGAGGTGGACCTCGAGGGCTGGCTGGAGGTGGACCTCGAGGGCTGGCTGGAGGTGGACCTCGAGGGCTTGCTGGAGGTGGACCTCGAGGGCTGGCTGGAGGTGGATCTCGAGGGCTGGCTAAAGGTCGACCTCGAGGACTGGCTGGAGGTGGACTTCGAGGATTGGCTGGAGGTGGACCTCGAGGAGTAGCTGAAGGTCGACCTCGAGGACTGGCTGGAGGTGGACCTCGAGGGCTGGCTGGAGGTCGACCTCGAGGACTGGCTGGAGGTCGACCTCGAAGACTGGCTGGAGGTCGACCTCAAGGGCTGGCTGGAGGTGGACCTCTTGGGCTAGCTGGAGGTCAACCTCGAGGACTTGCTGCAGGTGGACCTCGAGGACTGGCTGGAGGTGGACCTCAAGGGCTAGCTGGAGGTCGACCTCGAGGACTGGCTGGAGGTGGACCTCGAGGACTGGCTGAAGGTCGACCTCGAGAACTAGCTGGAGGTGGACCTCGAGGACTGGCTGGAGGTGGACCTCGAGGGCTGGCTGGAGGTGGGCCATGAGGGCTGGCTGGAGGTCGACCTCAAGGACTGGGTGGAGGTGGGCCTTGAGGGCTGGCTGGAGGTGGACCTCGAGGGCTGGCTGGAGGTGGACCTCGAGGGCTGGCTGGAGGTGGACCTCGAGGGCTGGTTGGAGGTGGACCTCGAGGGCCTGCTGGAGGTCGACCTCGAGGGCTGGCTGGAGGTCGACCTCGAGGACTGGCTGGAGGTGGACCTCGAGGACCGACTAGAGGTGGACCTCGAGGACTGGCTGGAGGTGGACCTCGAGGACAGGCTGGAGGTGGACCTCGAGGGCTGGCTGAAGGTCGACCTCGAGGACTGGCTGGAGGTGGACCTCGAGGACTGGCTGGAGGTGGACCTCGAGGACTGGCTGAAGGTCGACCTCGAGGACTGGCTGGAGGTGGACCTCGAGGGCTGGCTGGAGGTCGACCTCGAGGACTGGCTGGAGGTAGACCTCGAGGACTGGCTGGACGTCGACCTCGAGGGCTGGCTGGAGGTGGACCTCGAGGGCTAGCTGGAGGTCGACCTCGAGGACTGGCTGGAGGTGGACCTCGAGGACTGGCTGGAGGTGGTCCTCGAGGGCTAGCTGGAGGTCGACCTCGAGGGCTAGCTGGAGGTCGACCTCGAGGACTGGCTGGAGGTGGACTTCGAGGACTGGCTGAAGGTCGACCTCGAGGACTGGCTGGAGGTGGACCTCGAGGGCTGGCTGGAGGTCGACCTCGAGGACTGGCTGGAGGTGGACCTCGAGGGGTGGCTGAAGGTCGACCTCGAGGGCTGGCTGGAGGTGGACCTCGAGGGCTGGCTGGAGGTCGAACTCGAGGACTGGCTGGAGGTGGACCTCGAGGGGTGGCTGAAGGTCGACCTCGAGGACTGGCTGGAGGTCGACCTCGAGGGCTGGCTGGAGGTGGACCTCGAGGGATTGCTGGAGGTGGACCTCGAGGACTGGCTGGAGGTGGATCTCGAGGGCTGGCTGAAGGTCGACCTCGAGGACTGGCTGGAGGTGGACTTCGAGGACTGGCTGGAGGTGGACCTCGAGGACTAGCTGAAGGTCGACCTCGAGGACTGGCTGGAGGTGGACCTCGAGGGCTGGCTGGAGGTCGACCTCGAGGACTGGCTGGAGGTCGACCTCGAAGACTGGCTGGAGGTCGACCTCAAGGGCTGGCTGGAGTTGGACCTCGAGGGCTAGCTGGAGGTCAACCTCGAGGACTTGCTGCAGGTGGACCTCGAGGACTGGCTGGAGGTGGACCTCAAGGGCTAGCTGGAGGTCGACCTCGAGGACTGGCTGGAGGTGGACCTCGAGGACTGGCTGAAGGTCGACCTCGAGAACTAGCTGGAGGTGGACCTCGAGGACTGGCTGGAGGTGGACCTCGAGGGCTGGCTGGAGGTGGGCCATGAGGGCTGGCTGGAGGTCGACCTCAAGGACTGGGTGGAGGTGGGCCTCGAGGGCTGGCTGGAGGTGGACCTCGAGGGCTGGCTGGAGGTGGACCTCGAGGGCTGGCTGGAGGTGGACCTCGAGGGCTGGCTGGAGGTGGACCTCGAGGGCCTGCTGGAGGTCGACCTCGAGGGGTGGCTGGAGGTCGACCTCGAGGACTGGCTGGAGGTGGACCTCGAGGACCGACTAGAGGTGGACCTCGAGGACTGGCTGGAGGTGGACCTCGAGGACAGGCTGGAGGTGGACCTCGAGGGCTGGCTGAAGGTCGACCTCGAGGACTGGCTGGAGGTGGACCTCGAGGACTGGCTGGAGGTGGACCTCGACGACTGGCTGAAGGTCGACCTCGTGGACTGGCTGGAGGTGGACCTTGAGGGCTGGCTGGAGGTCGACCTCGAGGACTGGCTGGAGGTAGACCTCGAGGACTGGCTGGACGTCGACCTCGAGGGCTGGCTGGAGGTGGACCTCGAGGGCTAGCTGGAGGTCGACCTCGAGGACTGGCTGGAGGTGGACCTTGAGGACTGGCTGGAGGTGGTCCTCGAGGGCTAGCTGGAGGTCGACCTCGAGGACTGGCTGGAGGTGGACCTCGAGGACTGGCTGGAGGTGGTCCTCGAGGGCTAGCTGGAGGTCGACCTCGAGGACTGGCTGGAGGTGGACCTCGAGGACTGACTGAAGGTCGACATCGAGGACTGGCTGGAGGTGGACCTCGAGGACTGGCTGTAGGTCGACCTCGAGGACTGGCTGGAGGTGGACCTCGAGGGGTGGCTGAAGGTCGACCTCGAGGGCTGGCTGGAGGTGGACCTCGAGGGCTGGCTGGAGGTCGACCTCGAGGATTGGCTGGAGGTGGACATCGAGGACTGGCTGGAGGTGGACCTCGAGGGCTGGCTGGAGGTCGACCTCGAGGACTGGCTGGAGGTGGACCTCGAGGGGTGGCTGAAGGTCGACCTCGAGGGCTGGCTGGAGGTGGACCTCGAGGGCTGGCTGGAGGTCGACCTCGAGGACTGGCTGGAGGTGGACCTCGAGGGGTGGCTGAAGGTCGACCTCGAGGACTGGCTGGAGGTGGACCTCGAGGGCTGGCTGAAGGTCGACCTCCAGGTACTCTGAGAACTTTACAAATAACTTTGTCGTTTAAACTCAAAAGAATGTCTCTTTAGTCTCAATTTTGAAACAGAAGGGTCGTTCATAAGGTCGTTCAATATGTTTTTGTTCATATTTAACAGGTCTTGGGTTGGCTTGGTGCAGTGTTCAGTATGAACAAAGTCTTGGGTAGGCTTGGTGCAGTGTTCAGTATGAACAAAGTCTTGGGTAGGCTTGGTGCAGTGTTCAGTATGAACAAAGTCTTGGGTAGGCATGGTGCAGTGTTCAGTATGAACAAAGTCTTGGGTAGGCTTGGTGCAGTGTTCAGTATGAACAAAGTCTTGGGTAGGCTTGGTGCAGTGTTCAGTATGAACAAAGTCTTGGGTAGGCTTGGTGCAGTGTTCAGTATGAACAAAGTCTTGGGTAGGCTTGGTGCAGTGTTCAGTATGAACAAAGTCTGTGGTAGGCTTGGTGCAGTGTTCAGTATGAACAAAGTCTTGGGTAGGCTTGGTGCAGTGTTCAGTATGAACAAAGTCTTGGGTAGGCTTGGTGCAGTGTTCAGTATGAACAAAGTCTTGGGTAGGCATGGTGCAGTGTTCAGTATGAACAAAGTCTTGGGTAGGCTTGATGCAGTGTTCAGTATGAACAAAGTCTTGGGTAGGCTTGGTGCAGTGTTCAGTATGAACAAAGTCTTGGGTAGGCTTGGTGCAGTGTTCAGTATGAACAAAGTCTTGGGTAGACTTGGTGCAGTGTTCAGTATGAACATAGTCTTGGGTAGGCTTGGTGCAGTGTTCACTATGAACAAAGTCTTGGGTAGGCTTGGTGCATTGTTCACTATGAACAAAGTCTTGGGTAGGCTTGGTGCAGTGTTCAGTATGAACAAAGTCTTGGGTAGGCTTGGTGCAGTGTTCAGTATGAACAAAGTCTTGGGTAGGCTTGGTGCAGTGTTCAGTATGAACAAAGTCTTGGGTAGGCTTGGTGCAGTGTTCAGTATGAACAAAGTCTTGGGTAGGCTTGGTGCAGTGTTCACTATGAACAAAGTCTTGGGTAGGCTTGGTGCAGTGTTCAGTATGAACAAAGTCTTGGGTAGGCTTGGTGCAGTGTTCAGTATGAACAAAGTCTTGGGTAGGCTTGGTGCTTGGTAGCAACACCACCAACAACAGCAACGTATCAGTTACTGTTGTTGCTGCTGTTGGTCCTGTTGGTCTACACTCCATCGCTGCACCTTCTGGGTTCCACGAGCTTTCAGCTTTACTCTAATCCATTTGCTTTCATTTCCCGTAAACCAGTTGTTGATCCTACTTCCTTGAGTGTCGTCTGGAGAGACGTTTCTGTAACTCATGAGTGACTTCATGTCTGAGTGTCGTCTGGGGTGACGTTTCTGTAACTCATGAGTGATTGTTCCTGCTTGAGTGTCGTCTGGGGAGACGTTTCTGTAACTCATGAGTGACTGTTCCTGTCTGAGTGTCGTCTGGGGAGACGTTTCTGTAACTCATGAGTGACTGTTCCTGTCTGAGTGTCGTCTGGGGTAACGTTTCTGTAACTCATGAGTGATTGTTCCTGCTTGAGTGTCGTCTGGGGAGACGTTTCTGTAACTCATGAGTGACGGCTGAACGTGCCCCTCACCACAAGCAGCGATGGAGTCATCACTACAGTAGACTTGTTTAATGTCCCATTGACAAACGGGAACATTCCTTCCATTCTGTCGTTCCTCGAGTCTCCACTGTAAGAGACTATGACAGCCACACCACAAGAGACTATGACAGCCACACCACAAGAGACTATGACAGATACACCACAAGAGACAATGACAGCCACACCACAAGAGACTATGACAGCCACACCACAAGAGACTATGACAGCCACCACAAGAGACTATGACAGCCACCACAAGAGACTATGACAGCCACACCACAAGAGACTATGACAGCCACACCACAAGAGACTATGACAGCCACCACATGAGACTATGACAGCCACCACAAGAGACTATGACAGATACACCACAAGAGACTATGACATCCACACCACAAGAGACTATGACAGCCACCACAAGAGACTATGACAGCCACCACAAGAGACTATGACAGCCACCACAAGAGACTATGACAGATACACCACAAGAGACTATGACATCCACACCACAAGAGACTATGACAGCCACCACAAGAGACTATGACAGATACACCACAAGAGACTATGACATCCACACCACAAGAGACTATGACATCCACACTACAAGAGACTATGACAGCCACCACAAGAGACTATGACAGCCACACCACAAGAGACTATGACATCCACACTACAAGAGACTATGACATCCACACCACAAGAGACTATGACATCCACACTACAAGAGACTATGACAGCCACCACAAGAGACTATGACAGCCACACCACAAGAGACTATGACATCCACACCACAAGAGACTATGACAGCCACCACAAGAGACTATGACAGATACACCACAAGAGACTATGACATCCACACCACAAGAGACTATGACATCCACACTACAAGAGACTATGACAGCCACATCACAAGAGACTATGACAGCCACGTAATAGATATATAGACCAATCGGTGACGTCATTCCACGAGAAGCCTTTGTACAGGAAAATATACAGGTTCCACTTAGATGTATTTATATTGTATAATGTTGTAGTCTAAACTACATTAAAGTTGACCAACTTCAGACTCCCATTCACTGTATAAATTTTAATCGTGAGACTTTTTTAAATCATTTAAGTTTTTTAAAAGTTGGTTGTTAACTATTCAGGAAAGCCTTTTGCTCGTTTGGTTCAGCAGTTTTGCTTGAATTTAAATTTCCGATAAAATATTTCGTTCTTAAATCATTTTAAAGTTTTCACCATTATTAGTATGCTAATAAGAGTGAGAGGCACACACACACACACACACACACACACACACACACACACACACACACACACACACACACACACACACACACACACATACACACACACACAGGAAAGAGATGGTTGGGTTGACTGCATCTTTCTGGACCTAAAAAAGGCTTTCGACAGTTCCACATAAGAGGTTCTGGAAACTGGAAAATATTGGAGGAGTGACAGGTAAGCTTCTAACATGGATGAAAAATTTTCTGACTGATAGAAAAATGAGGGCAGTGATCAGAGGCAATATATCAAACTGGAGAAATGTCACAAGTGGAGTACCACAGGGTTCAGTTTTTGCACCAGTCATGTTTATTGTCTACATAAATGATCTACCAGTTGGTATGCAGAATTATATAAACATGTTTGCTGATCATGCTAAGATAATAGGAAGGATAAGAAACTTAGATGATTGTCATGCCCTTCAAGATGACCTGAACAAAATAAATATCTGGAGCACCACTTGGCAAATGGAATTTAATGTTAATAAATGCCATGTTATGGAATGTGGAATAGGAGAACATAGACCCCACACAACCTATATATTATGTGAGAAATCTTTAAAGAATTCTGATAAAGAAAGAGATCTAGGGGTGGTTCTAGATAGAAAACTATCACCTGAGGACCACATAAAGAATATTGTGCGAGGAGCCTATGCCACGCTTTCTAACTTCAGAATTGCTTTTAAATACATGGATGGCGATATACTAAAGAAATTGTTCACGACTTTTGTTAGGCCAAAGCTAGAATATGCAGCGGTTGTGTGGTGCCCATATCTTAAGAAGCACATCAACAAACTAGAAAAGGTGTAAAGACATGCTACTAAGTGGCTCCCAGAACTGAAGGGCAAGAGCTACGAGGAGAGGTTAGAGGCATTAAATATGCCAAAACTAGAAAACAGAAGAAAAAGAGGTGATACGGTCACTACATACAAAATAGTAACAGGAATTGATAAAATCGATAGGGAAGATTTCCTGAGATCTCGAACTTTAAGAACAAGAGGTCATAGATATAAACTAGCTACACACAGATGCCGAAGAAATATAAGAAAATTCACTTTCGCAAACAGAGTGGTAGACGGTTGGAACAAGTTAGGTGAGAAGGTGGTGGAGGCCAAGACCGTCAGTAGTTTCAAAACGTTATATGACAAAGAGTGCTGGGAAGACGGGACACCACGAGCGTAGCTCTCATCCTGTAACTACACTTAGGTAATTACACACTTAGGTAATTACACACACACATGACAGGCCCCCCGGCCGGCCGGCCGAGCGGACAGCACGCTGGACATGTGATCCTGTTGTCCCGGGTTCGATCCCGGGCGCCGGCGAGAAACATTGGGCAGAGTTTCTTTCACCCTATTCCCCTGTTACGTAACAGTAAATAGGTACCTAGGAGTTAGTCAGCTGTCACGGGCTGCTTCCTGGTGTGTGTGTGTGTGTGTGTGTCTGATGTTAAAAATATAGCAGTAGTAGTAGTTAGAAACAGTTGATTGACAGTTGAGAGGCGGGCCAAAAGAGAGGAGCTCAACCCCCGCAAACACAGCTTGGTGAATGTACACTCACCAAACCTGTCTCCTGAAGCCCAGATAAAAAGAATAACGTCTGCGGCATATGCGAGGCTGGCTAACATCAGAACAGCCTTCAGGAACCTGTGTAAGGAATCATTCAGAATCTTGTACACCACATATGTAAGACCAATCCTGGAGTATGCGGCCCCAGCTTAGAACCCGTAGTATCTTATCAAACACAAGACGAAGCTAGAAAAAGTTCAGAGATATGCCACTAGGCTAGTCCAAGAACTAAGAGGCATGAGTTACGAAGAAAGGCTGCGAGAAATGCAAATCACGACACTAGAAAGGGGAGACATGATCACTTCCTACAAAATTCTCAGAGGAATTGACAGGGTAGATAAAGATAAACTATACTGTAAACTGTAAACACCTGGTGGTATGCAAACAAGGGGACACAGGTGGAAACTGAGTACCCAAATGAGCCACAGACACGTTCGAAAGAACTTTTTCAGTGTCAGAGTAGTTAACAGATGGAATGCATTAGGCAGTGATGTGGTGGAGGCTGACTCAATACACAGTTTCAAATGTAGATATGATAGAGCCCAGTAGGCTCAGGAATCTGTACACCAGTTGATTGACGGTTGAGAGGCGGGACCAAAGAGCCAGAGCTCAACACCCGCAAGCACATAACCCATGGTTTAATGGAGAGTGTCAGGACGCAGAACTTAGAAGCAGGCGGGAGTGGAGGAAGTACAGAAAACAAAGAACAGAGGAGACCAGGATTAGATGCAACAGAGCTAGCAACGATTACATTACCATAAGAAGAGCGTCGGAAAGAAATTATGAGAACGATATTGCGATCAAAGCGAAAAAACAACCTAAATTGCTACTGTTATGAGCAGACATACGTCAGTGTGGTTACATTGTGTAGGTGCGTGATGCGGTCTAACTGTGTAGTAAACTATTAGTTGATTAGCCTATTATTATCTTTTCTCTTGTCTCTGTAATCTCTTTCAGGAAATACGCTCCGTCACAGGAGAGGCTTAAGGTCGTCTTCCACACAACTACCTTTACATGTCTTAGTACTGGAATGTTATACTAGAGGTATTAGGATATCGTGTATGTATTATTATGTAGATTATATATATATATATATATATATTATATATATATATATATATATATATATATATATATATATATATATATATATATATGTATATATATATATATATATATATATATATATATATATATATGTATATATATATATATATGTATATATATATATATATATATATATATATATATATATATATATATATATATATATATATATATATATATATATATATATATTATTAAATATGACCGAAAAAGTAAGATTAATAATTCTAACACGAATTTTCTCCATCTTTCTTACGTTTCTTTTCACTGTTGATGGTAATTCAAAAATCAATTCCCCAAAATTCATTTTTATTTCTAGTCTGACGCGACACTTGAACGCGTTTCATAAAACTTATTACATTTTCAAAGACTTTAGTTTACACACACACACACAACTTTAACTGAATAGAGCTTAAACATCTTTCGAGTTTTTTTACCTACATTTGGGTGAAGTGAAATGTTACAATAGTTTTGGATGAGGTGAAAATAAACTTTTAACACAAGACAGAACACGAAACAATGAAATACAAACAGGTATTAACGTTATGTAACTGCAGAAGGCCTATTTTTATTGGCCCATATTTCTTGATGCTTCTATATTGGAGCGGAGTCTTGAAGTGGGTAGAATATAGTTGTGCATTAATTGGCTGTTGATTGCTGGTGTTGACTTCTTGATGTGTAGTGCCTCGCAGACGTCGAGCCGCCTGCTATCGCTGTATCTATCGATGATTTCTGTGTTGTTTGCTAAGATTTCTCTGGTGATGGTTTGATTGTGGGAAGAGGCTATATGTTCCTTAATGGAGCCCTGTTGCTTATGCATCATTAAACGCCTGGAAAGAGATGTTGTTGTCTTGCCTATATACTGAGTATTTTGAGGCTTACAATCCCCAAGAGGGCATTTGAAGGCATAGACGACGTTGGTCTCTTTTAAAACGTTCTGTTTTGTGTCTGGAGAGTTTCTCATGAGTAGGCTGGCCGTTTTTTTGGTTTTATAGTAAATTGTCAGTTGTATCTTCTGATTTTTGTCTGTAGGGATAACGTTTCTACTGACAATATCTTTCAGGACCCTTTCCTCCGTTTTATGAGCTGTGAAAAAGAAGTTCCTGTAAAATAGTCTAATAGGGGGTATAGGTGTTGTGTTAGTTGTTTCTTCAGAGGTTGCATGGCGTTTCACTTTCCTTCTTATGATGTCTTCCACGAAACCAATGGAGAAGCCGTTGTTGACTAGGACCTGCCTTACCCTACAGAGTTCTTCGTCGACTTGCTTCCATTCTGAGCTGTGGCTGAGGGCACGGTCGACATAAGCGTTAACAACACTCCTCTTGTACCTGTCCGGGCAGTCACTATTGGCATTCAGGCACATTCCTATGTTTGTTTCCTTAGTGTAGACTGCAGTGTGGAAACCTCCGCTCTATTCCATGACTGTTACATCTAGAAAGGGCAGCTTCCCATCCTTCTCCATCTCGTAAGTGAAACGCAACACAGAATTCTGCTGAAATGCCTCCTTCAGCTCCTGCAGATGTCTGACATCAGGTACCTGTGTAAAAATGTCGTCAACATACCTGCAGTATATGGCCGGTTTCAAGTTCATGTCGACTAAGACTTTTTGCTCGATGGTGCCCATGTAGAAGTTTGCAAACAGGACACGTAGGGGAGAACCCATTGCGACCCCATCTACTTGCGACACGTGTATAAGCATAAGCATAAACAACGGCTTCTCCAATGGTTTCGTGGAAGACATCATAAGAAGGAAAGTGAAACGCCATGCAACCTCTAAAGAGACAACTAACACAACACCTATACCCCCTATTAGACTATTTTACAGGAACTTCTTTTCCACAGCTCATAAAACGGAGGAAAGTGTCCTGAAAGATATTGTCAGTAGAAACGTTATCCCTACAGACAAAAATCAGAAGATACAACTGACAATTTACTATAAAACCAAAAAAACGGCCAGCTTACTCATGAGAAACTCTCCAGACACAAAACAGAACGTTTTAAAAGAGACCAACGTCGTCTATGCCTTCAAATGCCCTCTTGGGGATTGTAAGTTTCAAAAAACTCAGTTTATAGGCAAGACAACAACATCTCTTTCCAGGCGTTTAACGATGCATAAGCAACAGGGCTCCATTAAGGAACATATAGCCTCTTCCCACAATCAAACCATCACCAGAGAAATCTTAGCAAACAACACAGAAATCGTCGATAGATACAGCGACAGCAGGCGGATTGACGTCTGCGAGGCACTACACATCAAGAAGTCAACACCAGCAATCAACAGCCAATTAATGCACAACTATATTCTACCCACTTCAAGACTTCGCTCCAATATCGAAGCATCAAGAAATATGGGCCAATAAAAATAGGCCTTCTGCAGTTACCAACTTTAATACCTGTTTGTATTTCATTGTTTCGTGTTCTGTCTTGTGTTAAAAGTTTATTTTCACCTCATCCAAAACTATTGTAACATGTCACTTCACCCAAATGTAGGTATAAAAACTCGAAAGATGTTTAAGCTCTATTCAGTTAAAGTTGTGTGTGTGTGTGTAAACTACTAAAGTCTTTGAAAATGTAATAAGTTTTACGAAACGAGCTCAAGTGTCGCGTCAGACTAGAAATAAAAATGAATTTTGGAGAATTGATTTTTGAATTACCATCAACAGTGAAAAGAAACGTAAGAAAGATGGAGAAAATTCGTGTTAGAATTATTAATCTTACTTTTTCGGTCATATTTAATAATATATGTCTATAGGAAAGACTGCTACCAAAATATACTAATATATATATATATATATATATATATATATATATATATATATATATATATATATATATATATATATATATATATATATATATATATATATATATATACTTGAGGTATGACTAGTGGATGTATTGTGATCAAAGTCTTAAACAAGGAAGGTATAACAGTCGTCTGGTAACTACTGGCACTCCTCCCCCTCCCCCATAACCCCCCCCCCTGGTGAACCGTCTCCAGCCAGTATTAACAGGTGTGTAATAGACCTGACTTCTTTATGTGCTTTAGAACATATCGTGACATATACTTGTATACCTTGAGTTATGTACTCTCCTGTGGAGAATATTGTATATACTTAGCTATTGGATGAATTTAAATTAATATGTGGGTTTTGAGCATCTGATATGTGAAGAAGGAAAGTTGGCAACCCGCTCTCGCACAAGACAGCACATATAGGACTTATTGCTTACAGTCACTATTTAGCTTAAAATAAGTACATATGTGACATATTTCAAGCTATATTTTTTTCAAGGCACTAACTCTTCCTCTCAGTTTTATTCAACAATAGAGATTTTGTACAAAATATGACAATATCCTGAGTTACTTTACAGTTTATTTAAATGTTTTAGTTTTATTTTATTACTTTTATAAAACTGTAATATCAATATAGGTATAGGTTCAGTACTAATTGTAATATCTTAACATACTAAGAAGGTTAGGTTAGGTTGTGGTTTTCTATTCAGCTTTTAAAGGTAAACTCACATGTGCATATGTCACATATGCACTTATTCATATGCCAAATATTGACTATTAGCAAGTGCGAGAACTGGTTGAAGTTGGGGTGACTTGCCATATTGGTAATATAGGCGTTCTGGGCCGGCTTGGCCCTCGGCCAGTCACTAGCCTCTTGACTTACCAGATAGGCGGACGAGTAGACGTCCAGCTCTTGAGTTGTGTTGTACTTTGTTGTTTAATGATTACTAATGTACATGTAAGAATAATGCTGTTCTTATAGTGTATCAGGCTACCGAGGTGCATCAGTTATGTCAGGTGGTGATCTTGTGTTGAATTGGGTGTCTGAGGGTCGTAGGTGATTGTTATTGTGTTGTGGTATGTTACTGATTAGTCACACACTATTATTAATGTGTGACACCACCAACCTGTTACTGTGGTTAGTGTACCACTGCGCCGGGTTCGAGCCTGGTGTCAGCTAGTCCCAAGTGTGTGCCGTTAATGCTTGTTAATGATTTTGATAGTTGTTTTAAGTTCCCTGATGTGATTACGAGAGCTGTGTTGAAGCTCCTTGTTGTGGTTAGAGTATAAGTCGTAGAGACTTTAGTTTCTTATTGTTTTTCGGTGACCTGTTTTATGTGTCAAAATAACTGGCGTAATTTTAACCAGCCTTTTGCACTTTACCCCAAGACACATATAGAGACTTAACGAGGCTATAGTTGGCCAGCGATGCTGTGGACCATGAGGTCATGACAGCTACACAGCCATATATAAGAAGGAAAATGTCGAAGAACGACCAAGTGACAGGAGTAAGGAAAACAGAGGAGCATATATGGAATGTGACAAGGAAATCTGTGAGGCAGTGAATGCCAGTTACAGTGGTGCAGGTGTACAGTGGTGCAGGTGTATGGTAGGGCAGGTGTACAGTGGTGCAGGTGTACAGTGGTGCAGGTGTATGGTGGTGCAGGTGTACAGTGGTGCAGGTGTAAAGTGGTGCACGTGTACAGTGGTGCTGGTGCACAGTGGTGCACGTGTAAAGTAGTGCAGGTGTACAGTGGTGCAGGTGTACAGTGGTGCTGATGTACGGTGGTGCTAGTGTACGGTGGTGCTGGTGTACAGTGATGCTGGTGTATGGTGGTGCTGGTGTATGGTGGTGCTGGTGTACAGTGGTGCTGGTGTATGGTGGTGCTGGTGTATGGTGGTGCTGGTGTACAGTGGAGCTGGTGTATGGTGGTGCTGGTGTATGGTGGTGCTGGTGTATGGTGGTGCTGGTGTATGGTGGTGCTGGTGTATGGTGGTGCTGGTGTATGGTGGTGCTGGTGTATGGTGGTGCTGGTGTACGGTGGTGCTGGTGTATGGTGGTGCTGGTGTACAGTGGTGCTGGTGTATGGTGGTGCTGGTGTATGGTGGTGCTGGTGTATGGTGGTGCTGGTGTATGGTGGTGCTGGTGTACAGTGGTGCTGGTGTATGGTGGTGCTGGTGTATGGTGGTGCTGGTGTACAGTGGTGCTGGTGTATGGTGGTGCTGGTGTATGGTGGTGCTGGTGTACAGTGGTGCTGGTGTATGGTGGTGCTGGTGTATGGTGGTGCTGGTGTACAGTGGAGCTGGTGTATGGTGGTGCTGGTGTATGGTGGTGCTGGTGTACAGTGGTGCTGGTGTATGGTGGTGCTGGTGTATGGTGGTGCTGGTGTATGGTGGTGCTGGTGTATGGTGGTGCTGGTGTATGGTGGTGCTGGTGTATGGTGGTGCTGGTGTACAGTGGTGCTGGTGTATGGTGGTGCTGGTGTATGGTGGTGCTGGTGTATGGTGGTGCTGGTGTATGGTGGTGCTGGTGTATGGTGGTGCTGGTGTATGGTGGTGCTGGTGTACAGTGGTGCTGGTGTATGGTGGTGCTGGTGTATGGTGGTGCTGGTGTATGGTGGTGCTGGTGTATGGTGGTGCAGGTGTACAGTGGTGCAGGTGTACAGTGGTGCACGTGTACAGTGGTGCTGGTGCACAGTGGTGCACGTGTAAAGTAGTGCAGGTGTACAGTGGTGCAGGTGTACAGTGGTGCTGATGTACGGTGGTGCTAGTGTACGGTGGTGCTGGTGTATGGTGGTGCAGGTGTACAGTGGTGCTGGTGTATGGTGGTGCTGGTGTATGGTGGTGCTGGTGTACAGTGGTGCTGGTGTATGGTGGTGCTGGTGTACAGTGGTGCTGGTGTATGGTGGTGCTGGTGTATGGTGGTGCTGGTGTACAGTGGTGCAGGTGTATGGTGGTGCTGGTGTATGGTGGTGCTGGTGTACAGTGGAGCTGGTGTATGGTGGTGCTGGTGTACAGTGGTGCTGGTGTATGGTGGTGCTGGTGTATGGTGGTGCTGGTGTATGGTGGTGCTGGTGTATGGTGGTGCTGGTGTATGGTGGTGCTGGTGTACGGTGGTGCTGGTGTATGGTGGTGCTGGTGTACAGTGGTGCTGGTGTATGGTGGTGCTGGTGTATGGTGGTGCTGGTGTATGGTGGTGCTGGTGTATGGTGGTGCAGGTGTACAGTGGTGCTGGTGTATGGTGGTGCTGGTGTATGGTGGTGCTGGTGTACAGTGGTGCTGGTGTATGGTGGTGCTGGTGTACAGTGGTGCTGGTGTATGGTGGTGCTGGTGTATGGTGGTGCTGGTGTACAGTGGTGCTGGTGTATGGTGGTGCTGGTGTATGGTGGTGCTGGTGTATGGTGGTGCTGGTGTATGGTGGTGCAGGTGTACAGTGGTGCTGGTGTATGGTGGTGCTGGTGTATGGTGGTGCTGGTGTACAGTGGTGCTGGTGTATGGTGGTGCTGGTGTACAGTGGTGCTGGTGTATGGTGGTGCTGGTGTATGGTGGTGCTGGTGTACAGTGGTGCTGGTGTATGGTGGTGCTGGTGTACAGTGGTGCTGGTGTATGGTGGTGCTGGTGTATGGTGGTGCTGGTGTATGGTGGTGCTGGTGTATGGTGGTGCTGGTGTATGGTGGTGCTGGTGTATGGTGGTGCTGGTGTACAGTGGTGCTGGTGTATGGTGGTGCTGGTGTATGGTGGTGCTGGTGTATGGTGGTGCTGGTGTATGGTGGTGCTGGTGTATGGTGGTGCTGGTGTATGGTGGTGCTGGTGTACAGTGGTGCTGGTGTATGGTGGTGCTGGTGTATGGTGGTGCTGGTGTATGGTGGTGCTGGTGTATGGTGGTGCAGGTGTACAGTGGTGCAGGTGTACAGTGGTGCACGTGTACAGTGGTGCTGGTGCACAGTGGTGCACGTGTAAAGTAGTGCAGGTGTACAGTGGTGCAGGTGTACAGTGGTGCTGATGTACGGTGGTGCTAGTGTACGGTGGTGCTGGTGTATGGTGGTGCAGGTGTACAGTGGTGCTGGTGTACAGTGGAGCTGGTGTATGGTGGTGCAGGTGTATGGTGGTGCTGGTGTATGGTGGTGCTGGTGTATGGTGGTGCTGGTGTATGGTGGTGCTGGTGTACAGTGGTGCTGATGTACAGTGGTGCTGGTGTATGGTGGTGCAGGTGTATGGTGGTGCTGGTGTATGGTGGTGCTGGTGTATGGTGGTGCTGGTGTATGGTGGTGCTGGTGTATGGTGGTGCTGGTGTATGGTGGTGCTGGTGTACAGTGGTGCTGGTGTATGGTGGTGCTGGTGTACAGTGGTACTGGTGTATGGTGGTGCTGGTGTACAGTGGTGCTGGTGTATGGTGGTGCTGATGTACAGTGGTGCTGGTGTACAGTGGTGCTGGTGTACAGTGGTGCTGGTGTATGGTGGTGCTGGTGTACAGTGGTGCTGGTGTATGGTGGTGCTGATGTACAGTGGTGCTGGTGTATGGTGGTGCTGGTGTATGGTGGTGCTGGTGTATGGTGGTGCTGGTGTACAGTGGTGCTGGTGTATGGTGGTGCTGGTGTACAGTGGAGCTGGTGTATGGTGGTGCTGGTGTACAGTGGTGCTGGTGTATGGTGGTGCTGGTGTACAGTGGTGCTGGTGTATGGTGGTGCTGGTGTATGGTGGTGCTGGTGTATGGTGGTGCTGGTGTATGGTGGAGCTGGTGTATGGTGGTGCTGGTGTATGGTGGTGCTGGTGTATGGTGATGCTGGTGTATGGTGGTGCTGGTGTATGGTGGTGCTGGTGAACAGTGGTGCTGGTGTATGGTGATGCTGGTGTATGGTGGTGCTGGTGTATGGTGGTGCTGGTGTATGGTGATGGTGGTGTACAGTGGTGCAGGTGTACAGTGGTCCAGGTGTACAGTGGTGCTGGTGAACAGTGGTGCTGGTGTATGGTGATGCTGGTGTATGGTGGTGCTGGTGTATGGTGGTGCTGGTGTATGGTGATGGTGGTGTACAGTGGTGCAGGTGTACAGTGGTCCAGGTGTACAGTGGTGCTGGTGTATGGTGGTGCTGGTGTACAGTGGTGCAGGTGGACAGTGGTCCAGGTGTACAGTGGTGCTGGTGTATGGTGGTGCTGGTGTACAGTGGTGCTGGTGTACAGTGGTGCTGGTGTACAGTGGTGCTGGTGAACAGTGGTGCTGGTGTATGGTGATGCTGGTGTATGGTGGTGCTGGTGTATGGTGGTGCTGGTGTACAGTGGTGCTGGTGTACAGTGGTGCTGGTGTACAGTGGTGCTGGTGAACAGTGGTGCTGGTGTATGGTGATGCTAGTGTATGGTGGTGCTGGTGTATGGTGGTGCTGGTGTATGGTGATGCTGGTGTATGGTGGTGCTGGTGTAGAGTGGTGCTGGTGTATGGTGGTGCAGGTGTACAGTGGTGCTGGTGTATAGTGGTGCAGGTGTAAAGTGGTGCTGGTGTATGGTGATGCTGGTGTATGGTGGTGCTGGTGTACAGTGGTGCTGGTGTACAGTGGTTCTGGTGTATGGTGATGCTGGTGTACAGTGGTGCTGGTGTATGGTGGTGCTGGTGTATGGTGGTGCTGGTGTATGGTGGTGCTGGTGTATGGTGGTGCTGGTGTATGGTGGTGCTGGTGTATGGTGGTGCTGGTGAACAGTGGTGCTGGTGTATGGTGGTGCTGGTGTATGGTGATGCTGGTGTACAGTGGTGCTGGTGTATGGTGGTGCTGGTGTATGGTGGTGATGGTGTATGGTGGTGCTGGTGTATGGTGGTGCTGGTGTATCGTGGTGCTGGTATATGGTGGTGCTGGTGTATGGTGGTGCTGGTGTACAGTGGTGCTGGTGTACAGTGGTGCTTGTGTACAGTGGTGCTGGTGTATGATGGTGCTGGTGTACAGTGGTGCTGGTGTATGGTGGTGCTGGTGTACAGTGGTGCTGGTGTACAGTGGTGCTTGTGTACAGTGGTGCTGGTGTATGATGGTGCTGGTGTACAGTGGTGCTGGTGAACAGTGGTGCTGGTGTACAGTGGTGCTGGTGTATGATGGTGCTGGTGTGTGGTGGTGCAGGTGTACTGTGGTGAAGGTGTACAGTGGTGCTGGTGTATGGTGGTGCTGGTGTATTATGGTGCTGGTGTACAGTGGTGCTGGTGTACAGTGGTGCTGGTGAACAGTGGTGCTGGTGTATTATGGTGCTGGTGTACAGTGGTGCTGTTGTACAGTGGTGCTGGTGAACAGTGGTGCTGGTGTACAGTGGGGCTGATGTATGGTGATGCTGGTGAATGGTGGTGCTGGTGTATGGTGGTGCTGGTGTACAGTGGTGCTGGTGTACAGTGGTGCTGGTGTACAGTGGTGCTGGTGTATAGTGGTGCTGGTGTACAGTGGTGCTGGTGAACAGTGGTGCTGGTGTGCAGTGGTGCTGGTGTATGCTGGTGCTGGTGTATGGTGGTGCTGGTGTAGAGTGGTGCTGGTGTATGGTGGTGCTGGTGTATGGTTGTGCTGGTGTTCAGTGGTGCAGGTGTACAGTGGTGCAGGTGTAGAGTGGTGCTGGTGTACAGTGGTGCAGGTGTACAGTGGTGCAGGTGTACAGTGGTGCTGGTGTATGGTTGTGCTGGTGTTCAGTGGTGCAGGTGTACAGTGGTGCAGGTGTAGAGTGGTGCTGGTGTACAGTGGTGCAGGTGTACAGTGGTGCAGGTGTACAGTGGTACTGGTGTATGGTGGTGCTGGTGTACAGTGGTATTGGTGTATGGTGGTGCTGGTGTATGGTGGTGCTGGTGTATGGTGGTGCTGGTGTATGGTGGTGCTGGTGTATGGTGGTGCTGGTGTATGGTGGGGCTGGTGTATAGTGATGCTGGTGTATGGTGGTGCTGGTGTATGGTGGTGCTGGTGTATTGTGGTGCTAGTGTATGGTGGTGCTGGTGTATGGTGGTGCTGGTGTATGGTGGTGCTGGTGTATGGTGGTGCTGGTGTACAGTGGTGCTGGTGTATAATGGTGCTGGTGTATGGTGGTGCTGGTGTACAGTGGTGCTGGTGTATGGTGGTGCAGGTGTACAGTGGTGCTGGTGTATAGTGGTGCAGGTGTACAGTGGTGCTGGTGTATGGTGATGCTGGTGTATGGTGGTGCTGGTGTACAGTGGTGCTGGTGTACAGTGGTGCTGGTGTATGGTGATGCTGGTGTACAGTGGTGCTGGTGTATGGTGGTGCTGGTGTATGGTGGTGCTGGTGTATGGTGGTGCTGGTGTATGGTGGTGCTGGTGTATGGTGGTGCTGGTGAACAGTGGTGCTGGTGTATGGTGGTGCTGGTGTATGGTGATGCTGGTGTACAGTGGTGCTGGTGTATGGTGGTGCTGGTGTATGGTGGTGCTGGTGTATGGTGGTGCTGGTGTATGGTGGTGCTGGTGTATGGTGGTGCTGGTATATGGTGGTGCTGGTGTATGGTGGTGCTGGTGTACAGTGGTGCTGGTGTACAGTGGTGCTTGTGTACAGTGGTGCTGGTGTATGATGGTGCTGGTGTACAGTGGTGCTGGTGTATGGTGGTGCTGGTGTACAGTGGTGCTGGTGTACAGTGGTGCTTGTGTACAGTGGTGCTGGTGTATGATAATGCTGGTGTACAGTGGTGCTGGTGAACAGTGGTGCTGGTGTACAGTGGTGCTGGTGTATGATGGTGCTGGTGTGTGGTGGTGCAGGTGTACAGTGGTGAAGGTGTACAGTGGTGCTGGTGTATGGTGGTGCTGGTGTATTATGGTGCTGGTGTACAGTGGTGCTGGTGTACAGTGGTGCTGGTGAACAGTGGTGCTGGTGTATTATGGTGCTGGTGTACAGTGGTGCTGTTGTACAGTGGTGCTGGTGTACAGTGGTGCTGGTGTACAGTGGTGCTGGTGTATAGTGGTGCTGGTGTACAGTGGTGCTGGTGAACAGTGGTGCTGGTGTGCAGTGGTGCTGGTGTATGCTGGTGCTGGTGTATGGTGGTGCTGGTGTAGAGTGGTGCTGGTGTATGGTGGTGCTGGTGTATGGTTGTGCTGGTGTTCAGTGGTGCAAGTGTACAGTGGTGCAGGTGTAGAGTGGTGCTGGTGTACAGTGGTGCAGGTGTACAGTGGTGCAGGTGTACAGTGGTGCTGGTGTATGGTTGTGCTGGTGTTCAGTGGTGCAGGTGTACAGTGGTGCAGGTGTAGAGTGGTGCTGGTGTACAGTGGTGCAGGTGTACAGTGGTGCAGGTGTACAGTGGTACTGGTGTATGGTGGTGCTGGTGTACAGTGGTATTGGTGTATGGTGGTGCTGGTGTATGGTGGTGCTGGTGTATGGTGGTGCTTGTGTATGGTGGTGCTGGTGTATGGTGGTGCTGGTGTATGGTGGTGCTGGTGTATAGTGATGCTGGTGTATGGTGGTGCTGGTGTATGGTGGTGCTGGTGTATTGTGGTGCTAGTGTATGGTGGTGCTGGTGTATGGTGGTGCTGGTGTATGGTGGTGCTGGTGTATGGTGGTGCTGGTGTACAGTGGTGCTGGTGTATAATGGTGCTGGTGTATGGTGGTGCTGGTGTACAGTGGTGCTGGTGTATGGTGGTGCTGGTGTACAGTGGTGCTGGTGTATGGTGGTGCTGGTGTACAGTGGTGCTGGTGTATGGTGGTGCTGGTGTACAGTGGTGCTGGTGTATGGTGGTGCTGGTGTACAGTGGTGCTGGTGTACAGTGGTGCAGGTGTACAGTGGTGCAGGTGTACAGTGGTGCTGGTGTATGGTGGTGCTGGTGTACAGTGGTGCTGGTGTACAGTGGTGCTGGTGTATGGTTGTGCAGGTGTATGGTGGTGCTGGTGTATGGTGGTGCTGGTGTACAGTGGTGCTGGTGTATGGTGGTGCTGGTGTATGGTGGTGCTGGTGTATGGTGGTGCTGGTGTATGGTGGTGCTGGTGTACAGTGGTGCTGGTGTATGGTGGTGCTGGTGTATGGTGGTGCTGGTGTTTGGTGGTGCTGGTGTACAGTGGTGCTGGTGTATGGTGGTGCTGGTGTATGGTGGTGCTGTTGTACAGTGGTGCTGGTGTACAGTGGAGCTGGTGTATGGTGGTGCTGGTGTACAGTGGTGCAGGTGTACAGTGGAGCTGGTGTCTGGTGGTGCAGGTGTATGGTTGTGCTGGTGTACAATGGTGCTGGTGCACGGTGGTGCTAGTGTATGGTAGTGCAGGTGTACAGTGGTGCAGGTGTACAGTGGTCCTGGTGTATGGTGGTGCTGGTGTACAGTGGTGCTGGTGTATGGTGGTGCTGGTGTACAGTGGTGCTGGTGTACAGTGGTGCTGGTGTACAGTGGAGCTGGTGTATGGTGGTGCTGGTGTACAGTGGTGCAGGTGTACAGTGGTGCTGGTGTATGGTGGTGCTGGTGTACAGTGGTGCTGGTGTATGGTGGTGCTGGTGTATGGTGGTGCTGGTGTACAGTGGTGCTGGTGTACAGTGGAGCTGGTGTATGGTGGTGTTGGTGTACAGTGGTGCAGGTGTACAGTGGAGCTGGTGTCTGGTGGTGCAGGTGTATGGTTGTGCTGGTGTACAATGGTGCTGGTGCACGGTGGTGCTGGTGTATGGTAGTGCAGGTGTACAGTGGTGCAGGTGTACAGTGCTGCTGGTGTATGGTGGTGCTGGTGTACAGTGGTGCTGGTGTATGGTGGTGCTGGTGTACAGTGGTGCTGGTGTATGGTGGTGCTGGTGTATGGTGGTGCTGGTGCATGGTGGTGCTGGTGTATGGTGGGGCTGGTGTATGGTGGTGCTGGTGTATGGTGGTGCTGGTGTACAGTGGTGCTGGTGTATGGTGGTGTTGGTGTACAGTGGTGCTGGTGTATGGTGGTGCTAGTGTATGGTGGTGCTGGTGTATGGTGGTGCTGGTGTACAGTGGTGCTGGAGTATGGTGGTGCTGGTGTACAGTGGTGCTGGTGTATGGTTGTGCTGGTGTACAGTGGTGCTGGTGTATGGTGGTGCTGGTGTATGGTGGTGCTGGTGTATGGTGGTGCTGGTGTATGGTGGTGCTGGTGTATGGTGGTGCTGGTGTACAGTGGTGCTGGTGTATGGTGATGCTGGTGTACAGTGGTGCTGGTGTATGGTAGTGCTGGTGTACAGTGGTGCTGGTGTATGGTGGTGCTGGTGTATGGTGGTGCTGGTGTATGGTGATGCTGGTGTACAGTGGTGCTGGTGTATGGTAGTGCTGGTGTACAGTGGTGCTGGTGTATGGTGGTGTTGGTGTATGGTGGTGCTGGTGTATGGTGGTGCTGGTGTATGGTGGTGCTGGTGTACAGTGGTGCTGGTGTATGGTGGTGCTGGTGTATGGTGATGCTGGTGTACAGTGGTGCTGGTGTATGGTGGAGCTGGTGTACAGTGGTGGAGGTGTATGGTGGTGCTGGTGTACAGTGGTGCTGGTGTACAGTGGTGCAGGTGTACAGTGGTGCTGGTGTATTGTGATGCTGGTGTACAGTAGTGCTGGTGTACAGTGGTGCAGGTGTACAGTGGTGCTGGTGTATGGTGATGCTGGTGTACAGTGGTGCTGGTGTATAGTGGTGTTGGTGTACAGTGGTGCAGGTGTATAGTGATGCTGGTGTACAGTGGTGCTGGTGTACAGTGGTGCTGGTGTATGGTGGTGCTGGTGTATGGTGGTGCTGGTGTACAGTGGTGCTGGTGTACATTGGTGCTGGTGTACAGTGGTGCTGGTGTACAGTGGTGCTGGTGTATGGTGGTGCTGGTGGTGCTGGTGTATGGTGGTGCTGGTGTACAGTGGTGCTGGTGTATGGTGTGCAGGTGTATGGTGGTGCTGGTGTACAGTGGTGCTGGTGTACAGTGGTGCTGGTGTACAGTGGTGCTGGTGTACAGTGGTGCTGGTGTATGGTGGTGCTGGTGTACAGTGGTGCTGGTGTACAGTGGTGCTGGTGTATGGTGGTGCTGGTGTATGGTGGTGCTGGTGTACAGTGGTGCTGGTGTTCAGTGGTGCTGGTGTATGGTGGTGCTAGTGTATGGTGGTGCTGGTGTACAGTGGTGCTGGTGTATGGTGGTGCTGGTGTATGGTGGTGCTGGTGTATGGTGGTGCTGGTGTATGGTGGTGCTTGTGTAAAGATGTGCTGGTGTACAGTGGTGCTGGTGTATGGTGGTGCTGGTGTATGGTGGTGCTGGTGTACAGTGGTGCTGGTGTATGGTGGTGCTGGTGTATGGTGGTGCTGGTGTATGGTGGTGCTGGTGCTGGTGTATGGTGGTGCTGGTGCTGGTGTATGGTGGTGCTGGTGCTGGTGTATGGTGGTGCTGGTGCTGGTGTATGGTGGTGCTGGTGTACAGTGGTGCTGGTGTATGGTGGTGCTGGTGTACAGTGGTGCTGGTGTATGGTGGTGCTGGTGTAGGGTGGTGCTGGTGTATGGTGGTGATGGTGTATGGTGGTGCTGGTGTATGGTGGTGCTGGTGTATGGTGGTGCTGGTGTATGGTGGTGCTGGTTTATGGTGGTGCTGGTGTACAGTGGTACTGGTGTATGGTGGTGCTGGTGTATGGTGGTGCTGGTGTATGGTGGTGCTGGTGTATGGTGGTGCTGGTGTATGGTGGTGCTGGTTTATGGTGGTGCTGGTGTACAGTGGTACTGGTGTATGGTGGTGCTGGTGTATGGTGGTGCTGGTGTATGGTGGTGCTGGTGTATGGTGGTGCTGGTGTACGGTGGTGCTGGGGTATGGTGATGCAGGTGTACAGTGGTGCTGGTGTATGGTGGAGCTGGTGTACAGTGGTGCAGGTGTATGGTGGTGCTGGTGTACAGTGGTGCTGGTGTACAGTGGTGCAGGTGTAGAGTGGTGCTGGTGTACAGTGGTGCAGGTGTACAGTGGTGCAGGTGTACAGTGGTACTGGTGTATGGTGGTGCTGGGGTATGGTGATGCAGGTGTACAGTGGTGCTGGTGTATGGTGGAGCTGGTGTACAGTGGTGCAGGTGTATGGTGGTGCTGGTGTACAGTGGTGCTGGTGTACAGTGGTGCAGGTGTAGAGTGGTGCTGGTGTACAGTGGTGCAGGTGTACAGTGGTGCAGGTGTACAGTGGTACTGGTGTATGGTGGTGCTGGTGTACAGTGGCATTGGTGTATGGTGGTGCTGGTGTATGGTGGTGCTGGTGTATGGTGGTGCTGGTGTATGGTGGTGCTGGTGTATGGTGGTGCTGGTGTATGGTGGGGCTGGTGTATAGTGATGCTGGTGTATGGTGGTGCTGGTGTATGGTGGTGCTGGTGTATTGCGGTGCTAGTGTATGGTGGTGCTGGTGTATGGTGGTGCTGGTGTATGGTGGTGCTGGTGTATGGTGGTGCTGGTGTACAGTGGTGCTGGTGTATAATGGTGCTGGTGTATGGTGGTGCTGGTGTACAGTGGTGCTGGTGTATGGTGGTGCAGGTGTACAGTGGTGCTGGTGTATAGTGGTGCAGGTGTACAGTGGTGCTGGTGTATGGTGATGCTGGTGTATGGTGGTGCTGGTGTACCGTGGTGCTGGTGTACAGTGGTGCTGGTGTATGGTGATGCTGGTGTACAGTGGTGCTGGTGTATGGTGGTGCTGGTGTATGGTGGTGCTGGTGTATGGTGGTGCTGGTGTATGGTGGTGCTGGTGAACAGTGGTGCTGGTGTATGGTGGTGCTGGTGTATGGTGGTGCTGGTGTATGGTGGTGCTGGTGTATGGTGGTGCTGGTGTATGGTGGTGCTGGTGAACAGTGGTGCTGGTGTATGGTGGTGCTGGTGTATGGTGATGCTGGTGTACAGTGGTGCTGGTGTATGGTGGTGCTGGTGTATGGTGGTGCTGGTGTATGGTGGTGCTGGTGTATGGTGGTGATGGTGTATCGTGGTGCTGGTATATGGTGGTGCTGGTGTATGGTGGTGCTGGTGTACAGTGGTGCTGGTGTACAGTGGTGCTTGTGTACAGTGGTGCTGGTGTATGATGGTGCTGGTGTACAGTGGTGCTGGTGTATGGTGGTGCTGGTGTACAGTGGTGCTGGTGAACAGTGGTGCTTGTGTACAGTGGTGCTGGTGTATGATGGTGCTGGTGTACAGTGGTGCTGGTGAACAGTGGTGCTGGTGTACAGTGGTGCTGGTGTATGATGGTGCTGGTGTGTGGTGGTGCAGGTGTACAGTGGTGAAGGTGTACAGTGGTGCTGGTGTATGGTAGTGCTGGTGTATTATGGTGCTGGTGTACAGTGGTGCTGGTGTACAGTGGTGCTGGTGAACAGTGGTGCTGGTGTATTATGGTGCTGGTGTACAGTGGTGCTGTTGTACAGTGGTGCTGGTGAACAGTGGTGCTGGTGTACAGTGGGGCTGATGTATGGTGATGCTGGTGTATGGTGGAGCTGGTGTATGGTGGTGCTGGTGTACAGTGGTGCTGGTGTACAGTGGTGCTGGTGTACAGTGGTGCTGGTGTATAGTGGTGCTGGTGTACAGTGGTGCTGGTGAACAGTGGTGCTGGTGTGCAGTGGTGCTGGTGTATGCTGGTGCTGGTGTATGGTGGTGCTGGTGTAGAGTGGTGCTGGTGTATGGTGGTGCTGGTGTATGGTTGTGCTGGTGTTCAGTGGTGCAGGTGTACAGTGGTGCAGGTGTAGAGTGGTGCTGGTGTACAGTGGTGCAGGTGTACAGTGGTGCAGGTGTACAGTGGTGCTGGTGTATGGTTGTGCTGGTGTTCAGTGGTGCAGGTGTACAGTGGTGCAGGTGTAGAGTGGTGCTGGTGTACAGTGGTGCAGGTGTACAGTGGTGCAGGTGTACAGTGGTACTGGTGTATGGTGGTGCTAGTGTACAGTGGTATTGGTGTATGGTGGTGCTGGTGTATGGTGGTGCTGGTGTATGGTGGTGCTTGTGTATGGTGGTGCTGGTGTATGGTGGTGCTGGTGTATGGTGGTGCTGGTGTATAGTGATGCTGGTGTATGGTGGTGCTGGTGTATGGTGGTGCTGGTGTATTGTGGTGCTAGTGTATGGTGGTGCTGGTGTATGGTGGTGCTGGTGTATGGTGGTGCTGGTGTATGGTGGTGCTGGTGTACAGTGGTGCTGGTGTATAATGGTGCTGGTGTATGGTGGTGCTGGTGTACAGTGGTGCTGGTGTATGGTGGTGCTGGTGTACAGTGGTGCTGGTGTATGGTGGTGCTGGTGTACAGTGGTGCTGGTGTATGGTGGTGCTGGTGTACAGTGGTGCTGGTGTATGGTGGTGCTGGTGTACAGTGGTGCTGGTGTACAGTGGTGCAGATGTACAGTGGTGCAGGTGTACAGTGGTGCTGGTGTATGGTGGTGCTGGTGTACAGTGGTGCTGGTGAATGGTTGTGCAGGTGTATGGTGGTGCTGGTGTATGGTGGTGCTGGTGTACAGTGGTGCTGGTGTATGGTGGTGCTGGTGTATGGTGGTGCTGGTGTATGGTGGTGCTGGTGTACAGTGGTGCTGGTGTATGGTGGTGCTGGTGTATGGTGGTGCTGGTGTATGGTGGTGCTGGTGTATGGTGGTGCTGGTGTATGGTGGTGCTGGTGTACAGTGGTGCTGGTGTGTGGTGGTGCTGGTGTACAGTGGTGCAGGTGTACAGTGGTGCTGGTGTATGGTGGTGCTGGTGTATGGTGGTGCTGGTGTACAGTGGTGCTGGTGTATGGTGGTGCTGGTGTACAGTGGTGCTGGTGTATGGTGGTGCTGGTGTATGGTGGTGCTGGTGTATGGTGGTGCTGGTGTACAGTGGTGCTGGTGAACAGTGGTACTGGTGTACAGTGGTGCTGGTGTATGATGGTGCTGGTGTGTGGTGGTGCAGGTGTACAGTGGTGAAGGTGTACAGTGGTGCTGGTGTATGGTAGTGCTGGTGTATTATGGTGCTGGTGTACAGTGGTGCTGGTGTACAGTGGTGCTGGTGAACAGTGGTGCTGGTGTATTATGGTGCTGGTGTACAGTGGTGCTGTTGTACAGTGGTGCTGGTGAACAGTGGTGCTGGTGTACAGTGGGGCTGATGTATGGTGATGCTGGTGTATGGTGGAGCTGGTGTATGGTGGTGCTGGTGTACAGTGGTGCTGGTGTACAGTGGTGCTGGTGTACAGTGGTGCTGGTGTATAGTGGTGCTGGTGTACAGTGGTGCTGGTGAACAGTGGTGCTGGTGTGCAGTGGTGCTGGTGTATGCTGGTGCTGGTGTATGGTGGTGCTGGTGTAGAGTGGTGCTGGTGTATGGTGGTGCTGGTGTATGGTTGTGCTGGTGTTCAGTGGTGCAGGTGTACAGTGGTGCAGGTGTAGAGTGGTGCTGGTGTACAGTGGTGCAGGTGTACAGTGGTGCAGGTGTACAGTGGTGCTGGTGTATGGTTGTGCTGGTGTTCAGTGGTGCAGGTGTACAGTGGTGCAGGTGTAGAGTGGTGCTGGTGTACAGTGGTGCAGGTGTACAGTGGTGCAGGTGTACAGTGGTACTGGTGTATGGTGGTGCTGGTGTACAGTGGTATTGGTGTATGGTGGTGCTGGTGTATGGTGGTGCTGGTGTATGGTGGTGCTTGTGTATGGTGGTGCTGGTGTATGGTGGTGCTGGTGTATGGTGGTGCTGGTGTATAGTGATGCTGGTGTATGGTGGTGCTGGTGTATGGTGGTGCTGGTGTATTGTGGTGCTAGTGTATGGTGGTGCTGGTGTATGGTGGTGCTGGTGTATGGTGGTGCTGGTGTATGGTGGTGCTGGTGTACAGTGGTGCTGGTGTATAATGGTGCTGGTGTATGGTGGTGCTGGTGTACAGTGGTGCTGGTGTATGGTGGTGCTGGTGTACAGTGGTGCTGGTGTATGGTGGTGCTGGTGTACAGTGGTGCTGGTGTATGGTGGTGCTGGTGTACAGTGGTGCTGGTGTATGGTGGTGCTGGTGTACAGTGGTGCTGGTGTACAGTGGTGCAGGTGTACAGTGGTGCAGGTGTACAGTGGTGCTGGTGTATGGTGGTGCTGGTGTACAGTGGTGCTGGTGTACAGTGGTGCTGGTGTATGGTTGTGCAGGTGTATGGTGGTGCTGGTGTATGGTGGTGCTGGTGTACTGTGGTGCTGGTGTATGGTGGTGCTGGTGTATGGTGGTGCTGGTGTATGGTGGTGCTGGTGTACAGTGGTGCTGGTGTATGGTGGTGCTGGTGTATGGTGGTGCTGGTGTATGGTGGTGCTGGTGTATGGTGGTGCTGGTGTATGGTGGTGCTGGTGTACAGTGGTGCTGGTGTGTGGTGGTGCTGGTGTACAGTGGTGCAGGTGTACAGTGGTGCTGGTGTATGGTGGTGCTGGTGTATGGTGGTGCTGGTGTACAGTGGTGCTGGTGTATGGTGGTGCTGGTGTACAGTGGTGCTGGTGTATGGTGGTGCTGGTGTATGGTGGTGCTGGTGTATGGTGGTGCTGGTGTACAGTGGTGCTGGTGTATGGTGGTGCTGGTGTACAGTGGTGCTGGTGTATGGTGGTGCTGGTGTACAGTGGTGCAGGTGTACAGTGATGCTGGTGTATGGTGGTGCTGGTGTATGGTGGTGCTGGTGTACAGTGGTGCTGGTGAATGGTGGTGCTGGTGTATGGTGGTGCTGTTGTACAGTGGTGCTGGTGTACAGTGGAGCTGGTGTATGGTGGTGCTGGTGTACAGTGGTGCAGGTGTACAGTGGTGCTGGTGTATGGTGGTGCTGGTGTATGGTGGTGCTGGTGTATGGTGGTGCTGGTGTACAGTGGTGCTGGTGTATGGTGGTGCTGGTGTACAGTGGTGCTGGTGTATGGTGGTGCTGGTGTACAGTGGTGCAGGTGTACAGTGATGCTGGTGTATGGTGGTGCTGGTGTATGGTGGTGCTGGTGTACAGTGGTGCTGGTGTATGGTGGTGCTGGTGTATGGTGGTGCTGTTGTACAGTGGTGCTGGTGTACAGTGGTGCTGGTGTACAGTGGTGCTGGTGTATGGTGGTGCTGGTGTACAGTGGTGCAGGTGTACAGTGGAGCTGGTGTCTGGTGGTGCAGGTGTATGGTTGTGCTGGTGTACAATGGTGCTGGCGCACGGTGGTGCTAGTGTATGGTAGTGCAGGTGGACAGTGGTGCAGGTGTACAGTGGTCCTGGTGTATGGTGGTGCTGGTGTACAGTGGTGCTGGTGTATGGTGGTGCTGGTGTACAGTGGTGCTGGTGTACAGTGGTGCTGGTGTACAGTGGAGCTGGTGTATGGTGGTGCTGGTGTACAGTGGTGCAGGTGTACAGTGGTGCTGGTGTATGGTGGTGCTGGTGTACAGTGGTGCTGGTGTATGGTGGTGCTGGTGTATGGTGGTGCTGGTGTACAGTGGTGCTGGTGTACAGTGGAGCTGGTGTATGGTGGTGTTGGTGTACAGTGGTGCAGGTGTACAGTGGAGCTGGTGTCTGGTGGTGCAGGTGTATGGTTGTGCTGGTGTACAATGGTGCTGGTGCACGGTGGTGCTGGTGTATGGTAGTGCAGGTGTAAAGTGGTGCAGGTGTACAGTGCTGCTGGTGTATGGTGGTGCTGGTGTACAGTGGTGCTGGTGTATGGTGGTGCTGGTGTATGGTGGTGCTGGTGTACAGTGGTGCTGGTGTACAGTGGTGCTGGTGTACAGTGGTGCTGGTGTACAGTGGTGCTGGTGTACAGTGGTGCTGGTGGTGCTGGTGTATGGTGGTGCTGGTGTACAGTGGTGCTGTTGTATGGTGTGCAGGTGTATGGTGGTGCTGGTGTACAGTGGTGCTGGTGTACAGTGGTGCTGGTGTACAGTGGTGCTGGTGTATGGTGGTGCTGGTGTACAGTGGTGCTGGTGTACAGTGGTGCTGGTGTATGGTGGTGCTGGTGTATGGTGGTGCTGGTGTACAGTGGTGCTGGTGTACAATGGTGCTGGTGTATGGTGGTGCTAGTGTATGGTGGTGCTGGTGTACAGTGGTGCTGGTGTATGGTGGTGCTGGTGCTGGTGTATGGTGGTGCTGGTGTATCGTGGTGCTGGTGTATGGTGGTGCTTGTGTACAGATGTGCTGGTGTACAGTGGTGCTGGTGTATGGTGGTGCTGGTGTATGGTGGTGCTGGTGTACAGTGGTGCTGGTGTATGGTGGTGCTGGTGTATGGTGGTGCTGGTGCTGGTGTATGGTGGTGCTGGTGCTGGTGTATGGTGGTGCTGGTGTACAGTGGTGCTGGTGTATGGTGGTGCTGGTGTACAGTGGTGCTGGTGTATGGTGGTGCTGGTGTATGGTGGTGCTGGTGTATGGTGGTGCTGGTGTATGGTGGTGCTGGTGTATGGTGGTGCTGGTTTATGGTGGTGCTGGTGTACACTGGTACTGGTGTATGGTGGTACTGGTGTATGGTGGTGCTGGTGTATGGTGGTGCTGGTGTATGGTGGTGCTGGTTTATGGTGGTGCTGGTGTACAGTGGTACTGGTGTATGGTGGTGCTGGTGTATGGTGGTGCTGGTGTATGGTGGTGCTGGTGTATGGTGGTGCTGGTGTATGGTGGTGCTGGTGCATGGTGGTGCTGGTGTGTTGTGGTGCTGGTGTACAGTGGTGCTGGTGTATGGTGGTGCTGGTGTACAGTGGTGCTGGTGTATGGTGGTGCTGGTGTATGGTGGTGCTGGTGTATGGTGGTGCTGGTGTATGGTGGTGCTGGTGTATGGTGGTGCTGGTGTACAGTGGTGCTGGTGGATGGTTGTACTAGTGTATGGTGGTGCTGGTGTATGGTGGTGCTGGTGTACAGTGGAGCTGGAGTATGGTGGTGCTGGTGTACAGTGGTGCTGGTGTATGGTAGTGCTGGTGTACAGTGGTGCTGGTGTATGGTGGTGCTGGTGTATGGTGGTGCTGGTGTATGGTGGTGCTGGTGTATGGTGGTGCTGGTGTACAGTGGTGCTGGTGTATGGTGATGCTGGTGTACAGTGGTGCTGGTGTATGGTAGTGCTGGTGTACAGTGGTGCTGGTGTATGGTGGTGCTGGTGTATGGTGGTGCTGGTGTATGGTGATGCTGGTGTACAGTGGTGCTGGTGTATGGTAGTGCTGGTGTACAGTGGTGCTGGTGTATGGTGGTGCTGGTGTATGGTGGTGCTGGTGTATGGTGGTGCTGGTGTATGGTGATGCTGGTGTACAGTGGTGCTGGTGTATGCTAGTGCTGGTGTACAGTGGTGCTGGTGTATAGTGGTGCTGGTGTATGGTGGTGCTGGTGTATGGTGGTGCTGGTGTATGGTGGTGCTGGTGTACAGTGGTGCTGGTGTATGGTGGTGCTGGTGTATGGTGATGCATGTGTACAGTGGTGCTGGTGTATGGTGGAGCTGGTGTACAGTGGTGCAGGTGTATGGTGGTGCTGGTGTACAGAGGTGCTGGTGTACAGTGGTGCAGGTGTACAGTGGTGCTGGTGTATTGTGATGCTGGTGTACAGTAGTGCTGGTGTACAGTGGTGCAGGTGTACAGTGGTGCTGGTGTATGGTGATGCTGGTGTACAGTGGTGCTGGTGTATAGTGGTGTTGGTGTACAGTGGTGCAGGTGTATAGTGATGCTGGTGTACAGTGGTGCTGGTGTACAGTGGTGCTGGTGTATGGTGGTGCTGGTGTATGGTGGTGCTGGTGTACAGTGGTGCTGGTGTACAGTGGTGCTGGTGTACAGTGGTGCTGGTGTACAGTGGTGCTGGTGTATGGTGGTGCTGGTGGTGCTGGTGTATGGTGGTGCTGGTGTACAGTGGTGCTGGTGTATGGTGTGCAGGTGTATGGTGGTGCTGGTGTACAGTGGTGCTGGTGTACAGTGGTGCTGGTGTACAGTGGTGCTGGTGTACAGTGGTGCTGGTGTATGGTGGTGCTGGTGTACAGTGGTGCTGGTGTACAGTGGTGCTGGTGTATGGTGGTGCTGGTGTATGGTGGTGCTGGTGTACAGTGGTGCTGGTGTTCAGTGGTGCTGGTGTATGGTGGTGCTAGTGTATGGTGGTGCTGGTGTACAGTGGTGCTGGTGTATGGTGGTGCTGGTGTATGGTGGTGCTGGTGTATGGTGGTGCTGGTGTATGGTGGTGCTTGTGTACAGATGTGCTGGTGTACAGTGGTGCTGGTGTATGGTGGTGCTGGTGTATGGTGGTGCTGGTGTACAGTGGTGCTGGTGTATGGTGGTGCTGGTGTATGGTGGTGCTGGTGTATGGTGGTGCTGGTGCTGGTGTATGGTGGAGCTGGTGCTGGTGTATGGTGGTGCTGGTGCTGGTGTATGGTGGTGCTGGTGTACAGTGGTGCTGGTGTATGGTGGTGCTGGTGTACAGTGGTGCTGGTGTATGGTGGTGCTGGTGTAGGGTGGTGCTGGTGTATGGTGGTGCTGGTGTATGGTGGTGCTGGTGTATGGTGGTGCTGGTGTATGGTGGTGCTGGTTTATGGTGGTGCTGGTGTACAGTGGTACTGGTGTATGGTGGTGCTGGTGTATGGTGGTGCTGGTGTATGGTGGTGCTGGTGTATGGTGGTGCTGGTGTATGGTGGTGCTGGTTTATGGTGGTGCTGGTGTACAGTGGTACTGGTGTATGGTGGTGCTGGTGTATGGTGGTGCTGGTGTATGGTGGTGCTGGTGTATGGTGGTGCTGGTGTATGGTGGTGCTGGTGTATGGTGGTGCTGGTGTATTGTGGTGCTGGTGTACAGTGGTGCTGGTGTATGGTGGTGCTGGTGTACAGTGGTGCTGGTGTATGGTGGTGCTGGTGTATGGTGGTGCTGGTGTATGGTGGTGCTGGTGTATGGTGGTGCTGGTGTATGGTGGTGCTGGTGTATGGTGGTGCTGGTGTAAAAGTGGTGCTGGTGTATAGTGGTGCTGGTGTATGGTGGTGCAGGTGTATGGTGGTGCTGGTGTATGGTGGTGCAGGTGTTCAGTGGTGCTGGTGTATGGTGGTGCAGGTGTACAGTGGTGCTGGTGTATGGTGGTGCTGGTGTATGGTGGTGCTGGTGTACAGTGGTGCTGGTGTATGGTGGTGCTGGTGTATGGTGGTGCTGGTGTATGGTGGTGCAGGTGTACAGTGGTGCTGGTGTACAGTGGTGCTGGTGTATGGTGGTGCTGGTGTATGGTGGTGCTGGGGTATGGTGATGCAGGTGTACAGTGGTGCTGGTGTATGGTGGAGCTGGTGTACAGTGGTGCAGGTGTATGGTGGTGCTGGTGTACAGTGGTGCTGGTGTACAGTGGTGCAGGTGTACAGTGGTGCTGGTGTATGGTGATGCTGGTGTACAGTGGTGCTGGTGTACAGTGGTGCAGGTGTACAGTGGTGCTGGTGTACAGTGGTGCTGGTGTATGGTGGTGCTGGTGTACAGTGGTGCTGGTGTATTGTGATGCTGGTGTACAGTGATGCTGGTGTATGGTGGTGCTGGTGTACAGTAGTGCAGGTGTATAGTGATGCTGGTGTACAGTGGTGCTGGTGTATGGTGGTGCTGGTGTACAGTGGTGCTGGTGTACAGTGGTGCTGGTGTACAGTGGTGCTGGTGTACAGTGGTACTGGTGTATGGTGATGCTGGTGTACAGTGGTGCTGGTGTATGGTGGTGCTGGTGTACAGTGGTGCTGGTGTACAGTGGTGCAGGTGTACAGTGGTGCTGGTGTATTGTGATGCTGGTGTACAGTAGTGCTGGTGTACAGTGGTGCAGGTGTACAGTGGTGCTGGTGTATGGTGATGCTGGTGTACAGTGGTGCTGGTGTATAGTGGTGCTGGTGTACTGTGGTGCAGGTGTATAGTGATGCTGGTGTACAGTGGTGCTGGGGTACAGTGGTGCTGGTGTATGGTGGTGCTGGTGTATGGTGGTGCTGGTGTATGGTGGTGCTGGTGTATGGTGGTGCTGGTGTATGGTGGTGCTGGTGTATTGTGGTGCTGGTGTACAGTGGTGCTGGTGTATGGTGGTGCTGGTGTACAGTGGTGCTGGTGTATGGTGGTGCTGGTGTATGGTGGTGCTGGTGTATGGTGGTGCTGGTGTATGGTGGTGCTGGTGTATGGTGGTGCTGGTGTATGGTGGTGCTGGTGTAAAAGTGGTGCTGGTGTATAGTGGTGCTGGTGTATGGTGGTGCAGGTGTATGGTGGTGCTGGTGTATGGTGGTGCAGGTGTTCAGTGGTGCTGGTGTATGGTGGTGCAGGTGTACAGTGGTGCTGGTGTATGGTGGTGCTGGTGTATGGTGGTGCTGGTGTACAGTGGTGCTGGTGTATGGTGGTGCTGGTGTATGGTGGTGCTGGTGTATGGTGGTGCAGGTGTACAGTGGTGCTGGTGTACAGTGGTGCTGGTGTATGGTGGTGCTGGTGTATGGTGGTGCTGGGGTATGGTTATGCAGGTGTACAGTGGTGCTGGTGTATGGTGGAGCTGGTGTACAGTGGTGCAGGTGTATGGTGGTGCTGGTGTACAGTGGTGCTGGTGTACAGTGGTGCAGGTGTACAGTGGTGCTGGTGTATGGTGATGCTGGTGTACAGTGGTGCTGGTGTACAGTGGTGCAGGTGTACAGTGGTGCTGGTGTACAGTGGTGCTGGTGTATGGTGGTGCTGGTGTACAGTGGTGCTGGTGTATTGTGATGCTGGTGTACAGTGGTGCTGGTGTATGGTGGTGCTGGTGTACAGTGGTGCAGGTGTATAGTGATGCTGGTGTACAGTGGTGCTGGTGTATGGTGGTGCTGGTGTACAGTGGTGCTGGTGTACAGTGGTGCTGGTGTACAGTGGTGCTGGTGTACAGTGGTACTGGTGTATGGTGATGCTGGTGTACAGTGGTGCTGGTGTATGGTGGTGCTGGTGTACATTGGTGCTGGTGTACAGTGGTGCAGGTGTACAGTGGTGCTGGTGTATTGTGATGCTGGTGTACAGTAGTGCTGGTGTACAGTGGTGCAGGTGTACAGTGGTGCTGGTGTATGGTGATGCTGGTGTACAGTGGTGCTGGTGTATAGTGGTGCTGGTGTACAGTGGTGCAGGTGTATAGTGATGCTGGTGTACAGTGGTGCTGGTGTACAGTGGTGCTGGTGTATGGTGGTGCTGGTGTATGGTGGTGCTGGTGTACAGTGGTGCTGGTGTACAGTGGTGCTGGTGTACAGTGGTGCTGGTGTACAGTGGTGCTGGTGTACAGTGGTGCTGGTGGTGCTGGTGTATGGTGGTGCTGGTGTACAGTGGTGCTGTTGTATGGTGTGCAGGTGTATGGTGGTGCTGGTGTACAGTGGTGCTGGTGTACAGTGGTGCTGATGTACAGTGGTGCTGGTGTACAGTGGTGCTGGTGTATGGTGGTGCTGGTGTACAGTGGTGCTGGTGTACAGTGGTGCTGGTGTATAGTGGTGCTGGTGTATGGTGGTGCTGGTGTACAGTGGTGCTGGTGTACAATGGTGCTGGTGTATGGTGGTGCTAGTGTATGGTGGTGCTGGTGTACAGTGGTGCTGGTGTATGGTGGTGCTGGTGCTGGTGTATGGTGGTGCTGGTGTATGGTGGTGCTGGTGTATGGTGGTGCTTGTGTACAGATGTGCTGGTGTACAGTGGTGCTGGTGTATGGTGGTGCTGGTGTATGGTGGTGCTGGTGTACAGTGGTGCTGGTGTATGGTGGTGCTGGTGTATGGTGGTGCTGGTGTATGGTGGTGCTGGTGCTGGTGTATGGTGGTGCTGGTGCTGGTGTATGGTGGTGCTGGTGTACTGTGGTGCTGGTGTATGGTGGTGCTGGTGTACAGTGGTGCTGGTGTATGGTGGTGCTGGTGTATGGTGGTGCTGGTGTATGGTGGTGCTGGTGTATGGTGGTGCTGGTGTATGGTGGTGCTGGTGTATGGTGGTGCTGGTTTATGGTGGTGCTGGTGTACACTGGTACTGGTGTATGGTGGTGCTGGTGTATGGTGGTGCTGGTGTATGGTGGTGCTGGTGTATGGTGGTGCTGGTTTATGGTGGTGCTGGTGTACAGTGGTACTGGTGTATGGTGGTGCTGGTGTATGGTGGTGCTGGTGTATGGTGGTGCTGGTGTATGGTGGTGCTGGTGTATGGTGGTGATAGTGTATGGTGGTGCTGGTGTATTGTGGTGCTGGTGTACAGTGGTGCTGGTGTATGGTGGTGCTGGTGTACAGTGGTGCTGGTGTATGGTGGTGCTGGTGTATGGTGGTGCTGGTGTATGGTGGTGCTGGTGTATGGTGGTGCTGGTGTATGGTGGTGCTGGTGTACAGTGGTGCTGGTGTATGGTGGTGCTAGTGTATGGTGGTGCTGGTGTATGGTGGTGCTGGTGTACAGTGGTGCTGGAGTATGGTGGTGCTGGTGTACAGTGGTGCTGGTGTATGGTAGTGCTGGTGAACAGTGGTGCTGGTGTATGGTGGTGCTGGTGTATGGTGGTGCTGGTGTATGGTGGTGCTGGTGTATGGTGGTGCTGGTGTACAGTGGTGCTGGTGTATGGTGATGCTGGTGTACAGTGGTGCTGGTGTATGGTAGTGCTGGTGTACAGTGGTGCTGGTGTATGGTGGTGCTGGTGTATGGTGGTGCTGGTGTATGGTGATGCTGGTGTACAGTGGTGCTGGTGTATGGTAGTGCTGGTGTACAGTGGTGCTGGTGTATGGTGGTGCTGGTGTATGGTGGTGCTGGTGTATGGTGGTGCTGGTGTATGGTGATGCTGGTGTACAGTGGTGCTGGTGTATGGTAGTGCTGGTGTACAGTGGTGCTGGTGTATGGTGGTGCTGGTGTATGGTGGTGCTGGTGTATGGTGGTGCTGGTGTATGGTGGTGCTGGTGTACAGTGGTGCTGGTGTATGGTGGTGCTGGTGTATGGTGATGCTGGTGTACAGTGGTGCTGGTGTATGGTGGAGCTGGTGTACAGTGGTGCAGGTGTATGGTGGTGCTGGTGTACAGTGGTGCTGGTGTACAGTGGTGCAGGTGTACAGTGGTGCTGGTGTATTGTGATGCTGGTGTACAGTAGTGCTGGTGTACAGTGGTGCAGGTGTACAGTGGTGCTGGTGTATGGTGATGCTGGTGTACAGTGGTGCTGGTGTATAGTGGTGTTGGTGTACAGTGGTGCAGGTGTATAGTGATGCTGGTGTACAGTGGTGCTGGTGTACAGTGGTGCTGGTGTATGGTGGTGCTGGTGTATGGTGGTGCTGGTGTACAGTGGTGCTGGTGTACAGTGGTGCTGGTGTACAGTGGTGCTGGTGTACAGTGGTGCTGGTGTATGGTGGTGCTGGTGGTGCTGGTGTATGGTGGTGCTGGTGTACAGTGGTGCTGGTGTATGGTGGTGCTGGTGTACAGTGGTGCTGGTGTACAGTGGTGCTGGTGTACAGTGGTGCTGGTGTACAGTGGTGCTGGTGTATGGTGGTGCTGGTGTACAGTGGTGCTGGTGTACAGTGGTGCTGGTGTATGGTGGTGCTGGTGTATGGTGGTGCTGGTGTACAGTGGTGCTGGTGTTCAGTGGTGCTGGTGTATGGTGGTGCTAGTGTATGGTGGTGCTGGTGTACAGTGGTGCTGGTGTATGGTGGTGCTGGTGCTGGTGTATGGTGGTGCTGGTGTATGGTGGTGCTGGTGTATGGTGGTGCTTGTGTACAGATGTGCTGGTGTACAGTGGTGCTGGTGTATGGTGGTGCTGGTGTATGGTGGTGCTGGTGTACAGTGGTGCTGGTGTATGGTGGTGCTGGTGTATGGTGGTGCTGGTGTATGGTGGTGCTGGTGTATGGTGGTGCTGGTGCTGGTGTATGGTGGTGCTGGTGCTGGTGTATGGTGGTGCTGGTGCTGGTGTATGGTGGTGCTGGTGTACAGTGGTGCTGGTGTATGGTGGTGCTGGTGTACAGTGGTGCTGGTGTATGGTGGTGCTGGTGTAGGGTGGTGCTGGTGTATGGTGGTGCTGGTGTATGGTGGTGCTGGTGTATGGTGGTGCTGGTGTATGGTGGTGCTGGTTTATGGTGGTGCTGGTGTACAGTGGTACTGGTGTATGGTGGTGCTGGTGTATGGTGGTGCTGGTGTATGGTGGTGCTGGTGTATGGTGGTGCTGGTTTATGGTGGTGCTGGTGTACAGTGGTACTGGTGTATGGTGGTGCTGGTGTATGGTGGTGCTGGTGTATGGTGGTGCTGGTGTATGGTGGTGCTGGTGTATGGTGGTGCTGGTGTATGGTGGTGCTGGTGTATTGTGGTGCTGGTGTACAGTGGTGCTGGTGTATGGTGGTGCTGGTGTACAGTGGTGCTGGTGTATGGTGGTGCTGGTGTATGGTGGTGCTGGTGTATGGTGGTGCTGGTGTATGGTGGTGCTGGCGTATGGTGGTGCTGGTGTAAAAGTGGTGCTGGTGTATAGTGGTGCTGGTGTATGGTGGTGCAGGTGTATGGTGGTGCTGGTGTATGGTGGTGCAGGTGTTCAGTGGTGCTGGTGTATGGTGGTGCAGGTGTACAGTGGTGCTGGTGTATGGTGGTGCTGGTGTATGGTGGTGCTGGTGTACAGTGGTGCTGGTGTATGGTGGTGCTGGTGTATGGTGGTGCTGGTGTATGGTGGTGCAGGTGTACAGTGGTGCTGGTGTACAGTGGTGCTGGTGTATGGTGGTGCTGGTGTATGGTGGTGCTGGGGTATGGTGATGCAGGTGTACAGTGGTGCTGGTGTATGGTGGAGCTGGTGTACAGTGGTGCAGGTGTATGGTGGTGCTGGTGTACAGTGGTGCTGGTGTACAGTGGTGCAGGTGTACAGTGGTGCTGGTGTATGGTGATGCTGGTGTACAGTGGTGCTGGTGTACAGTGGTGCTGGTGTACAGTGGTGCTGGTGTACAGTGGTGCTGGTGTATGGTGGTGCTGGTGTACAGTGGTGCTGGTGTATTGTGATGCTGGTGTACAGTGGTGCTGGTGTATGGAGGTGCTGGTGTACAGTGGTGCAGGTGTATAGTGATGCTGGTGTACAGTGGTGCTGGTGTATGGTGGTGCTGGTGTACAGTGGTGCTGGTGTACAGTGGTGCTGGTGTACAGTGGTGCTGGTGTACAGTGGTACTGGTGTATGGTGATGCTGGTGTACAGTGGTGCTGGTGTATGGTGGTGCTGGTGTACAGTGGTGCTGGTGTACAGTGGTGCAGGTGTACAGTGGTGCTGGTGTATTGTGATGCTGGTGTACAGTAGTGCTGGTGTACAGTGGTGCAGGTGTACAGTGGTGCTGGTGTATGGTGATGCTGGTGTACAGTGGTGCTGGTGTATAGTGGTGCTGGTGTACTGTGGTGCAGGTGTATAGTGATGCTGGTGTACAGTGGTGCTGGTGTACAGTGGTGCTGGTGTATGGTGGTGCTGGTGTATGGTGGTGCTGGTGTACAGTGGTGCTGGTGTACAGTGGTGCTGGTGTACAGTGGTGCTGGTGTACAGTGGTGCTGGTGGTGCTGGTGTATGGTGGTGCTGGTGTACAGTGGTGCTGTTGTATGGTGTGCAGGTGTATGGTGGTGCTGGTGTACAGTGGTGCTGGTGTACAGTGGTGCTGGTGTACAGTGGTGCTGGTGTACAGTGGTGCTGGTGTATGGTAGTGCTGGTGTACAGTGGTGCTGGTGTACAGTGGTGCTGGTGTATGGTGGTGCTGGTGTATGGTGGTGCTGGTGTACAGTGGTGCTGGTGTACAATGGTGCTGGTGTATGGTGGTGCTAGTGTATGGTGGTGCTGGTGTACAGTGGTGCTGGTGTATGGTGGTGCTGGTGCTGGTGTATGGTGGTGCTGGTGTATGGTGGTGCTGGTGTATGGTGGTGCTTGTGTACAGATGTGCTGGTGTACAGTGGTGCTGGTGTATGGTGGTGCTGGTGTATGGTGGTGCTGGTGTACAGTGGTGCTGGTGTATGGTGGTGCTGGTGTATGGTGGTGCTGGTGCTGGTGTATGGTGGTGCTGGTGCTGGTGTATGGTGGTGCTGGTGCTGGTGTATGGTGGTGCTGGTGTACAGTGGTGCTGGTGTATGGTGGTGCTGGTGTACAGTGGTGCTGGTGTATGGTGGTGCTGGTGTATGGTGGTGCTGGTGTATGGTGGTGCTGGTGTATGGTGGTGCTGGTGCTGGTGTATGGTGGTGCTGGTGTACAGTGGTGCTGGTGTATGGTGGTGCTGGTGTACAGTGGTGCTGGTGTATGGTGGTGCTGGTGTAGGGTGGTGCTGGTGTATGGTGGTGCTGGTGTATGGTGGTGCTGGTTTATGGTGGTGCTGGTGTATGGTGGTGCTGGTTTATGGTGGTGCTGGTGTACAGTGGTACTGGTGTATGGTGGTGCTGGTGTATGGTGGTGCTGGTGTATGGTGGTGCTGGTGTATGGTGGTGCTGGTTTATGGTGGTGCTGGTGTACAGTGGTACTGGTGTATGGTGGTGCTGGTGTATGGTGGTGCTGGTGTATGGTGGTGCTGGTGTATGGTGGTGCTGGTGTATGGTGGTGCTGGTGTATGGTGGTGCTGGTGTATTGTGGTGCTGGTGTACAGTGGTGCTGGTGTATGGTGGTGCTGGTGTACAGTGGTGCTGGTGTATGGTGGTGCTGGTGTATGGTGGTGCTGGTGTATGGTGGTGCTGGTGTATGGTGGTGCTGGCGTATGGTGGTGCTGGTGTAAAAGTGGTGCTGGTGTATAGTGGTGCTGGTGTATGGTGGTGCAGGTGTATGGTGGTGCTGGTGTATGGTGGTGCAGGTGTTCAGTGGTGCTGGTGTATGGTGGTGCAGGTGTACAGTGGTGCTGGTGTATGGTGGTGCTGGTGTATGGTGGTGCTGGTGTACAGTGGTGCTGGTGTATGGTGGTGCTGGTGTATGGTGGTGCTGGTGTATGGTGGTGCAGGTGTACAGTGGTGCTGGTGTACAGTGGTGCTGGTGTATGGTGGTGCTGGTGTATGGTGGTGCTGGGGTATGGTGATGCAGGTGTACAGTGGTGCTGGTGTATGGTGGAGCTGGTGTACAGTGGTGCAGGTGTATGGTGGTGCTGGTGTACAGTGGTGCTGGTGTACAGTGGTGCAGGTGTACAGTGGTGCTGGTGTATGGTGATGCTGGTGTACAGTGGTGCTGGTGTACAGTGGTGCTGGTGTACAGTGGTGCTGGTGTACAGTGGTGCTGGTGTATGGTGGTGCTGGTGTACAGTGGTGCTGGTGTATTGTGATGCTGGTGTACAGTGGTGCTGGTGTATGGAGGTGCTGGTGTACAGTGGTGCAGGTGTATAGTGATGCTGGTGTACAGTGGTGCTGGTGTATGGTGGTGCTGGTGTACAGTGGTGCTGGTGTACAGTGGTGCTGGTGTACAGTGGTGCTGGTGTACAGTGGTACTGGTGTATGGTGATGCTGGTGTACAGTGGTGCTGGTGTATGGTGGTGCTGGTGTACAGTGGTGCTGGTGTACAGTGGTGCAGGTGTACAGTGGTGCTGGTGTATTGTGATGCTGGTGTACAGTAGTGCTGGTGTACAGTGGTGCAGGTGTACAGTGGTGCTGGTGTATGGTGATGCTGGTGTACAGTGGTGCTGGTGTATAGTGGTGCTGGTGTACTGTGGTGCAGGTGTATAGTGATGCTGGTGTACAGTGGTGCTGGTGTACAGTGGTGCTGGTGTATGGTGGTGCTGGTGTATGGTGGTGCTGGTGTACAGTGGTGCTGGTGTACAGTGGTGCTGGTGTACAGTGGTGCTGGTGTACAGTGGTGCTGGTGGTGCTGGTGTATGGTGGTGCTGGTGTACAGTGGTGCTGTTGTATGGTGTGCAGGTGTATGGTGGTGCTGGTGTACAGTGGTGCTGGTGTACAGTGGTGCTGGTGTACAGTGGTGCTGGTGTACAGTGGTGCTGGTGTATGGTAGTGCTGGTGTACAGTGGTGCTGGTGTACAGTGGTGCTGGTGTATGGTGGTGCTGGTGTATGGTGGTGCTGGTGTACAGTGGTGCTGGTGTACAATGGTGCTGGTGTATGGTGGTGCTAGTGTATGGTGGTGCTGGTGTACAGTGGTGCTGGTGTATGGTGGTGCTGGTGCTGGTGTATGGTGGTGCTGGTGTATGGTGGTGCTGGTGTATGGTGGTGCTTGTGTACAGATGTGCTGGTGTACAGTGGTGCTGGTGTATGGTGGTGCTGGTGTATGGTGGTGCTGGTGTACAGTGGTGCTGGTGTATGGTGGTGCTGGTGTATGGTGGTGCTGGTGCTGGTGTATGGTGGTGCTGGTGCTGGTGTATGGTGGTGCTGGTGCTGGTGTATGGTGGTGCTGGTGTACAGTGGTGCTGGTGTATGGTGGTGCTGGTGTACAGTGGTGCTGGTGTATGGTGGTGCTGGTGTATGGTGGTGCTGGTGTACAGTGGTGCTGGTGTATGGTGGTGCTGGTGTATGGTGGTGCTTGTGTACAGATGTGCTGGTGTATGGTGGTGCTGGTGTATGGTGGTGCTGGTGTACAGGGTTGCTGGTGTATGGTGGTGCTGGTGTATGGTGGTGCTGGTGCTGGTGTATGGTGGTGCTGGTGCTGGTGTATGGTGGTGCTGGTGTACAGTGGTGCTGGTGTATGGTGGTGCTGGTGTACAGTGGTGCTGGTGTATGGTGGTGCTGGTGTATGGTGGTGCTGGTGTATGGTGGTGCTGGTGTATGGAGGTGCTGGTGTATGGTGGTGCTGGTGTACGGTGGTGCTGGTTTATGGTGGTGCTGGTGTTCAGTGGTACTGGTGTATGGTGGTGCTGGTGTATGGTGGTGCTGGTGTATGGTGGTGCTGGTGTATGGTGGTGCTGGTTTATGGTGGTGCTGGTGTACAGTGGTACTGGTGTATGGTGGTGCTGGTGTATGGTGGTGCTGGTGTATGGTGGTGCTGGTGTATGGTGGTGCTGGTGAATGGTGGTGCTGGTGTATGGTGGTGCTGGTGTATTGTGGTGCTGGTGTACAGTGGTGCTGGTGTATGGTGGTGCTGGTGTAGAGTGGTGCTGGTGTATGGTGGTGCTGGTGTATGGTGGTGCTGGTGTATGGTGGTGCTGGTGTATGGTGGTGCTGGTGTATGGTGGTGCTGGTGTAAAAGTGGTGCTGGTGTATAGTGGTGCTGGTGTATGGTGGTGCAGGTGTATGGTGGTGCTGGTGTATGGTGGTGCAGGTGTACAGTGGTGCTGGTGTATGGTGGTGCAGGTGTTCAGTGGTGCTGGTGTATGGTGGTGCTGGTGTATGGTGGTGCTGGTGTACATTGGTTCTGGTGTATGGTGGTGCTGGTGTATGGTGGTGCTGGTGTATGGTGGTGCAGGTGTACAGTGGTGCTGGTGTACAGTGGTGCTGGTGTATGGTGGTGCTGGTGTATGGTGGTGCTGGTGTATGGTGATGCAGGTGTACAGTGGTGCTGGTGTATGGTGGAGCTGGTGTACAGTGGTGCAGGTGTATGGTGGTGCTGGTGTACTGTGGTGCTGGTGTACAGTGGTGCAGGTGTACAGTGGTGCTGGTGTATGGTGATGCTGGTGTACAGTGGTGCTGGTGTACAGTGGTGCAGGTGTACAGTGGTGCTGGTGTACAGTGGTGCTGGTGTATGGTGGTGCTGGTGTACAGTGGTGCTGGTGTATTGTGATGCTGGTGTACAGTGGTGCTGGTGTATGGTGGTGCTGGTGTACAGTGGTGCAGGTGTATAGTGATGCTGGTGTACAGTGGTGCTGGTGTATGGTGGTGCTGGTGTACAGTGGTGCTGGTGTACAGTGGTGCTGGTGTACAGTGGTGCTGGTGTACAGTGGTACTGGTGTATGGTGATGCTGGTGTACAGTGGTGCTGGTGTATGGTGGTGCTGGTGTACAGTGGTGCAGGTGTATAGTGATGCTGGTGTACAGTGGTGCTGGTGTATGGTGGTGCTGGTGTACAGTGGTGCTGGTGTATGGTGGTGCTGGTGCTGGTGTATGGTGGTGCTGGTGTATGGTGGTGCTGGTGTATGGTGGTGCTGGTGTACAGTGGTGCTGGTGTACAGTGGAGCTGGTGTATGGTGGTGCTGGTGTACAGTGGTGCAGGTGTACAGTGGTGCTGGTGTATGGTGGTGCTGGTGTATGGTGGTTCTGGTGTATGGTGATGCAGGTGTACAATGGTGCTGGTGTATGGTGGAGCTGGTGTACAGTGGTGCAGGTGTATGGTGGTGCTGGTGTACAGTGGTGCTGGTGTACAGTGGTGCAGGTGTACAGTGGTGCTGGTGTATGGTGATGCTGGTGTACAGTGGTGCTGGTGTACAGTGGTGCAGGTGTACAGTGGTGCTGGTGTACAGTGGTGCTGGTGTATGGTGGTGCTGGTGTACAGTGGTGCTGGTGTATTGTGATGCTGGTGTACAGTGGTGCTGGTGTATGGTGGTGCTGGTGTACAGTGGTGCAGGTGTATAGTGAGGCTGGTGTACAGTGGTGCTGGTGTATGGTGGTGCTGGTGTACAGTGGTGCTGGTGTACAGTGGTGCTGGTGTACAGTGGTGCTGGTGTACAGTGGTACTGGTGTATGGTGATGCTGGTGTACAGTGGTGCTGGTGTATGGTGGTGCTGGTGTACAGTGGTGCAGGTGTATAGTGATGCTGGTGTACAGTGGTGCTGGTGTATGGTGGTGCTGGTGTACAGTGGTGCTGGTGTATGGTGGTGCTGGTGCTGGTGTATGGTGGTGCTGGTGTATGGTGGTGCTGGTGTATGGTGGTGCTGGTGTATGGTGGTGCTGGTGTAAAAGTGGTGCTGGTGTATGGTGGTGCTGGTGTACAGTGGTGCTGGTGTACAGTGCTGCTGGTGTATGGTGGTGCTGGTGTACAGTGGTGCTGGTGTATGGTGGTGCTGTAGTACAGTGGTGCTGGTGTACAGTGGAGCTGGTGTATGGTGGTGCTGGTGTACAGTGGTGCAGGTGTACAGTGGTGCTGGTGTATGGTGGTGCTGGTGTATGGTGGTTCTGGTGTACAGTGGTGTTGGTGTATGGTGGTGCTGGTGTATGGTGGTGCTGGTGTACAGTGGTGCTGGTGTACAGTGGAGCTGGTGTATGGTGGTGCTGGTGTACAGTGGTGCAGGTGTACAATGGAGCTGGTGTCTGGTGGTGCAGGTGTATGGTGGTGCAGGTGTATGGTTGTGCTGGTGTACAATGGTGCTGGTGCACGGTGGTGCTGGTGTATGGTAGTGCAGGTGTACAGTGGTGCTGGTGTATGGTGGTGCTGGTGTACAGTGGTGCTGGTGTATGGTGGTGCTGGTGTACAGTGGTGCTGGTGTATGGTGGTGCTGGTGTACAGTGATGCTGGTGTATGGTGATGCTGGTGTACAGTGGTGATGGTGTATGGTAGTGATGGTGTACAGTGGTGCTGGTGTATGGTGGTGCTGGTGTATGGTGGTGCTGGTGTATTGAGATGCTGGTGTACAGTGATGCTGGTGTATGGTAGTGCTGGTGTACAGTGGTGCTGGTGTATGGTGGTGCTGGTGTACAGTGGTGCTGGTGTACAGTGGTGCTGGTGTACAGTGGTGCTGGTGTACAGTGGTACTGGTGTATGGTGATGCTGGTGTACAGTGGTGCTGGTGTATGGTGGTGCTGGTGTACAGTGGTGCAGGTGTATAGTGATGCTGGTGTACAGTGGTGCTGGTGTATGGTGGTGCTGGTGTACAGTGGTGCTGGTGTATGGTGGTGCTGGTGCTGGTGTATGGTGGTGCTGGTGTATGGTGGTGCTGGTGTATGGTGGTGCTGGTGTATGGTGGTGCTGGTGTAAAAGTGGTGCTGGTGTATGGTGGTGCTGGTGTACAGTGGTGCTGGTGTACAGTGGTGCTGGTGTATGGTGGTGCTGGTGTACAGTGGTGCTGGTGTATGCTGGTGCTGGTGTATGGTGGTGCTGTAGTACAGTGGTGCTGGTGTACAGTGGAGCTGGTGTATGGTGGTGCTGGTGTACAGTGGTGCAGGTGTACAGTGGTGCTGGTGTATGGTGGTGCTGGTGTATGGTGGTGCTGGTGTACAGTGGTGTTGGTGTATGGTGGTGCTGGTGTATGGTGGTGCTGGTGTACAGTGGTGCTGGTGTACAGTGGAGCTGGTGTCTGGTGGTGCAGGTGTATGGTTGTGCTGGTGTACAATGGTGCTGGTGCACGGTGGTGCTGGTGTATGGTAGTGCAGGTGTACAGTGGTGCAGATGTACAGTGGTGCTGGTGTATAGTGGTGCTGGTGTATGGTGGTGCTGGTGTATGGTGGAGCTGGTGTATGGTGGTGCTGGTGTACAGTGGTGCAGGTGTACAGTGGAGCTGGTGTCTGGTGGTGCAGGTGTATGGTTGTGCTGGTGTACAATGGTGCTGGTGCACGGTGGTGCTGGTGTATGGTAGTGCAGGTGTACAGTGGTGCAGATGTACAGTGGTGCTGGTGTATAGTGGTGCTGGTGTATGGTGGTGCTGGTGTATGGTGGAGCTGGTGTATGGTGGTGCTGGTGTACAGTGGTGCTGGTGTATGGTGGTGCTGGTGTACAGTGGTGCTGGTGTATGGTGGTGCTGGTGTACAGTGATGCTGGTGTATGGTGATGCTGGTGTACAGTGGTGCTGGTGTATGGTAGTGCTGGTGTACAGTGGTGCTGGTGTATGGTGGTGCTGGTGTACAGTGGTGCTGGTGTATGGTGGTGCTGGTGTATGGTGGTGCTGGTGTATGGTGGTGCTGGTGTATGGTGGTGCTGGTGTATGGTGGTGCTGGTGTATGGTGGTGCTGGTGCATGGTGGTGCTGGTGGATGGTGGTGCAGGTGTACAGTGTTGCTGGTGTATGGTGGTGCTGGTGTATGGTGATGCTGGTGTACAGTGGTGCTGGTGTATGGTGGAGCTGGTGTACAGTGGTGCAGGTGTATGGTGGTGCTGGTGTACAGTAGTGCTGGTGTACAGTGGTGCAGGTGTATGGTGGAGCTGGTGTACAGTGGTGCAGGTGTATGGTGGTGCTGGTGTACAGTAGTGCTGGTGTACAGTGGTGCAGGTGTACAGTGGTGCTGGTGTATGGTGGTGCTGGTGTATGGTGGTGCTGGTGTACAGTGGTGCTGGTGTATGGTGTGCTGGTGTATGGTGGTGCTGGTGTACAGTGGTGCTGGTGTATGGTGGAGCTGGTGTACAGTGGTGCAGGTGTATGGTGGTGCTGGTGTACAGTAGTGCTGGTATACAGTGGTGCAGGTGTATGGTGGAGCTGGTGTACAGTGGTGCTGGTGTATGGTGGTGCTGGTGTATGGTGGTGCTGGTGTACAGTGGTGCTGGTGTATGGTGTGCTGGTGTATGGTGGTGCTGGTGTACAGTGGTGCTGGTGTACAGTGGTGCTGGTGTACAGTGGTGCTGGTGTAAAGTGGTGCTGGTGTATGGTGGTGCTGGTGTATGGTGGTGCTGGTGTACAGTGGTGCTGGTGTACAGTGGTGCTGGTGTATGGTGGTGCTGGTGTATGCTGGTGCTGGTGTATGGTGGTGCTGGTGTATGGTGGTGCTGGTGTATGGTGGTGCTGGTGTACAGTGGTGCTGGTGTACAGTGGTGCTGGTGTACAGTGGTGCTGGTGTATGGTGGTGCTGGTGTATGGTGGTGCTGGTGCTGGTGTATGGTGGTGCTGGTGTATGGTGGTGCTGGTGCTGGTGTATGGTGGTGCTGGTGCTGGTGTATGGTGGTGCTGGTGCTGGTGTATGGTGGTGCTGGTGTATGGTGGTGCTGGTGTATGGTGGTGCTGGTGTATGGTGGTGCTGGTGTACAGTGGTGCTGGTGTATGGTGGTGCTGGTGTACAGTGGTGCTGGTGTATGGTGGTGCTGGTGTACAGTGGTGCTGGTGTATGGTGGTGCTGGTGTATGGTTGTGCTGGTGCTGGTGTATGGTGGTGCTGGTGTATGGTGGTGCTGGTGCTGGTGTATGGTGGTGCTGGTGTATGGTGGTGCTGGTGTATGGTGGTGCTGGTGCTGGTGTATGGTGGTGCTGGTGTACAGTGGTGCTGGTGTATGGTGGTGCTGGTGTATGGTGGTGCTGGTGTACAGTGGTGCTGGTGTATGGTAGTGATGGTGTACAGTGGTGCTGGTGTATGGTGGTGCTGGTGTATGGTGGTGCTGGTGTATTGAGATGCTGGTGTATAGTGATGCTGGTGTATGGTAGTGCTGGTGTACAGTGGTGCTGGTGTATGGTGGTGCTGGTGTATGGTGGTGCTGGTGTTTGGTGGTGCTGGTGTATGGTGGTGCTGGTGTATGGTGGTGCTGGTGTATGGTGGTGCTGGTGTATGGTGGTGCTGGTGGATGGTGGTGCAGGTGTACAGTGGTGCTGGTGTATGGTGGTGCTGGTGTATGGTGATGCTGGTGTACAGTGGTGCTGGTGTATGGTGGAGCTGGTGTACAGTGGTGCAGGTGTATGGTGATGCTGGTGTACAGTGGTGCTGGTGTACAGTGGTGCAGGTGTACAGTGGTGCTGGTGTATGGTGATGCTGGTGTACAGTGGTGCTGGTGTACAGTGGTGCAGGTGTACAGTGGTGCTGGTGAATGGTGATGCTGGTGTACAGTGGTTCTGGTGTATAGTGGTGCTGGTGTACAGTGGTGCAGGTGTATAGTGATGCTGGTGTACAGTGGTGCTGGTGTACAGTGGTGCTGGTGTATGGTGGTGCTGGTGTATGGTGGTGCTGGTGTACAGTGGTGCTGGTGTACAGTGGTGCTGGTGTACAATGGTGCTGGTGTACAGTGGTGCTGGTGTACAGTGGTGCTGGTGTATGGTGGTGCTGGTGTATGGTGGTGCTGGTGTACAGTGGTGCTGGTGTATGGTGTGCTGGTGTATGGTGGTGCTGGTGTACAGTGGTGCTGGTGTATTGTGATGCTGGTGTACAGTGGTGCTGGTGTACAGTGGTGCAGGTGTACAGTGGTGCTGGTGTACAGTGGTGCTGGTGTATGGTGGTGCTGGTGTACAGTGGTGCTGGTGTATAGTGGTGCTGGTGCTGGTGTATGGTGGTGCTGGTGCTGGTGTATGGTGGTGCTGGTGCTGGTGTATGGTGGTGCTGGTGCTGGTGTATGGTGGTGCTGGTGTATGGCGGTGCTGGTGCTGGTGTATGGTGGTGCTGGTGCTGGTGTATGGTGGTGCTGGTGCTGGTGTATGGTGGTGCTGGTGTACAGTGGTGCTGGTGTATGGTGGTGCTGGTGTACAGTGGTGCTGGTGTATGGTAGTGCTGGTGTACAGTGGTGCTGGTGTATGGTGGTGCTGGTGTATGGTGGTGCTGGTGTATGGTGGTGCTGGTGTATGGTGGTGCTGGTGTACAGTGGTGCTGATGTATGGTGATGCTGGTGTACAGTGGTGCTGGTGTATGGTAGTGCTGGTGTACAGTGGTGCTGGTGTATGGTGGTGCTGGTGTATGGTGGTGCTGGTGTATGGTGATGCTGGTGTACAGTGGTGCTGGTGTATGGTGGTGCTGGTGTATGGTGGTGCTGGTGTATGGTGGTGCTGGTGTATGGTGGTGCTGGTGTATGGTGGTGCTGGTGTACAGTGGTGCTGGTGTATGGTGGTGCTGGTGTATGGTGATGCTGGTGTACAGTGGTGCTGGTGTATGGTGGAGCTGGTGTACAGTGGTGCAGGTGTATGGTGGTGCTGGTGTACAGTGGTTCTGGTGTACAGTGGTGCAGGTGTACAGTGGTGCTGGTGTATTGTGATGCTGGTGTACAGTAGTGCTGGTGTACAGTGGTGCAGGTGTACAGTGGTGCTGGTGTATGGTGATGCTGGTGTACAGTGGTGCTGGTGTATAGTGGTGCTGGTGTACAGTGGTGCAGGTGTATAGTGATGCTGGTGTACAGTGGTGCTGGTGTACAGTGGTGCTGGTGTATGGTGGTGCTGGTGTATGGTGGTGCTGGTGTACAGTGGTGCTGGTGTACAGTGGTGCTGGTGTACAGTGGTGCTGGTGTACAGTGGTGCTGGTGTACAGTGGTGCTGGTGTATGGTGGTGCTGGTGGTGCTGGTGTATTGTGATGCTGGTGTACAGTAGTGCTGGTGTACAGTGGTGCAGGTGTACAGTGGTGCTGGTGTATGGTGATGCTGGTGTACAGTGGTGCTGGTGTATAGTGGTGCTGGTGTACAGTGGTGCAGGTGTATAGTGATGCTGGTGTACAGTGGTGCTGGTGTACAGTGGTGCTGGTGTATGGTGGTGCTGGTGTATGGTGGTGCTGGTGTACAGTGGTGCTGGTGTACAGTGGTGCTGGTGTACAGTGGTGCTGGTGTACAGTGGTGCTGGTGTACAGTGGTGCTGGTGTATGGTGGTGCTGGTGGTGCTGGTGTATGGTGGTGCTGATGTACAGTGGTGCTGGTGTATGGTGTGCAGGTGTATGGTGGTGCTGGTGTACAGTGGTGCTGGTGTACAGTGGTGCTGGTGTACAGTGGTGCTGGTGTACAGTGGTGCTGGTGTATGGTGGTGCTGGTGTACAGTGGTGCTGGTGTACAGTGGTGCTGGTGTATGGTGGTGCTGGTGTATGGTGGTGCTGGTGTACAGTGGTGCTGGTGTACAGTGGTGCTGGTGTATGGTGGTGCTGGTGTACAGTGGTGCTGGTGTACAGTGGTGCTGGTGTATGGTGGTGCTAGTGTATGGTGGTGCTGGTGTACAGTGGTGCTGGTGTATGGTGGTGCTGGTGTATGGTGGTGCTTGTGTACAGATGTGCTGGTGTATGGTGGTGCTGGTGTATGGTGGTGCTGGTGTACAGGGTTGCTGGTGTATGGTGGTGCTGGTGTATGGTGGTGCTGGTGCTGGTGTATGGTGGTGCTGGTGCTGGTGTATGGTGGTGCTGGTGTACAGTGGTGCTGGTGTATGGTGGTGCTGGTGTACAGTGGTGCTGGTGTATGGTGGTGCTGGTGTATGGTGGTGCTGGTGTATGGTGGTGCTGGTGTATGGAGGTGCTGGTGTATGGTGGTGCTGGTGTACGGTGGTGCTGGTTTATGGTGGTGCTGGTGTACAGTGGTACTGGTGTATGGTGGTGCTGGTGTATGGTGGTGCTGGTGTATGGTGGTGCTGGTGTATGGTGGTGCTGGTTTATGGTGGTGCTGGTGTACAGTGGTACTGGTGTATGGTGGTGCTGGTGTATGGTGGTGCTGGTGTATGGTGGTGCTGGTGTATGGTGGTGCTGGTGAATGGTGGTGCTGGTGTATGGTGGTGCTGGTGTATTGTGGTGCTGGTGTACAGTGGTGCTGGTGTATGGTGGTGCTGGTGTAGAGTGGTGCTGGTGTATGGTGGTGCTGGTGTATGGTGGTGCTGGTGTATGGTGGTGCTGGTGAATGGTGGTGCTGGTGTATGGTGGTGCTGGTGTAAAAGTGGTGCTGGTGTATAGTGGTGCTGGTGTATGGTGGTGCAGGTGTATGGTGGTGCTGGTGTATGGTGGTGCAGGTGTACAGTGGTGCTGGTGTATGGTGGTGCAGGTGTTCAGTGGTGCTGGTGTATGGTGGTGCTGGTGTATGGTGGTGCTGGTGTACATTGGTTCTGGTGTATGGTGGTGCTGGTGTATGGTGGTGCTGGTGTATGGTGGTGCAGGTGTACAGTGGTGCTGGTGTACAGTGGTGCTGGTGTATGGTGGTGCTGGTGTATGGTGGTGCTGGTGTATGGTGATGCAGGTGTACAGTGGTGCTGGTGTATGGTGGAGCTGGTGTACAGTGGTGCAGGTGTATGGTGGTGCTGGTGTACAGTGGTGCTGGTGTACAGTGGTGCAGGTGTACAGTGGTGCTGGTGTATGGTGATGCTGGTGTACAGTGGTGCTGGTGTACAGTGGTGCAGGTGTACAGTGGTGCTGGTGTACAGTGGTGCTGGTGTATGGTGGTGCTGGTGTACAGTGGTGCTGGTGTATTGTGATGCTGGTGTACAGTGGTGCTGGTGTATGGTGGTGCTGGTGTACAGTGGTGCAGGTGTATAGTGATGCTGGTGTACAGTGGTGCTGGTGTATGGTGGTGCTGGTGTACAGTGGTGCTGGTGTACAGTGGTGCTGGTGTACAGTGGTGCTGGTGTACAGTGGTACTGGTGTATGGTGAGTGCTGGTGTACAAGTGGTGCTGGTGTATGGTGGTGCTGGTGTACAGTGGTGCAGGTGTATAGTGATGCTGGTGTACAGTGGTGCTGGTGTATGGTGGTGCTGGTGTACAGTGGTGGCTGGTGTATGGTGGTGCTGGTGCTGGTGTATGGTGGTGCTGGTGTATGGGGTGCTGGTGTATGGTGGTGCTGGTGTACAGTGGTGCTGGTGTACAGTGGAGCTGGTGTATGGTGGTGCTGGTGTACAGTGGTGCAGGTGTACAGTGGTGCTGGTGTATGGTGGTGCTGGTGTATGGTGGTTCTGGTGTATGGTGATGCAGGTGTACAATGGTGCTGGTGTATGGTGGAGCTGGTGTACAGTGGTGCAGGTGTATGGTGGTGCTGGTGTACAGTGGTGCTGGGTGTACAGTGGTGCAGGTGTACAGTGGTGCTGGTGTATGGTGATGCTGGTGTACAGTGGTGCTGGTGTACAGTGGTGCAGGTGTACAGTGGTGCTGGTGTACAGTGGTGCTGGTTTATGGTGGTGCTGGTGTACAGTGGTGCTGGTGTATTGTGATGCTGGTGTACAGTGGTGGCTGGTGTATGGTGGTGCTGGTGTACAGTGGTGCAGGTGTATAGTGATGCTGGTGTACAGTGGTGCTGGTGTATGGTGGTGCTGGTGTACAGTGGTGCTGGTGTACAGTGGTGCTGGGTGTACAGTGGTGCTGGTGTACAGTGGTACTGGTGTATGGTGATGCTGGTGTACAGTGGTGCTGGTGTATGGTGGTGCTGGTGTACAGTGGTGCTGTTGTACAGTGGTGCTGGTGTACAGTGGTGCTGGTGTACAGTGGTGCTGGTGTACAGTGGTGCTGGTGTATGGTGGTGCTGGTGGTGCTGGTGTATGGTGGTGCTGATGTACAGTGGTGCGGTGTATGGTGTGCAGGTGTATGGTGGTGCTGGTGTACAGTGGTGCTGGTGTACAGTGGTGCTGGTGTACAGTGGTGCTGGTGTACAGTGGTGCTGGTGTATGGTGGTGCTGGTGTACAGTGGTGCTGGTGTACAGTGGTGCTGGTGTATGGTGGTGCTGGTGTATGGTGGTGCTGGTGTACAGTGGTGCTGGTGTACAGTGGTGCTGGTGTATGGTGGTGCTGGTGTACAGTGGTGCTGGTGTACAGTGGTGCTGGTGTATGGTGGTGCTAGTGTATGGTGGTGCTGGTGTACAGTGGTGCTGGTGTATGGTGGTGCTGGTGTATGGTGTGCTTGTGTACAGATGTGCTGGTGTATGGTGGTGCTGGTGTATGTGTGGTGCTGGTGTACAGGTTGCTGGTGTATGGTGGTGCTGGTGTATGGTGGTGCTGGTGCTGGTGTATGGTGTGCTGGTGCTGGTGTATGGTGGTGCTGGTGTACAGTGGTGCTGGTGTATGGTGGTGCTGGTGTACAGTGGTGCTGTGTATGGTGTGGTGCTGGTGTATGGTGGTGCTGGTGTATGGTGGTGCTGGTGTATGGAGGTGCTGGTGTATGGTGGTGCTGGTGTACGGTGGTGCTGGTTTATGGTGGTGCTGGTGTACAGTGGTACTGGTGTATGGTGGTGCTGGTGTATGGTGGTGCTGGTGTATGGTGGTGCTGGGTGTATGGTGGTGCTGGTTTATGGTGGTGCTGGTGTACAGTGGTACTGGTGTATGGTGGTGCTGGTGTATGGTGGTGCTGGTGTATGGTGGGTGCTGGTGTATGGTGGTGCTGGTGAATGGTGGTGCTGGTGTATGGTGGTGCTGGTGTATTGTGGTGCTGGTGTACAGTGGGTGCTGGTGTATGGTGGTGCTGGTGTAGAGTGGTGCTGGTGTATGGTGGTGCTGGTGTATGGTGGTGCTGGTGTATGGTGGTGCTGGTGTATGGTGGTGCTGGTGTAATGGTGGTGCTGGTGTAAAAGTGGTGCTGGTGTAGAGTGGTGCTGGTGTATGGTGGTGCAGGTGTATGGTGGTGCTGGTGTATGGTGGTGCAGGTGTACAGTGGTGCTGGTGTATGGTGGGTGCAGGTGTTCAGTGGTGCTGGTGTATGGTGTGCTGGTGTATGGTGGTGCTGGTGTACATTGGTTCTGGTGTATGGTGGTGCTGGTGTATGGTGGTGCTGGTGTATGGTGGTGCAGGTGTACAGTGGTGCTGGTGTACAGTGGTGCTGGTGTATGGTGGTGCTGGTGTATGGTGGTGCTGGTGTATGGTGATGCAGGTGTACAGTGGTGCTGGTGTATGGTGGAGCTGGTGTACAGTGGTGCAGGTGTATGGTGGTGCTGGTGTACTGTGGTGCTGGTGTACAGTGGTGCAGGTGTACAGTGGTGCTGGTGTATGGTGATGCTGGTGTACAGTGGTGCTGGTGTACAGTGGTGCAGGTGTACAGTGGTGCTGGTGTACAGTGGTGCTGGTGTATGGTGGTGCTGGTGTACAGTGGTGCTGGTGTATTTGTGATGCTGGTGTACAGTGGTGCTGGTGTATGGTGGTGCTGGTGTACAGTGGTGCAGGTGTATAGTGATGCTGGTGTACAGTGGTGCTGGTGTATGGTGGTGCTGGTGTACAGTGGTGCTGGTGTACAGTGGTGCTGGTGTACAGTGGTGCTGGTGTACAGTGGTACTGGTGTATGGTGATGCTGGTGTACAGTGGTGCTGGTGTATGGTGGTGCTGGTGTACAGTGGTGCAGGTGTATAGTGATGCTGGTGTACAGTGGTGCTGGTGTATGGTGGTGCTGGTGTACAGTGGTGCTGGTGTATGGTGGTGCTGGTGCTGGTGTATGGTGGTGCTGGTGTATGGTGGTGCTGGTGTATGGTGGTGCTGGTGTACAGTGGTGCTGGTGTACAGTGGAGCTGGTGTATGGTGGTGCTGGTGTACAGTGGTGCAGGTGTACAGTGGTGCTGGTGTATGGTGGTGCTGGTGTATGGTGGTTCTGGTGTATGGTGATGCAGGTGTACAATGGTGCTGGTGTATGGAGCTGGTGTACAGTGGTGCAGGTGTATGGTGGTGCTGGTGTACAGTGGTGCTGGTGTACAGTGGTGCAGGTGTACAGTGGTGCTGGTGTATGGTGATGCTGGTGTACAGTGGTGCTGGTGTACAGTGGTGCAGGTGTACAGTGGTGCTGGTGTACAGTGGTGCTGGTGTATGGTGGTGCTGGTGTACAGTGGTGCTGGTGTATTGTGATGCTGGTGTACAGTGGTGCTGGTGTATGGTGGTGCTGGTGTACAGTGGTGCAGGTGTATAGTGATGCTGGTGTACAGTGGTGCTGGTGTATGGTGGTGCTGGTGTACAGTGGTGCTGGTGTACAGTGGTGCTGGTGTACAGTGGTGCTGGTGTACAGTGGTACTGGTGTATGGTGATGCTGGTGTACAGTGGTGCTGGTGTATGGTGGTGCTGGTGTACAGTGGTGCAGGTGTATAGTGATGCTGGTGTACAGTGGTGCTGGTGTATGGTGGTGCTGGTGTACAGTGGTGCTGGTGTATGGTGGTGCTGGTGCTGGTGTATGGTGGTGCTGGTGTATGGTGGTGCTGGTGTATGGTGGTGCTGGTGTATGGTGGTGCTGGTGTAAAAGTGGTGCTGGTGTATGGTGGTGCTGGTGTACAGTGGTGCTGGTGTACAGTGCTGCTGGTGTATGGTGGTGCTGGTGTACAGTGGTGCTGGTGTATGGTGGTGCTGTAGTACAGTGGTGCTGGTGTACAGTGGAGCTGGTGTATGGTGGTGCTGGTGTACAGTGGTGCAGGTGTACAGTGGTGCTGGTGTATGGTGGTGCTGGTGTATGGTGGTTCTGGTGTACAGTGGTGTTGGTGTATGGTGGTGCTGGTGTATGGTGGTGCTGGTGTACAGTGGTGCTGGTGTACAGTGGAGCTGGTGTATGGTGGTGCTGGTGTACAGTGGTGCAGGTGTACAATGGAGCTGGTGTCTGGTGGTGCAGGTGTATGGTGGTGCAGGTGTATGGTTGTGCTGGTGTACAATGGTGCTGGTGCATGGTGGTGCTGGTGTATGGTAGTGCAGGTGTACAGTGGTGCTGGTGTATGGTGGTGCTGGTGTACAGTGGTGCTGGTGTATGGTGGTGCTGGTGTACAGTGGTGCTGGTGTATGGTGGTGCTGGTGTACAGTGATGCTGGTGTATGGTGATGCTGGTGTACAGTGGTGCTGGTGTATGGTAGTGATGGTGTACAGTGGTGCTGGTGTATGGTGTGCTGGTGTATGGTGGTGCTGGTGTATTGAGATGCTGGTGTACAGTGATGCTGGTGTATGGTAGTGCTGGTGTACAGTGGTGCTGGTGTATGGTGGTGCTGGTGTATGGTGATGCTGGTGTATGGTGGTGCTGGTGTATGGTGGTGCTGGTGTATGGTGGTGCTGGTGTATGGTGGTGCTGGTGTATGGTGGTGCTGGTGGATGGTGGTGCAGGTGTACAGTGGTGCTGGTGTATGGTGGTGCTGGTGTATGGTGATGCTGGTGTACAGTGGTGCTGGTGTATGGTGGAGCTGGTGTACAGTGGTGCAGGTGTATGGTGGTGCTGGTGTACAGTAGTGCTGGTGTACAGTGGTGCAGGTGTATGGTGGAGCTGGTGTACAGTGGTGCAGGTGTATGGTGGTGCTGGTGTACAGTAGTGCTGGTGTACAGTGGTGCAGGTGTATGGTGGTGCTGGTGTACAGTAGTGCTGGTGTACAGTGGTGCAGGTGTATGGTGGAGCTGGTGTACAGTGGTGCAGGTGTATGGTGGTGCTGGTGTACAGTAGTGCTGGTGTACAGTGGTGCAGGTGTACAGTGGTGCTGGTGTATGGTGGTGCTGGTGTATGGTGGTGCTGGTGTACAGTGGTGCTGGTGTATGGTGTGCTGGTGTATGGTGGTGCTGGTGTACAGTGGTGCTGGTGTATGGTGGAGCTGGTGTACAGTGGTGCAGGTGTATGGTGGTGCTGGTGTACAGTAGTGCTGGTGTACAGTGGTGCAGGTGTATGGTGGAGCTGGTGTACAGTGGTGCTGGTGTATGGTGGTGCTGGTGTATGGTGGTGCTGGTGTACAGTGGTGCTGGTGTATGGTGTGCTGGTGTATGGTGGTGCTGGTGTACAGTGGTGCTGGTGTACAGTGGTGCTGGTGTACAGTGGTGCTGGTGTACAGTGGTGCTGGTGTATGGTGGTGCTGGTGTATGGTGGTGCTGGTGTACAGTGGTGCTGGTGTACAGTGGTGCTGGTGTATGGTGGTGCTGGTGTATGCTGGTGCTGGTGTATGGTGGTGCTGGTGTATGGTGGTGCTGGTGTATGGTGGTGCTGGTGCTGGTGTATGGTGGTGCTGGTGTATGGTGGTGCTGGTGCTGGTGTATGATGGTGTTGGTGCTGGTGTATGGTGGTGCTGGTGCTGGTGTATGGTGGTGCTGGTGCTGGTGTATGGTGGTGCTGGTGTATGGTGGTGCTGGTGTATGGTGGTGCTGGTGTATGGTGGTGCTGGTGCTGGGTATGGTGGTGCTGGTGTATGGTGGTGCTGGTGTATGGTGGTGCTGGTGTATGGTGGTGCTGGTGTACAGTGGTGCTGGTGTATGGTGGTGCTGGTGTACAGTGGTGCTGGTTTATGGTGGTGCTGGTGTATGGTGGTGCTGGTGCTGGTGTATGGTGGTGCTGGTGTATGGTGGTGCTGGTGCTGGTGTATGGTGGTGCTGGTGTATGGTGGTGCTGGTGTATGGTGGTGCTGGTGCTGGTGTATGGTGGTGCTGGTGTACAGTGGTGCTGGTGTATGGTGGTGCTGGTGTATGGTGGTGCTGGTGTACAGTGGTGCTGGTGTATGGTAGTGATGGTGTACAGTGGTGCTGGTGTATGGTGGTGCTGGTGTATGGTGGTGCTGGTGTATTGAGATGCTGGTGTATAGTGATGCTGGTGTATGGTAGTGCTGGTGTACAGTGGTGCTGGTGTATGGTGGTGCTGGTGTATGGTGGTGCTGGTGTTTGGTGGTGCTGGTGTATGGTGGTGCTGGTGTATGGTGGTGCTGGTGTATGGTGGTGCTGGTGTATGGTGGTGCTGGTGGATGGTGGTGCAGGTGTACAGTGGTGCTGGTGTATGGTGGTGCTGGTGTATGGTGATGCTGGTGTACAGTGGTGCTGGTGTATGGTGGAGCTGGTGTACAGTGGTGCAGGTGTATGGTGATGCTGGTGTACAGTGGTGCTGGTGTACAGTGGTGCAGGTGTACAGTGGTGCTGGTGTATGGTGATGCTGGTGTACAGTGGTGCTGGTGTACAGTGGTGCAGGTGTACAGTGGTGCTGGTGTATGGTGATGCTGGTGTACAGTGGTTCTGGTGTATAGTGGTGCTGGTGTACAGTGGTGCAGGTGTATAGTGATGCTGGTGTTCAGTGGTGTTGGTGTACAGTGGTGCTGGTGTATGGTGGTGCTGGTGTATGGTGGTGCTGGTGTACAGTGGTGCTGGTGTACAGTGGTGCTGGTGTACAATGGTGCTGGTGTACAGTGGTGCTGGTGTACAGTGGTGCTGGTGTATGGTGGTGCTGGTGTATGGTGGTGCTGGTGTACAGTGGTGCTGGTGTATGGTGTGCTGGTGTATGGTGGTGCTGGTGTACAGTGATGCTGGTGTACAGTGGTGCTGGTGTACAGTGGTGCTGGTGTACAGTGGTGCTGGTGTATGGTGGTGCTGGTGTATGGTGGTGCTGGTGTACAGTGGTGCTGGTGTACAGTGGTGCTGGTGTATGGTGGTGCTGGTGTATGGTGGTGCTGGTGTACAGTGGTGCTGGTGTATGGTGGTGCTGGTGCTGGTGTATGGTGGTGCTGGTGTATGGTGGTGCTGGTGTATGGTGGTGCTGGTGTACAGTGGTGCTGGTGTACAGTGGTGCTGGTGTACGGTGGTGCAGGTGTATGGTGGTGCTGGTGTACAGTGATACCTGGTTGATACCTGGTTGATGGGGTTCTGGGAGTTCTTCTACTCCCCAAGCCCGGCCCGAGGCCAGGCTCGACTTGTGAGAGTTTGGTCCACCAGGCTGTTGCTTGGAGCGGCCCGCAGGGCCACGTACCCACCACAGCCCGGCTGATCCGGGCGGTGTATGGTGGTGCTGGTGCTGGTGTATGGTGGTGCTGGTGCTGGTGTATGGTGGTGCTGGTGCTGGTGTATGGTGGTGCTGGTGCTGGTGTATGGTGGTGCTGGTGCTGGTGTATAATGGTGCTGGTGTATGGTGGTGCTGGTGTATGGTGGTGCTGGTGCTGGTGTATGGTGGTGCTGGTGCTGGTGTATGGTGGTGCTGGTGCTGGTGTATGGTGGTGCTGGTGCTGGTGTATGGTGGTGATGGTGTACAGTGGTGCTGGTGTATGGTGGTGCTGGTGTACAGTGGTGCTGGTGTATGGTGGTGCTGGTGTATGGTGGTGCTGGTGTATGGTGGTGCTGGTGTATGGTGGTGCTGGTGTATGGTGGTGCTGGTGTATGGTGGTGCTGGTGTACTGTGGTGCTGGTGTATGGTGGTGCTGGTGTACGGTGGTGCTGGTGTATGGTGGTGCTGGTGTATGGTGGTGCTGGTGTATGCTGGTGCTGGTGTATGGTGGTGCTGGTGTATGGTGGTGCTGGTGTATGGTGGTGCTGGTGTATGGTGGTGCTGGTGTACAGTGGTGCTGGTGTATGGTGGTGCTGGTGTACAGTGGTGCTGGTGTATGGTGGTGCTGCTGTATGGTGGTGCTGGTGTATGGTGGTGCTGGTGTATGGTGGTGCTGGTGTATGGTGGTGCTGGTGTATGGTGGTGCTGGTGTAAAAGTGGTGCTGGTGTATGGTGGTGCTGGTGTATGGTGGTGCAGGTGTATGGTGGTGCTGGTGTATGGTGGTGCAGGTGTACAGTGGTGCTGGTGTATGGTGGTGCAGGTGTACAGTGGTGCTGGTGTATGGTGGTGCTGGTGTATGGTGGTGCTGGTGTATGGTGGTGCTGGTGTATGGTGGTGCTGGTGTACAGTGTTGCTGGTGTATGGTGGTGCTGGTGTATGGTGGTGCTGGTGTATGGTGGTGCAGGTGTACAGTGGTGCTGGTGTACAGTGGTGCTGGTGTATGGTGGTGCTGGTGTATGGTGGTGCTGGTGTATGGTGATGCAGGTGTACAGTGGTGCTGGTGTATGGTGGAGCTGGTGTACAGTGGTGCAGGTGTATGGTGGTGCTGGTGTACAGTGGTGCTGGTGTACAGTGGTGCAGGTGTACAGTGGTGCTGGTGTATGGTGATGCTGGTGTACAGTGGTGCTGGTGTACAGTGGTGCAGGTGTACAGTGGTGCTGGTGTACAGTGGTGCTGGTGTATGGTGGTGCTGGTGTACAGTGGTGCTGGTGTATTGTGATGCTGGTGTACAGTGGTGCTGGTGTATGGTGGTGCTGGTGTACAGTGGTGCTGGTGTATAGTGGTGCTGGTGCTGGTGTATGGTGGTGCTGGTGCTGGTGTATGGTGGTGCTGGTGTATTGTGATGCTGGTGTACAGTGGTGCTGGTGTATGGTGGTGCTGGTGTACAGTGGTGCAGGTGTATAGTGATGCTGGTGTACAGTGGTGCTGGTGTATGGTGGTGCTGGTGTACAGTGGTGCTGGTGTATAGTGGTGCTGGTGCTGGTGTATGGTGGTGCTGGTGCTGGTGTATGGTGGTGCTGGTGCTGGTGTATGGTGGTGCTGGTGCTGGTGTATGGTGGTGCTGGTGTATGGTGGTGCTGGTGCTGGTGTATGGTGGTGCTGGTGCTGGTGTATGGTGGTGCTGGTGCTGGTGTATGGTGGTGCTGGTGCTGGTGTATGGTGGTGCTGGTGTACAGTGGTGCTGGTGTATGGTGGTGCTGGTGTACAGTGGTGCTGGTGTATGGTGGTGCTGGTGTATGGTGGTGCTGGTGTATGGTGGTGCTGGTGTATGGTGGTGCTGGTGTTCAGTGGTACTGGTGTATGGTGGTGCTGGTGTATGGTGGTGCTGGTGTATGGTGGTGCTGGTGTATGGTGGTGCTGGTGTATGGTGGTGCTGGTGTATGGTGGTGCTGGTGTATGGTGGTGCTGGTGTACAGTGGTGCTGGTGTATGGTGGTGCTGGTGTACAGTGGTGCTGGTGTATGGTGGTGCAGGTGTATGGTGGTGCTGGTGTTTGGTGGTGCTGGTGTATGGTGGTGCTGGTGTATGGTGGTGCTGGTGTTTGGTGGTGCTGGTGTATGGTGGTGCTGGTGTAAAAGTGGTGCTGGTGTATGGTGGTGCTGGTGTATGGTGGTGCAGGTGTATGGTGGTGCTGGTGTATGGTGGTGCAGGTGTACAGTGGTGCTGGTGTACGGTGGTGCAGGTGTACAGTAGTGCTGGTGTATGGTGGTGCTGGTGTATGGTGGTGCTGGTGTATGGTGGTGATGGTGTACAGTGGTGCTGGTGTATGGTGGTGCTGGTGTATGGTGGTGCTGGTGTATGGTGGTGCAGGTGTACAGTGGTGCTGGTGTACAGTGGTGCTGGTGTATGGTGGTGCTGGTGAATGGTGGTGCTGGTGTATGGTGATGCAGGTGTACAGTGGTGCTGGTGTATGGTGGAGCTGGTGTACAGCGGTGCAGGTGTATGGTGGTGCTGGTGTACAGTGGTGCTGGTGTAGAGTGGTGCAGGTGTACAGTGGTGCTGGTGTATGGTGATGCTGGTGTACAGTGGTGCTGGTGTACAGTGGTGCAGGTGTACAGTGGTGCTGGTGTACAGTGGTGCTGGTGTATGGAGGTGCTGGTGTACAGTGGTGCTGGTGTATTGTGATGCTGGTGTACAGTGGTGCTGGTGTATGGTGTTGCTGATGTACAGTGGTGTAGGTGTATAGTGATGCTAGTGTACAGTGGTGCTGGTGTATGGTGGTGCTGGTGTACAGTGGTGCTGGTGTACAGTGGTGCTGGTGTATGGTAGTGCTGGTGTACAGTGGTGCTGGTGTATGGTGGTGCTGGTGTATGGTGGTGCAGGTGTATGGTGATGCTGGTGTACAGTGGTGCTGGTGTATGGTGGTGCTGGTGCATGGTGGTGCTGGTGTATGGTGGTGCTGGTGTATGGTGGTGCTGGTGTATGGTGGTGCTGGTGTACAGTGGTGCTGGTGTATGGTGGTGCTGGTGTATGGTGATGCTGGTGTACAGTGGTGCTGGTGTATGGTGGAGCTGGTTTACAGTGGTGCAGGTGTATGGTGGTGCTGGTGTACAGTGGTTCTGGTGTACAGTGGTGCAGGTGTACAGTGGTGCTGGTGTATTGTGATGCTGGTGTACAGTAGTGCTGGTGTACAGTGGTGCAGGTGTACAGTGGTGCTGGTATATGGTGATGCTGGTGTACAGTGGTGCTGGTGTATAGTGGTGCTGGTGTACAGTGGTGCAGGTGTATAGTGATGCTGGTGTACAGTGGTGCTGGTGTACAGTGGTGCTGGTGTATGGTGGTGCTGGTGTATGGTGGTGCTGGTGTATGGTGGTGCTGTTGTACAGTGGTGCTGGTGTACAGTGGTGCTGGTGTACAGTGGTGCTGGTGTACAGTGGTGCTGGTGTATGGTGGTGCTGGTGGTGCTGGTGTATGGTGGTGCTGGTGTACAGTGGTGCTGGTGTATGGTGTGCAGGTGTATGGTGGTGCTGGTGTACAGTGGTGCTGGTGTACAGTGGTGCTGGTGTACAGTGGTGCTGGTGTACAGTGGTGCTGGTGTATGGTGGTGCTGGTGTACAGTGGTGCTGGTGTACAGTGGTGCTGGTGTATGGTGGTGCTTGTGTATGGTGGTGCTGGTGTACAGTGGTGCTGGTGTACAGTGGTGCTGGTGTATGGTGGAGCTGGTGTACAGTGGTGCTGGTGTACAGTGGTGCTGGTGTATGGTGGTGCTAGTGTATGGTGGTGCTGGTGTACAGTGGTGCTGGTGTATGGTGGTGCTGGTGCTGGTGTATGGTGGTGCTGGTGTATGGTGGTGCTGGTGTATGGTGGTGCTTGTGTACAGATGTGCTGGTGTATGGTGGTGCTGGTGTATGGTGGTGCTGGTGTACAGGGTTGCTGGTGTATGGTGGTGCTGGTGTATGGTGGTGCTGGTGCTGGTGAATGGTGGTGCTGGTGCTGGTGTATGGTGGTGCTGGTGCTGGTGTATGGTGGTGCTGGTGTACAGTGGTGCTGGTGTATGGTGGTGCTGGTGTACAGTGGTGCTGGTGTATGGTGGTGCTGGTGTATGGTGGTGCTGGTGTATGGTGGTGCTGGTGTATGGTGGTGCTGGTGTATGGTGGTGCTGGTGTACGGTGGTGCTGGTTTATGGTGGTGCTGGTGTACAGTGGTACTGGTGTATGGTGGTGCTGGTGTATGGTGGTGCTGGTGTATAGTGGTGCTGGTGTATGGTGGTGCTGGTGTATGGTGGTGCTGGTTTATGGTGGTGCTGGTGTACAGTGGTACTGGTGTATGGTGGTGCTGGTGTATGGTGGTGCTGGTGTATGGTGGTGCTGGTGTATGGTGGTGCTGGTGAATGGTGGTGCTGGTGTATGGTGGTGCTGGTGTATTGTGGTGCTGGTGTACAGTGGTGCTGGTGTATGGTGGTGCTGGTGTACAGTGGTGCTGGTGTATGGTGGTGCTGGTGTATGGTGGTGCTGGTGTATGGTGGTGCTGGTGTATGGTGGTGCTGGTGTATGGTGGTGCTGGTGTAAAAGTGGTGCTGGTGTATAGTGGTGCTGGTGTATGGTGGTGCAGGTGTATGGTGGTGCTGGTGTATGGTGGTGCAGGTGTACAGTGGTGCTGGTGTATGGTGGTGCAGGTGTTCAGTTGTTCTGGTGTATGGTGGTGCTGGTGTATGGTGGTGCTGGTGTACATTGGTGCTGGTGTATGGTGGTGCTGGTGTATGGTGGTGCTGGTGTATGGTGGTGCAGGTGTACAGTGGTGCTGGTGTACAGTGGTGCTGGTGTATGGTGGTGCTGGTGTATGGTGGTGCTGGTGTATTGTGGTGCTGGTGTACAGTGGTGCTGGTGTATGGTGGTGCTGGTGTACAGTGGTGCTGGTGTATGGTGGTGCTGGTGTATGGTGGTGCTGGTGTATGGTGGTGCTGGTATATGGTGGTGCTGGTGTATGGTGGTGCTGGTGTAAAAGTGGTGCTGGTGTATAGTGGTGCTGGTGTATGGTGGTGCAGGTGTATGGTGGTGCTGGTGTATGGTGGTGCAGGTGTACAGTGGTGCTGGTGTATGGTGGTGCAGGTGTTCAGTGGTGCTGGTGTATGGTGGTGCTGGTGTATGATGGTGCTGGTGTACATTGGTGCTGGTGTATGGTGGTGCTGGTGTATGGTGGTGCTGGTGTATGGTGGTGCAGGTGTACAGTGGTGCTGGTGTACAGTGGTGCTGGTGTATGGTGGTGCTGGTGTATGGTGGTGCTGGTGTATGGTGATGCAGGTGTACAGTGGTGCTGGTGTATGGTGGAGCTGGTGTACAGTGGTGCAGGTGTATGGTGGTGCTGGTGTACAGTGGTGCTGGTGTACAGTGGTGCAGGTGTACAGTGGTGCTGGTGTATGGTGATGCTGGTGTACAGTGGTGCTGGTGTACAGTGGTGCAGGTGTACAGTGGTGCTGGTGTACAGTGGTGCTGGTGTATGGTGGTGCTGGTGTACAGTGGTGCTGGTGTATTGTGATGCTGGTGTACAGTGGTGCTGGTGTATGGTGGTGCTGGTGTACAGTGGTGCAGGTGTATAGTGATGCTGGTGTACAGTGGTGCTGGTGTATGGTGGTGCTGGTGTACAGTGGTGCTGGTGTACAGTGGTGCTGGTGTACAGTGGTGCTGGTGTACAGTGGTACTGGTGTATGGTGATGCTGGTGTACAGTGGTGCTGGTGTATGGTGGTGCTGGTGTACAGTGGTGCTGGTGTATGGTGGTGCTGGTGTATGGTGGTGCTGGTGTATGGTGGTGCTGGTGTATGGTGGTGCTGGTGTATGGTGGTGCTGGTGTACGGTGGTGCTGGTTTATGGTGGTGCTGGTGTACAGTGGTACTGGTGTATGGTGGTGCTGGTGTATGGTGGTGCTGGTGTATAGTGGTGCTGGTGTATGGTGGTGCTGGTGTATGGTGGTGCTGGTTTATGGTGGTGCTGGTGTACAGTGGTACTGGTGTATGGTGGTGCTGGTGTATGGTGGTGCTGGTGTATGGTGGTGCTGGTGAATGGTGGTGCTGGTGTATGGTGGTGCTGGTGTATTGTGGTGCTGGTGTACAGTGGTGCTGGTGTATGGTGGTGCTGGTGTACAGTGGTGCTGGTGTATGGTGGTGCTGGTGTATGGTGGTGCTGGTGTATGGTGGTGCTGGTGTATGGTGGTGCTGGTGTATGGTGGTGCTGGTGTAAAAGTGGTGCTGGTGTATAGTGGTGCTGGTGTATGGTGGTGCAGGTGTATGGTGGTGCTGGTGTATGGTGGTGCAGGTGTACAGTGGTGCTGGTGTATGGTGGTGCAGGTGTTCAGTTGTTCTGGTGTATGGTGGTGCTGGTGTATGGTGGTGCTGGTGTACATTGGTGCTGGTGTATGGTGGTGCTGGTGTATGGTGGTGCTGGTGTATGGTGGTGCAGGTGTACAGTGGTGCTGGTGTACAGTGGTGCTGGTGTATGGTGGTGCTGGTGTATGGTGGTGCTGGTGTATTGTGGTGCTGGTGTACAGTGGTGCTGGTGTATGGTGGTGCTGGTGTACAGTGGTGCTGGTGTATGGTGGTGCTGGTGTATGGTGGTGCTGGTGTATGGTGGTGCTGGTATATGGTGGTGCTGGTGTATGGTGGTGCTGGTGTAAAAGTGGTGCTGGTGTATAGTGGTGCTGGTGTATGGTGGTGCAGGTGTATGGTGGTGCTGGTGTATGGTGGTGCAGGTGTACAGTGGTGCTGGTGTATGGTGGTGCAGGTGTTCAGTGGTGCTGGTGTATGGTGGTGCTGGTGTATGATGGTGCTGGTGTACATTGGTGCTGGTGTATGGTGGTGCTGGTGTATGGTGGTGCTGGTGTATGGTGGTGCAGGTGTACAGTGGTGCTGGTGTACAGTGGTGCTGGTGTATGGTGGTGCTGGTGTATGGTGGTGCTGGTGTATGGTGATGCAGGTGTACAGTGGTGCTGGTGTATGGTGGAGCTGGTGTACAGTGGTGCAGGTGTATGGTGGTGCTGGTGTACAGTGGTGCTGGTGTACAGTGGTGCAGGTGTACAGTGGTGCTGGTGTATGGTGATGCTGGTGTACAGTGGTGCTGGTGTACAGTGGTGCAGGTGTACAGTGGTGCTGGTGTACAGTGGTGCTGGTGTATGGTGGTGCTGGTGTACAGTGGTGCTGGTGTATTGTGATGCTGGTGTACAGTGGTGCTGGTGTATGGTGGTGCTGGTGTACAGTGGTGCAGGTGAATAGTGATGCTGGTGTACAGTGGTGCTGGTGTATGGTGGTGCTGGTGTACAGTGGTGCTGGTGTACAGTGGTGCTGGTGTACAGTGGTGCTGGTGTACAGTGGTACTGGTGTATGGTGATGCTGGTGTACAGTGGTGCTGGTGTATGGTGGTGCTGGTGTACAGTGGTGCAGGTGTATAGTGATGCTGGTGTACAGTGGTGCTGGTGTATGGTGGTGCTGGTGTACAGTGGTGCTGGTGTATGGTGGTGCTGGTGCTGGTGTATGGTGGTGCTGGTGTATGGTGGTGCTGGTGTATGGTGGTGCTGGTGTATGGTGGTGCTGGTGTACAGTGGTGCAGGTGTACAGTGGTGCTGGTGTATGGTGATGCTGGTGTACAGTGGTGCTGGTGTACAGTGGTGCAGGTGTACAGTGGTGCTGGTGTACAGTGGTGCTGGTGTATGGTGGTGCTGGTGTACAGTGGTGCAGGTGTATGGTGGTGCTGGTGTACAGTGGTGCTGGTGTACAGTGGTGCAGGTGTACAGTGGTGCTGGTGTATGGTGATGCTGGTGTACAGTGGTGCTGGTGTACAGTGGTGCAGGTGTACAGTGGTGCTGGTGTACAGTGGTGCTGGTGTATGGTGGTGCTGGTGTACAGTGGTGCTGGTGTATTGTGATGCTGGTGTACAGTGGTGCTGGTGTATGGTGGTGCTGGTGTACAGTGGTGCAGGTGTATAGTGATGCTGGTGTACAGTGGTGCTGGTGTATGGTGGTGCTGGTGTACAGTGGTGCTGGTGTACAGTGGTGCTGGTGTACAGTGGTGCTGGTGTACAGTGGTACTGGTGTATGGTGATGCTGGTGTACAGTGGTGCTGGTGTATGGTGGTGCTGGTGTACAGTGGTGCAGGTGTATAGTGATGCTGGTGTACATTGGTGCTGGTGTATGGTGGTGCTGGTGTACAGTGGTGCTGGTGTATGGTGGTGCTGGTGCTGGTGTATGGTGGTGCTGGTGTATGGTGGTGCTGGTGTATGGTGGTGCTGGTGTATGGTGGTGCTGGTGTAAAAGTGGTGCTGGTGTATGGTGGTGCTGGTGTACAGTGGTGCTGGTGTACAGTGGTGCTGGTGTATGGTGGTGCTGGTGTACAGTGGTGCTGGTGTATGCTGGTGCTGGTGTATGGTGGTGCTGTAGTACAGTGGTGCTGGTGTACAGTGGAGCTGGTGTATGGTGGTGCTGGTGTACAGTGGTGCAGGTGTACAGTGGTGCTGGTGTATGGTGGTGCTGGTGTATGGTGGTTCTGGTGTACAGTGGTGTTGGTGTATGGTGGTGCTGGTGTATGGTGGTGCTGGTGTACAGTGGTGCTGGTGTACAGTGGAGCTGGTGTATGGTGGTGCTGGTGTACAGTGGTGCAGGTGTACAATGGAGCTGGTGTCTGGTGGTGCAGGTGTATGGTTGTGCTGGTGTACAATGGTGCTGGTGCACGGTGGTGCTGGTGTATGGTAGTGCAGGTGTACAGTGGTGCTGGTGTATGGTGGTGCTGGTGTACAGTGGTGCTGGTGTATGGTGGTGCTGGTGTACAGTGGTGCTGGTGTATGGTGGTGCTGGTGTACAGTGATGCTGGTGTATGGTGATGCTGGTGTACAGTGGTGCTGGTGTATGGTAGTGATGGTGTACAGTGGTGCTGGTGTATGGTGGTGCTGGTGTATGGTGGTGCTGGTGTATTGAGATGCTGGTGTACAGTGATGCTGGTGTATGGTAGTGCTGGTGTACAGTGGTGCTGGTGTATGGTGGTGCTGGTGTATGGTGATGCTGGTGTATGGTGGTGCTGGTGTATGGTGGTGCTGGTGTATGGTGGTGCTGGTGTATGGTGGTGCTGGTGTATGGTGGTGCTGGTGGATGGTGGTGCAGGTGTACAGTGGTGCTGGTGTATGGTGGTGCTGGTGTATGGTGATGCTGGTGTACAGTGGTGCTGGTGTATGGTGGAGCTGGTGTACAGTGGTGCAGGTGTATGGTGGTGCTGGCGTACAGTAGTGCTGGTGTACAGTGGTGCAGGTGTATGGTGGAGCTGGTGTACAGTGGTGCAGGTGTATGGTGGTGCTGGTGTACAGTAGTGCTGGTGTACAGTGGTGCAGGTGTACAGTGGTGCTGGTGTATGGTGGTGCTGGTGTATGGTGGTGCTGGTGTACAGTGGTGCTGGTGTATGGTGTGCTGGTTTATGGTGGTGCTGGTGTACAGTGGTGCTGGTGTATGGTGGAGCTGGTGTACAGTGGTGCAGGTGTATGGTGGTGCTGGTGTACAGTAGTGCTGGTGTACAGTGGTGCAGGTGTATGGTGGAGCTGGTGTACAGTGGTGCTGGTGTATGGTGGTGCTGGTGTATGGTGGTGCTGGTGTACAGTGGTGCTGGTGTATGGTGTGCTGGTGTATGGTGGTGCTGGTGTACAGTGGTGCTGGTGTACAGTGGTGCTGGTGTACAGTGGTGCTGGTGTACAGTGGTGCTGGTGTATGGTGGTGCTGGTGTATGGTGGTGCTGGTGTACAGTGGTGCTGGTGTACAGTGGTGCTGGTGTATGGTGGTGCTGGTGTATGCTGGTGCTGGTGTATGGTGGTGCTGGTGTATGGTGGTGCTGGTGTATGGTGGTGCTGGAGCTGGTGTATGGTGGTGCTGGTGTATGGTGGTGCTGGTGCTGGTGTATGGTGGTGCTGGTGCTGGTGTATGGTGGTGCTGGTGCTGGTGTATAGTGGTGCTGGTGCTGGTGTATGGTGGTGCTGGTGTATGGTGGTGCTGGTGTATGGTGGTGCTGGTGTATGGTGGTGCTGGTGTACAGTGGTGCTGGTGTATAGTGGTGCTGGTGTACAGTGGTGCTGGTGTATGGTGGTGCTGGTGTACAGTGGTGCTGGTTTATGGTGGTGCTGGTGTATGGTGGTGCTGGTGCTGGTGTATGCTGGTGCTGGTGTATGGTGGTGCTGGTGCTGGTGTATGGTGGTGCTGGTGTATGGTGGTGCTGGTGTATGGTGGTGCTGGTGCTGGTGTATGGTGGTGCTGGTGTACAGTGGTGCTGGTGTATGGTGGTGCTGGTGTATGGTGGTGCTGGTGTACAGTGGTGCTGGTGTATGGTAGTGATGGTGTACAGTGGTGCTGGTGTATGGTGGTGCTGGTGTATGGTGGTGCTGGTGTATTGAGATGCTGGTGTATAGTGATGCTGGTGTATGGTAGTGCTGGTGTACAGTGGTGCTGGTGTATGGTGGTGCTGGTGTATGGTGGTGCTGGTGTTTGGTGGTGCTGGTGTATGGTGGTGCTGGTGTATGGTGGTGCTGGTGTATGGTGGTGCTGGTGTATGGTGGTGCTGGTGGATGGTGGTGCAGGTGTACAGTGGTGCTGGTGTATGGTGGTGCTGGTGCTGGTGTATGGTGGTGCTGGTGTATGGTGGTGCTGGTGTATGGTGGTGCTTGTGTACAGATGTGCTGGTGTATGGTGGTGCTGGTGTATGGTGGTGCTGGTGTACAGGGTTGCTGGTGTATGGTGGTGCTGGTGTATGGTGGTGCTGGTGCTGGTGTATGGTGGTGCTGGTGCTGGTGTATGGTGGTGCTGGTGCTGGTGTATGGTGGTGCTGGTGTACAGTGGTGCTGGTGTATGGTGGTGCTGGTGTACAGTGGTGCTGGTGTATGGTGGTGCTGGTGTATGGTGGTGCTGGTGTATGGTGGTGCTGGTGTATGGTGGTGCTGGTGTATGGTGGTGCTGGTGAATGGTGGTGCTGGTGTATGGTGGTGCTGGTGTATTGTGGTGCTGGTGTACAGTGGTGCTGGTGTATGGTGGTGCTGGTGTACAGTGGTGCTGGTGTATGGTGGTGCTGGTGTATGGTGGTGCTGGTGTATGGTGGTGCTGGTGTATGGTGGTGCTGGTGTATGGTGGTGCTGGTGTAAAAGTGGTGCTGGTGTATAGTGGTGCTGGTGTATGGTGGTGCAGGTGTATGGTGGTGCTGGTGTATGGTGGTGCAGGTGTACAGTGGTGCTGGTGTATGGTGGTGCAGGTGTTCAGTGGTGCTGGTGTATGGTGGTGCTGGTGTATGGTGGTGCTGGTGTACATTGGTGCTGGTGTATGGTGGTGCTGGTGTATGGTGGTGCTGGTGTATGGTGGTGCTGGTGTATGGTGGTGCAGGTGTACAGTGGTGCTGGTGTACAGTGGTGCTGGTGTATGGTGGTGCTGGTGTATGGTGGTGCTGGTGTATTGTGGTGCTGGTGTACAGTGGTGCTGGTGTATGGTGGTGCTGGTGTACAGTGGTGCTGGTGTATGGTGGTGCTGGTGTATGGTGGTGCTGGTGTATGGTGGTGCTGGTGTATGGTGGTGCTGGTGTATGGTGGTGCTGGTGTAAAAGTGGTGCTGGTGTATAGTGGTGCTGGTGTATGGTGGTGCAGGTGTATGGTGGTGCTGGTGTATGGTGGTGCAGGTGTACAGTGGTGCTGGTGTATGGTGGTGCAGGTGTTCAGTGGTGCTGGTGTATGGTGGTGCTGGTGTATGGTGGTGCTGGTGTACATTGGTGCTGGTGTATGGTGGTGCTGGTGTATGGTGGTGCTGGTGTATGGTGGTGCAGGTGTACAGTGGTGCTGGTGTACAGTGGTGCTGGTGTATGGTGGTGCTGGTGTATGGTGGTGCTGGTGTATGGTGATGCAGGTGTACAGTGGTGCTGGTGTATGGTGGAGCTGGTGTACAGTGGTGCAGGTGTATGGTGGTGCTGGTGTACAGTGGTGCTGGTGTACAGTGGTGCAGGTGTACAGTGGTGCTGGTGTATGGTGATGCTGGTGTACAGTGGTGCTGGTGTACAGTGGTGCAGGTGTACAGTGGTGCTGGTGTACAGTGGTGCTGGTGTATGGTGGTGCTGGTGTACAGTGGTGCTGGTGTATTGTGATGCTGGTGTACAGTGGTGCTGGTGTATGGTGGTGCTGGTGTACAGTGGTGCAGGTGTATAGTGATGCTGGTGTACAGTGGTGCTGGTGTATGGTGGTGCTGGTGTACAGTGGTGCTGGTGTACAGTGGTGCTGGTGTACAGTGGTGCTGGTGTACAGTGGTACTGGTGTATGGTGATGCTGGTGTACAGTGGTGCTGGTGTATGGTGGTGCTGGTGTACAGTGGTGCAGGTGTATAGTGATGCTGGTGTACAGTGGTGCTGGTGTATGGTGGTGCTGGTGTACAGTGGTGCTGGTGTATGGTGGTGCTGGTGCTGGTGTATGGTGGTGCTGGTGTATGGTGGTGCTGGTGTAAAAGTGGTGCTGGTGTATGGTGGTGCTGGTGTACAGTGGTGCTGGTGTACAGTGGTGCTGGTGTATGGTGGTGCTGGTGTACAGTGGTGCTGGTGTATGCTGGTGCTGGTGTATGGTGGTGCTGTAGTACAGTGGTGCTGGTGTACAGTGGAGCTGGTGTATGGTGGTGCTGGTGTACAGTGGTGCAGGTGTACAGTGGTGCTGGTGTATGGTGGTGCTGGTGTATGGTGGTTCTGGTGTACAGTGGTGTTGGTGTATGGTGGTGCTGGTGTATGGTGGTGCTGGTGTACAGTGGTGCTGGTGTACAGTGGAGCTGGTGTATGGTGGTGCTGGTGTACAGTGGTGCAGGTGTACAATGGAGCTGGTGTCTGGTGGTGCTGGTGTATGGTGGTGCTGGTGTACAGTGGTGCTGGTGTATGGTGGTGCTGGTGTACAGTGATGCTGGTGTATGGTGATGCTGGTGTACAGTGGTGCTGGTGTATGGTAGTGATGGTGTACAGTGGTGCTGGTGTATGGTGGTGCTGGTGTATGGTGGTGCTGGTGTATTGAGATGCTGGTGTACAGTGATGCTGGTGTATGGTAGTGCTGGTGTACAGTGGTGCTGGTGTATGGTGGTGCTGGTGTATGGTGATGCTGGTGTATGGTGGTGCTGGTGTATGGTGGTGCTGGTGTATGGTGGTGCTGGTGTATGGTGGTGCTGGTATATGGTGGTGCTGGTGGATGGTGGTGCAGGTGTACAGTGGTGCTGGTGTATGGTGGTGCTGGTGTATGGTGATGCTGGTGTACAGTGGTGCTGGTGTATGGTGGAGCTGGTGTACAGTGGTGCAGGTGTATGGTGGTGCTGGCGTACAGTAGTGCTGGTGTACAGTGGTGCAGGTGTATGGTGGAGCTGGTGTACAGTGGTGCAGGTGTATGGTGGTGCTGGTGTACAGTAGTGCTGGTGTACAGTGGTGCAGGTGTACAGTGGTGCTGGTGTATGGTGGTGCTGGTGTATGGTGGTGCTGGTGTACAGTGGTGCTGGTGTATGGTGTGCTGGTGTATGGTGGTGCTGGTGTACAGTGGTGCTGGTGTATGGTGGAGCTGGTGTACAGTGGTGCAGGTGTATGGTGGTGCTGGTGTACAGTAGTGCTGGTGTACAGTGGTGCAGGTGTATGGTGGAGCTGGTGTACAGTGGTGCTGGTGTATGGTGGTGCTGGTGTATGGTGGTGCTGGTGTACAGTGGTGCTGGTGTATGGTGTGCTGGTGTATGGTGGTGCTGGTGTACAGTGGTGCTGGTGTACAGTGGTGCTGGTGTACAGTGGTGCTGGTGTACAGTGGTGCTGGTGTATGGTGGTGCTGGTGTATGGTGGTGCTGGTGTACAGTGGTGCTGGTGTACAGTGGTGCTGGTGTATGGTGGTGCTGGTGTATGCTGGTGCTGGTGTATGGTGGTGCTGGTGTATGGTGGTGCTGGTGCTGGTGTATGGTGGTGCTGGTGTATGGTGGTGCTGGTGCTGGTGTATGGTGGTGCTGGTGCTGGTGTATGGTGGTGCTGGTGCTGGTGTATGGTGGTGCTGGTGCTGGTGTATGGTGGTGCTGGTGTATGGTGGTGCTGGTGTATGGTGGTGCTGGTGTATGGTGGTGCTGGTGTACAGTGGTGCTGGTGTATAGTGGTGCTGGTGTACAGTGGTACTGGTGTATGGTGGTGCTGGTGTACAGTGGTGCTGGTTTATGGTGGTGCTGGTGTATGGTGGTGCTGGTGCTGGTGTATGGTGGTGCTGGTGTATGGTGGTGCTGGTGCTGGTGTATGGTGGTGCTGGTGTATGGTGGTGCTGGTGTATGGTGGTGCTGGTGCTGGTGTATGGTGGTGCTGGTGTACAGTGGTGCTGGTGTATGGTGGTGCTGGTGTATGGTGGTGCTGGTGTACAGTGGTGCTGGTGTATGGTAGTGATGGTGTACAGTGGTGCTGGTGTATGGTGGTGCTGGTGTATGGTGGTGCTGGTGTATTGAGATGCTGGTGTATAGTGATGCTGGTGTATGGTAGTGCTGGTGTACAGTGGTGCTGGTGTATGGTGGAGCTGGTGTATGGTGGTGCTGGTGTTTGGTGGTGCTGGTGTATGGTGGTGCTGGTGTATGGTGGTGCTGGTGTATGGTGGTGCTGGTGTATGGTGGTGCTGGTGGATGGTGGTGCAGGTGTACAGTGGTGCTGGTGTATGGTGGTGCTGGTGTATGGTGATGCTGGTGTACAGTGGTGCTGGTGTATGGTGGAGCTGGTGTACAGTGGTGCAGGTGTATGGTGATGCTGGTGTACAGTGGTGCTGGTGTACAGTGGTGCAGGTGTACAGTGGTGCTGGTGTATGGTGATGCTGGTGTACAGTGGTGCTGGTGTACAGTGGTGCAGGTGTACAGTGGTGCTGGTGTATGGTGATGCTGGTGTACAGTGGTTCTGGTGTATAGTGGTGCTGGTGTACAGTGGTGCAGGTGTATAGTGATGCTGGTGTTCAGTGGTGTTGGTGTACAGTGGTGCTGGTGTATGGTGGTGCTGGTGTATGGTGGTGCTGGTGTACAGTGGTGCTGGTGTACAGTGGTGCTGGTGTACAATGGTGCTGGTGTACAGAGGTGCTGGTGTACAGTGGTGCTGGTGTATGGTGGTGCTGGTGTATGGTGGTGCTGGTGTACAGTGGTGCTGGTGTATGGTGTGCTGGTGTATGGTGGTGCTGGTGTACAGTGATGCTGGTGTACAGTGGTGCTGGTGTACAGTGGTGCTGGTGTACAGTGGTGCTGGTGTATGGTGGTGCTGGTGTATGGTGGTGCTGGTGTACAGTGGTGCTGGTGTACAGTGGTGCTGTTGTATGGTGTAGCTGGTGTATGGTGGTGCTGGTGTACAGTGGTGCTGGTGTATGGTGGTGCTGGTGCTGGTGTATGGTGGTGCTGGTGTATGGTGGTGCTGGTGTATGGTGGTGCTGGTGTACAGTGGTGCTGGTGTACAGTGGTGCTGGTGTACGGTGGTGCAGGTGTATGGTGGTGCTGGTGTACAGTGATACCTGGTTGATACCTGGTTGATGGGGTTCTGGGAGTTCTTCTACTCCCCAAGCCCGGCCCGAGGCCAGGCTCGACTTGTGAGAGTTTGGTCCACCAGGCTGTTGCTTGGAGCGGCCCGCAGGGCCACGTACCCACCACAGCCCGCTGATCCGGGCGGTGTATGGTGGTGCTGGTGCTGGTGTATGGTGGTGCTGGTGCTGGTGTATGGTGGTGCTGGTGCTGGTGTATGGTGGTGCTGGTGCTGGTGTATGGTGGTGCTGGTGCTGGTGTATGGTGGTGCTGGTGTATTGTGGTGCTGGTGTATGGTGGTGCTGGTGCTGGTGTATGGTGGTGCTGGTGCTGGTGTATGGTGGTGCTGGTGCTGGTGTATGGTGGTGCTGGTGCTGGTGTATGGTGGTGATGGTGTACAGTGGTGCTGGTGTATGGTGGTGCTGGTGTACAGTGGTGCTGGTGTATGGTGGTGCTGGTGTATGGTGGTGCTGGTGTATGGTGGTGCTGGTGTATGGTGGTGCTGGTGTATGGTGGTGCTGGTGTATGGTGGTGCTGGTGTATGGTGGTGCTGGTGTACGGTGGTGCTGGTGTATGGTGGTGCTGGTGTACGGTGGTGCTGGTGTATGGTGGTGCTGGTGTATGGTGGTGCTGGTGTATGCTGGTGCTGGTGTATGGTGGTGCTGGTGTATGGTGGTGCTGGTGTATGGTGGTGCTGGTGTATGGTGGTGCTGGTGTACAGTGGTGCTGGTGTATGGTGGTGCTGGTGTACAGTGGTGCTGGTGTATGGTGGTGCTGGTGTATGGTGGTGCTGGTGTATGGTGGTGCTGGTGTATGGTGGTGCTGGTGTATGGTGGTGCTGGTGTAAAAGTGGTGCTGGTGTATGGTGGTGCTGGTGTATGGTGGTGCAGGTGTATGGTGGTGCTGGTGTATGGTGGTGCAGGTGTACAGTGGTGCTGGTGTATGGTGGTGCAGGTGTACAGTGGTGCTGGTGTATGGTGGTGCTGGTGTATGGTGGTGCTGGTGTATGGTGGTGCTGGTGTATGGTGGTGCTGGTGTACAGTGTTGCTGGTGTATGGTGGTGCTGGTGTATGGTGGTGCTGGTGTATGGTGGTGCAGGTGTACAGTGGTGCTGGTGTACAGTGGTGCTGGTGTATGGTGGTGCTGGTGTATGGTGGTGCTGGTGTATGGTGATGCAGGTGTACAGTGGTGCTGGTGTATGGTGGAGCTGGTGTACAGTGGTGCAGGAGTATGGTGGTGCTGGTGTACAGTGGTGCTGGTGTACAGTGGTGCAGGTGTACAGTGGTGCTGGTGTATGGTGATGCTGGTGTACAGTGGTGCTGGTGTACAGTGGTGCAGGTGTACAGTGGTGCTGGTGTACAGTGGTGCTGGTGTATGGTGGTGCTGGTGTACAGTGGTGCTGGTGTATTGTGATGCTGGTGTACAGTGGTGCTGGTGTATGGTGGTGCTGGTGTACAGTGGTGCAGGTGTATAGTGGTGCTGGTGTACAGTGGTGCTGGTGTATGGTGGTGCTGGTGTACAGTGGTGCTGGTGTATAGTGGTGCTGGTGCTGGTGTATGGTGGTGCTGGTGCTGGTGTATGGTGGTGCTGGTGCTGGTGTATGGTGGTGCTGGTGCTGGTGTATGGTGGTGCTGGTGTATGGTGGTGCTGGTGCTGGTGTATGGTGGTGCTGGTGCTGGTGTATGGTGGTGCTGGTGCTGGTGTATGGTGGTGCTGGTGCTGGTGTATGGTGGTGCTGGTGCTGGTGTATAGTGGTGCTGGTGTACAGTGGTGCTGGTGTATGGTGGTGCTGGTGTACAGTGGTGCTGGTGTATGGTGGTGCTGGTGTATGGTGGTGCTGGTGTATGGTGGTGCTGGTGTATGGTGGTGCTGGTGTATGGGGGTGCTGGTGTATGGTGGTGCTGGTGTATGGTGGTGCTGGTGTTCAGTGGTACTGGTGTATGGTGGTGCTGGTGTATGGTGGTGCTGGTGTATGGTGGTGCTGGTGTATGGTGGTGCTGGTGTATGGTGGTGCTGGTGTATGGTGGTGCTGGTGTATGGTGGTGCTGGTGTACAGTGGTGCTGGTGTATGGTGGTGCTGGTGTACAGTGGTGCTGGTGTATGGTGGTGCAGGTGTATGGTGGTGCTGGTGTTTGGTGGTGCTGGTGTATGGTGGTGCTGGTGTATGGTGGTGCTGGTGTTTGGTGGTGCTGGTGTATGGTGGTGCTGGTGTAAAAGTGGTGCTGGTGTATGGTGGTGCTGGTGTATGGTGGTGCAGGTGTATGGTGGTGCTGGTGTATGGTGGTGCAGGTGTACAGTGGTGCTTGTGTACGGTGGTGCAGGTGTACAGTAGTGCTGGTGTATGGTGGTGCTGGTGTATGGTGGTGCTGGTGTATGGTGGTGATGGTGTACAGTGGTGCTGGTGTATGGTGGTGCTGGTGTATGGTGGTGCTGGTGTATGGTGGTGCAGGTGTACAGTGGTGCTGGTGTACAGTGGTGCTGGTGTATGGTGGTGCTGGTGAATGGTGGTGCTGGTGTATGGTGATGCAGGTGTACAGTGGTGCTGGTGTATGGTGGAGCTGGTGTACAGCGGTGCAGGTGTATGGTGGTGCTGGTGTACAGTGGTGCTGGTGTAGAGTGGTGCAGGTGTACAGTGGTGCTGGTGTATGGTGATGCTGGTGTACAGTGGTGCTGGTGTACAGTGGTGCAGGTGTACAGTGGTGCTGGTGTACAGTGGTGCTGGTGTATGGAGGTGCTGGTGTACAGTGGTGCTGGTGTATTGTGATGCTGGTGTACAGTGGTGCTGGTGTATGGTGTTGCTGATGTACAGTGGTGTAGGTGTATAGTGATGCTAGTGTACAGTGGTGCTGGTGTATGGTGGTGCTGGTGTACAGTGGTGCTGGTGTACAGTGGTGCTGGTGTACAGTGGTGCTGGTGTACAGTGGTACTGGTGTATGGTGATGCTAGTGTACAGTGGTGCTGGTGTATGGTGGTGCTGGTGTACAGTGGTGCAGGTGTATAGTGATGCTGGTGTACAGTGGTGCTGGTGTATGGTGGTGCTGGTGTACAGTGGTGCTGGTGTATGGTGGTGCTGGTGCTGGTGTATGGTGGTGCTGGTGTATGGTGGTGCTGGTGTATGGTGGTGCTGGTGTATGGTGGTGCTGGTGTAAAAGTGGTGCTGGTGTATGGTGGTGCTGGTGTACAGTGGTGCTGGTGTACAGTGGTGCTGGTGTATGGTGGTGCTGGTGTACAGTGGTGCTGGTGTATGCTGGTGCTGGTGTATGGTGGTGCTGGTGTACAGTGGTGCTGGTGTACAGTGGTGCTGGTGAATGGTGGTGCTGGTGTACAGTGGTGCTGGTGTTTGGTGGTGCTGGTGTTTGGTGGTGCTGGTGTACAGTGGTGCTGGTGTACAGTGGTGCTTGTGTATGGTGGTGCTGGTGTACAGTGGTGCTGGTGTATGGTGGTGCTGGTGTACAGTGGTGCTGGTGTACAGTGGTGCTGGTGTACAGTGGTGATGGTGTACAGTGGTGCTGGTGTACAGTGGTACTGGTGTATGGTGGTGCTGGTGTACAGTGGTGCTGGTGTATGCTGGTGCTGGTGTATGGTGGTGCTGGTGTACAGTGGTGCTGGTGTATGGTGGTGCTGGTGTACAGTGGTGCTGGTGTATGGTGGTGCTGGTGTACAGTGGTGCTGGTGTATGGTGGTGCTCGTGTATGGTGGTGCTGGTGTATGGTGGTGCTGGTGTACAGTGGTGCTGGTGTATGGTGGTGCTGGTGTATGGTGGTGCTGGTGTACAGTGGTGCTGGTGTACAGTGGTGCTTGTGTATGGTGGTGCTGGTGTACAGTGGTGCTGGTGTACAGTGGTGATGGTGTACAGTGATGCTGGTGTACAGTGGTACTGGTGTATGGTGGTGCTGGTGTATGGTGGTGCAGGTGTACAGTGGTGCTGGTGTACAGTGGTGCTGGTGTACAGTGGTGCTGGTGTACAGTGGTACTGGTGTATGGTGGTGCAGGTGTACTCACCTTGTACTCACCTAGTTGTGTTTGCGGGGGTTGAGCTCTGGCTCTTTGGTCCCGCCTCTCAACCGTCAATCAACAGGTGTACAGATTCATGAGCCTATCGGGCTCTGTCATATCTACACTTGAAACTGTGTATGGAGTCAGCCTCCACCACATCACTTCCTAATGCATTCCATTTGTCAACCACCCTGACACTAAAAAAGTTCTTTCTAAAATCTCTGTGGCTCATTTGGGCACTCAGTTTCCACCTGTGTCCCCATGTGCGTGTTCCCCTTGTGTTAAATAGACTGTCTTTATCTACCCTATCAATCCCCTTCAGAATCTTGAATGTGGTGATCATGTCCCCCCTAACTCTTCTGTCTTCCAGCGAAGTGAGGTTTAATTCCCGTAGTCTCTCCTCGTAGCTCATACCTCTCAGCTCGGGTACTAGTCTGGTGGCAAACCTTTGAACCTTTTCCAGTTTAGTCTTATCCTTGACTAGATATGGACTCCATGCTGGGGCTGCATACTCCAGGATTGGCCTGACATATGTGGTATACAAAGTTCTGAATGATTCTTTACACAAGTTTCTGAATGCCGTTCGTATGTTGGCCAGCCTGGCATATGCCGCTGATGTTATCCGCTTGATATGTGCTGCAGGAGACAGGTCTGGCGTGATATCAACCCCCAAGTCTTTTTCCTTCTCTGACTCCTGAAGAATTTCCTCTCCCAGATGATACCTTGTATCTGGCCTCCTGCTCCCTACACCTATCTTCATTACATTACATTTGGTTGGGTTAAACTCTAACAACCATTTGTTCGACCATTCCTTCAGCTTGTCTAGGTCTTCTTGAAGCCTCAAACAGTCCTCTTCTGTTTTAATCCTTCTCATAATTTTAGCATCGTCCGCAAACATTGAGAGAAATGAATCGATACCCTCCGGGAGATCATTTACATATATCAGAAACAAGATAGGACCGAGTACAGAGCCCTGTGGGACTCCACTAGTGACTTCACGCCAATCGGAGGTCTCACCCCTCACCGTAACTCTCTGCTTCCTATTGCTTACATACTCCCTTATCCACTGGAGCACCTTACCAGCTACACCTGCCTGTCTCTCCAGCTTATGTACCAGCCTCTTATGCGGTACTGTGTCAAAGGCTTTCCGACAATCCAAGAAAATGCAGTCCGCCCAGCCCTCTCTTTCTTGCTTAATCTGTGTCACCTGATCGTAGAATTCTATCAAGCCTGTAAGGCAAGATTTACCCTCCTTGAATCCATGTTGGCGATTTGTCACGAAGTCCCTTCTCTCCAGATGTGTTACCAGGTTTTTTCTCACAATCTTCTCCATTACCTTGCATGGTATACAAGTCAAGGACACTGGCCTGTAGTTCAGTGCCTCTTGTCTGTCGCCCTTTTTGTATATTGGGACCACATTCGCCGTCTTCCATATTTCTGGTAGGTCTCCCGTCTCTAGTGACTTACTATACACTCTGGAGAGTGGCAGGCAAAGTGCCTCTGCACACTCTTTCAGTACCCATGGTGAGATCCCATCTGGACCAACAGCCTTTCTAACATCCAGATCCAGCAGGTGTCTCTTGACCTCCTCTCTCGTAATTTCGAACTCCTCCAAGGCCGCCTGGTTTACCTCCCTTTCTCCTAGCACAGTGACCTCACCCTGTTCTATTGTGAAGACCTCCTGGAACCTCTTGTTGAGTTCCTCACACACCTCTCTGTCATTCTCTGTATACCTGTCCTCGCCTGTTCTAAGTTTCAATACCTGTGGTGTATGGTGGTGCAGGTGTACAGTGGTGCTGGTGTACAGTGGTGCTGGTGTACAGTGGTGCTGGTGTACAGTGGTGCTGGTGTACAGTGGTACTGGTGTATGGTGGTGCAGGTGTATGGTGGTGCTGGTGTATGGTGGTGCTGGTGTATGGTGGTGCTGGTGTATGGTGGTGCTGGTGTATGGTGGTGCTGGTGTATTGTGGTGCTGGTGTATCGTGGTGCTGGTGTATGGTGGTGCTGGTGTATGGTGGTGCAGGTGTACAGTGGTGCCGGTGTATGGTGGTGCTGGTGTATGGTGGTGCTGGTGTATGGTAGTGCTGCTGTACAGTGGTGCTGGTGTACAGTGGTGTTGGTGTATGGTGGTGCAGGTGTACAGTGGTGCTGTTGAATAGTAGTGCTGGTGTATGGTGGTGCTGGTGTATGGTGGTGCTGGTGTATGGTGGTGCTGGTGTATGGTGGTGCTGGTGTATGGTGGTGCTTGTGTATGGTGGTGCAGGTGTATGGTGGTGCTGGTGTATGGTGGTGCTGGTGTATGGTGGTGCTGGTGTACAGTGGTGCTGGTGTATGGTGGTGCTGGTGTATGGTGGTGCAGGTGTATGGTGGTGCTGGTGTATGGTGGTGCAGGTGTACAGTGGTGCTGGTGTATGGTGGTGCTGGTGTATGGTGGTGCTGGTGTATGGTGGTGCTTGTGTATGGTGGTGCAGGTGTATGGTGGTGCTGGTGTCTGGTGGTGCTGGTGTATGGTGGTGCTGGTGTACAGTGGTGCTGGTGTATGGTGGTGCTGGTGTATGGTGGTGCTGGTGTATGGTTGTGCTGGTGTACAGTGGTGCTGGTGTATGGTGGTGCTATTGTATGGTGGTGCTGGTGTATGGTGGTGCTGGTGTATGGTGGTGCTGGTGTATGGTGGTGCTGGTGTATGGTGGTGCTGGTGTATGGTGGTGCTGGTGTACAGTGGTGCTGGTGTATGGTGGTGCTGGTGTATGGTGGTGCAGGTGTATGGTGGTGCAGGTGTACAGTGGTGCTGGTGTATGGTGGTGCTGGTGTATGGTGGTGCTGGTGTACAGTGGTGCTGGTGTATGGTGGTGCTGGTGTATGGTGGTGCAGGTGTACAGTGGTGCTAGTGTGTGGTGGTGCTGGTGTATGGTGGTGCTGGTGTATGGTGGTGCTTGTGTATGGTGGTGCAGGTGTATGGTGGTGCTGGTGTATGGTGGTGCTGGTGTATGGTGGTGCTGGTGTACAGTGGTGCTGGTGTATGGTGGTGCTGGTGTATGGTGGTGCAGGTGTATGGTGGTGCTGGTGTATGGTGGTGCTGGTGTACAGTGGTGCTGGTGTATGGTGGTGCTGGTGTATGGTGGTGCTGGTGTACAGTGGTGCTGGTGTATGGTGGTGCTGGTGTATGGTGGTGCTGGTGTACAGTGGTGCTGGTGTATGGTGGTGCTGGTGTATGGTGGTGCAGGTGTATGGTGGTGCTGGTGTATGGTGGTGCTGGTGTATGGTGGTGCAGGTGTACAGTGGTGCTGGTGTACAGTGGTGCTGGTGTATGGTGGTGCAGGTGTACAGTGGTGCTGGTGTATTGTAGTGCTGGTGTATGGTGGTGCTGGTATATGGTGGTGCTGGTGTATAGTGGTGCAGGTGTATGGTGGTGCTGGTGTATGGTGGTGCCGGTGTATGGTGGTGCTGGTGTATGGTGGTGCTGGTGTATGGTGGTGCAGGTGTATGGTGGTGCTGGTGTATGGTGGTGCTGGTGTATGGTGGTGCTGGTGCATGGTGGTGCTGATGTATGGTGGTGCTGGTGTATGATGGTGCTGGTGTATGGTGGTGCTGGTGTACAGTGGTGCTGGTGTATGGTGGTTCTGGTGTACAGGGGTGCTGGTGTATGGTGGTGCTGGTGTACAGTGGTGCTGGTGTATAGTTGTGCTTGTGTACGGTGGTGCTGGTGTACAGTGGTGCTGGTGTATGGTGGTGCTGGTGTACAGTGGTGCTGGTGTACAGTGGTGCTGGTGTATGGTGGTGCTGGTGTATGGTGGTGCTTGTGTATGGTGGTGCTGGTGTATGGTGGTGCTGGTGTATGGTGGTGCTGGTGTATGGTGGTGCTGGTGTACAGTGGTGCTGGTGTACAGTGGTGCTGGTGTATGGTGGTGCTGGTGTACAGTGGTGCTGGTGTATGGTGGTTCTGGTGTACAGGGGTGCTGGTGTATGGTGGTGCTGGTGTACAGTGGTGCTGGTGTATGGTGGTGCTTGTGTACGGTGGTGCTGGTGTACAGTGGTGCAGTTGTACAGTGGTCCAGGTGTACAGTGGTGCTCGTGTACAGTGGAGGTGGTGTATGGTGGTGCTTGAGTACGGTGGTGCTGGTGTACAGTGGTGCTGGTGTATGGTGGTGCTGGTGTATGGTGGTGCTGGTGTACAGTGGTGCTGGTGTATGGTGGTGCTTGTGTACGGTGGTGCTGGTGTACAGTGGTGCAGGTGTACAGTGGTCCAGGTGTACAGTGGTGCTGGTGTACAGTGGAGCTGGTGTATGGCGGTGCTTGTGTACGGCGGTGCTGGTGTACAGTGGTGCTGGTGTATGGTGGTGCTGGTGTATGGTGGTGCTGGTGTACAGTGGTGCTGGAGTATGGTGGTGCTGGTGTATGGTGGTGCTGGTGTATGGTGGTGCAGGTGTACAGTGGTGCTGGTGTACAGTGGTGCTGGTGTATGGTGGTGCTGGTGTATGGTGGTGCTGGTGTATGGTGATGCAGGTGTACAGTGGTGCTGGTGTATGGTGGAGCTGGTGTACAGTGGTGCAGGTGTATGGTGGTGCTGGTGTACAGTGGTGTTGGTGTACAGTGGTGCAGGTGTACAGTGGTGCTGGTGTATGGTGATGCTGGTGTACAGTGGTGCTGGTGTACAGTGGTGCAGGTGTACAGTGGTGCTAGTGTACAGTGGTGCTGGTGTATGGTGGTGCTGGTGTACAGTGATGCTGGTGTATTGTGATGCTGGTGTACAGTGGTGCTGGTGTATGGTGGTGCAGGTGTACAGTGGTGCAGGTGTATAGTGATGCTGTTGTACAGTGGTGCTGGTGTATGGTGGTGCTGGTGTACAGTGGTGCTGGTGTACAGTGGTGCTGGTGTACAGTGGTACTGGTGTATGGTGATGCTGGTGTACAGTGGTGCTGGTGTATGGTGGTGCTGGTGTACAGTGGTGCAGATGTATAGTGATGCTGGTGTACAGTGGTGCTGGTGTATGGTGGTGCTGGTGTACAGTGGTGCTGGTGTATGGTGGTGCTGGTGCTGGTGTATGGTGCTGCTGGTGTATGGTGGTGCTGGTGTATGGTGGTGCTGGTGTATGGTGGTGCTGGTGTAAAAGTGGTGCTGGTGTATGGTGGTGCTGGTGTACATTGGTGCTGGTGTACAGTGGTGCTGGTGTATGGTGGTGCTGATGTACAGTGGTGCTGGTGTATGCTGGTGCTGGTGTATGGTGGTGCTGGTGTACAGTGGTGCTGGTGTACAGTGGTGCTGGTGTATGCTGGTGCTGGTGTACAGTGGTGCTGGTGTATGCTGGTGCTGGTGTATGGTGGTGCTGGTGTACAGTGGTGCTGGTGTTTTTTGGTGCTTTTGTACAGTGGTGCTGGTGTATGGTGGTGCTGGTGTACTGTGGTGCTGGTGTACAGTGGTGCTGGTGTATGTTGGTGCTGGTGTACAGTGGTGCTGGTGAACAGTGGTGCTGGTGTATGGTGGTGCTGGTGTACAGTGGTGCTGGTGTATGGTGGTGCTGGTGTATGGTGGTGCTGGTGTATGGTGGTGCTGGTGTACAGTGATGCTGGTGTTTGGTGGTGCTGGTGTATGGTGGTGCTGGTGTACAGTGGTGCTGGTGTACAGTGGTGCTGGTGTATGGTGGTGCTGGTGTACAGTGGTGCTGGTGTACAGTGGTGATGGTGTACAGTGATGCTGGTGTATAGTGGTACTGGTGTATGGTGGTGCTGGTGTATGGTGGTGCAGGTGTACAGTGGTGCTGGTGTACAGTGGTGCTGGTGTACAGTGGTGCTGGTGTACAGTGGTACTGGTGTATGGTGGTGCAGGTGTATGGTGGTGCTGGTGTATGGTGGTGCTGGTGTATGGTGGTGCTGGTGTATGGCGGTGCTGGTGTATGGTGGTGCTGGTGTACACTGGTGCTGGTATATGGTGGTGCTGGTGTATTGTGGTGCTGGTGTATGGTGGTGCTGGTGTATGGTGGTGCTGGTGTATGGTGGTGCAGGTGTAAAGTTGTGCCGGTGTATGGTGGTGCTGGTGTATGGTGGTGCTGGTGTATAGTAGTGCTGCTGTACAGTGGTGCTGGTGTACAGTGGTGTTGGTGTATGGTGGTGCAGGTGTACAGTGGTGCTGTTGAATAGTAGTGCTGGTGTATGGTGGTGCTGGTGTATGGTGGTGCTTGTGTATGGTGGTGCATGTGTATGGTGGTGCTGGTGTCTGGTGGTGCTGGTGTATGGTGGTGCTGGTGTACAGTGGTGCTGGTGTATGGTGGTGCTGGTGTATGGTGGTGCTGGTGTATGGTGGTGCTGGTGTACAGTGGTGCTGGTGTATGGTGGTGCTGGTGTATGGTGGTGCTGGTGTATGGTGGTGCTGGTGTATGGTGGTGCTGGTGTATGGTGGTGCTGGTGTACAGTGGTGCTGGTGTATGGTGGTGCTGGTGTATGGTGGTGCAGGTGTATGGTGGTGCAGGTGTACAGTGGTGCTGGTGTATGGTGGTGCTGGTGTATGGTGGTGCTGGTGTACAGTGGTGCTGGTGTATGGTGATGCTGGTGTATGGTGGTGCAGGTGTATGGTGGTGCTGGTGTATGGTGGTGCAGGTGTACAGTGGTGCTGGTGTATGGTGGTGCTGGTGTATGGTGGTGCTGGTGTATGGTGGTGCTTGTGTATGGTGGTGCAGGTGTATGGTGGTGCTGGTGTATGGTGGTACTGGTGTATGGTGGTGCTGGTGTACAGTGGTGCTGGTGTATGGTGGTGCTGGTGTATGGTGGTGCAGGTGTATGGTGGTGCTGGTGTATGGTGGTGCTGGTGTACAGTGGTGCTGGTGTATGGTGGTGCTGGTGCATGGTGGTGCTGGTGTACAGTGGTGCTGGTGTATGGTGGTGCTGGTGTTTGGTGGTGGTGGTGTATGGTGGTGCTGGTGTACAGTGGTGCTTGTGTATGGTGGTGCTGGTGTACAGTGGTTCTGGTGTACAGTGGTGCTGGTGTATGGTGGTGCAGGTGTGTGGTGGTGCTGGTGTATGGTGGTGCTGGTGTATGGTGGTGCAGGTGTACAGTGGTGCTTGTGTATGGTGGTGCTGGTGTACAGTGGTGCTGGTGTATGGTGGTGCAGGTGTGTGGTGGTGCTGGTGTATGGTGGTGCAGGTGTACAGTGGTGCTGGTGTATGATGGTGCTTGTGTACGGTGGTCCTGGTGTACAGTGGTGCAGGTGTACAGTGGTCCAGGTGTACAGTGGTGCTGGTGTACAGTGGAGCTGGTGTATGGTGGTGCTTGTGTACGGTGGTGCTGGTGTACAGTGGTGCTGGTGTATGGTGGTGCTGGTGTATGGTGGTGCTGGTGTACAGTGGTGCTGGTGTATGGTGGAGCAGGTGTGTGGTGGTGCTGGTGTATTGTTGTGCAGGTGTACAGTGGTGCTGGTGTACAGTAGTGCTGGTGTATGGTGGTGCTTGTGTACGGTGGTGCTGGTGTATGGTGGTGCTGGTGTACAGTGGTCCAGGTGTACAGTGGTGCTGGTGTATGGTGATGCTGGTGTATGATGGTGCTGGTGTATGGTGGTGCTGGTGTACAGTGGTATTGGTGTACAGTGGTGCTGGTGTACAGTGGTGCAGGTGTACAGTGGTCCAGGTGTACAGTGGTGCTGGTGTACGGTGGTGCTGGTGAACAGTGGTGCTGGTGAACAGTGGTGCAGGTGTACAGTGGTGCTGGTGTACAGTGGTGCAGGTGTACAGTGGTGCAGGTGTACAGTGGTGCTGGTGTATGAACGTGCAGGTGTATGGTGGTGCAGGTGGATGGTGGTGCTGGTGTACGGTGGTGCAGGTGTACAGTGGTGCTGGTGTACAGTGGTGCTGGTGTACAGTGGTGCAAGTGTATGTTGGTGCTGGTGTACAGTGGTGCTGGTGTACAGTGGTGCTGGTGTCTGGTGGTGCAGGTGTACAGTGGTGCTGGTGTACAGTAGTGCAGGTGTATGGTGGTGCTGGTGTATGATGGTGCTGGTGTATGGTGGTGCAGGTGTACAGTGGTGCAGGTGTACAGTGGTGCTGGTGTATGGTGGTGCTGGTGTATTATGGTGCTGGTGTACAGTGGTGCTGGTGAACAGTGGTGCTGGTGTACAGTGGTGCTGGTGTATGATGGTGCTGGTGTATGGTGGTGCAGGTGTAGAGTGGTGCAGGTGAACAGTGGTGCTGGTGTACAGTAGTGCTGGTGTATGATGGTGCTGGTGTATGGTGGTGCTGGTGTACAGTGGTGCTGGTGTATGGTGGTGCTGGTGTATGGTGGTGCAGGTGTATGGTGGTGCTGGTGTATGGTGGTGCTGGTGTAATGTGGTGCAGGTGTACAGTGGTGCTGGTGTACAGTGGTGCTGGTGTATGGTGGTGCAGGTGTACAGTGGTGCTGGTGTATTGTAGTGCTGGTGTATGGTGGTGCTGGTATATGGTGGTGCTGGTGTATAGTGGTGCTGGTGTACGGTGGTGCTGGTGTATGGTGGTGCTTGTGTACGGTGGTGCTGGTGTACAGTGGTCCAGGTGTACAGTGGTGCTGGTGAACAGTGGAGCTGGTGTATGGCGGTGCTTGTGTACGGCGGTGCTGGTGTACAGTGGTGCTGGTGTATGGTGGTGCTGGTGTATGGTGGTGCTGGTGTACAGTGGTGCTGGTGTATGGTGGTGCTGGTGTATGGTGGTGCTGGTGTATGGTGGTGCAGGTGTACAGTGGTGCTGGTGTACAGTGGTGCTGGTGTATGGTGGTGCTGGTGTATGGTGGTGCTGGTGTATGGTGATGCAGGTGTACAGTGGTGCTGGTGTATGGTGGAGCTGGTGTACAGTGGTGCAGGTGTATGGTGGTGCTGGTGTACAGTGGTGCTGGTGTACAGTGGTGCAGGTGTACAGTGGTGCTGGTGTATGGTGATGCTGGTGTACAGTGGTGCTGGTGTATGGTGGTGCTGGTGTATGGTGGTGCTGATGTACAGTGGTGCTGGTGTATGGTGGTGCTGGTGTATGGTGGTGCTGGTGTACAGTGGTGCTGGTGTATGGTGGTGCTGGTGTATGGTGGTGCTGGTGTATGGTGGTGCAGGTGTACAGTGGTGCTGGTGTACAGTGGTGCTGGTGTATGGTGGTGCTGGTGTATGGTGGTGCTGGTGTATGGTGATGCAGGTGTACAGTGGTGCTGGTGTATGGTGGAGCTGGTGTACAGTGGTGCTGGTGTACAGTGGTGCAGGTGTACAGTGGTGCTGGTGTATGGTGATGCTGGTGTACAGTGGTGCTGGTGTACAGTGGTGCAGGTGTACAGTGGTGCTGGTGTACAGTGGTGCTGGTGTATGGTGGTGCTGGTGTACAGTGATGCTGGTGTATTGTGATGCTGGTGTACAGTGGTGCTGGTGTATGGTGGTGCAGGTGTACAGTGGTGCAGGTGTATAGTGATGCTGTTGTACAGTGGTGCTGGTGTATGGTGGTGCTGGTGTACAGTGGTGCTGGTGTACAGTGGTGCTGGTGTACAGTGGTACTTGTGTATGGTGATGCTGGTGTACAGTGGTGCTGGTGTATGGTGGTGCTGGTGTACAGTGGTGCAGGTGTATAGTGATGCTGGTGTACAGTGGTGCTGGTGTATGGTGGTGCTGGTGTACAGTGGTGCTGGTGTATGGTGGTGCTGGTGCTGGTGTATGGTGGTGCTGGTGTATGGTGGTGCTGGTGTATGGTGGTGCTGGTGTATGGTGGTGCTGGTGTAAAAGTGGTGCTGGTGTATGGTGGTGCTGGTGTACATTGGTGCTGGTGTACAGTGGTGCTGGTGTATGGTGGTGCTGATGTACAGTGGTGCTGGTGTATGCTGGTGCTGGTGTATGGTGGTTCTGGTGTACAGTGGTGCTGGTGTACAGTGGTGCTGGTGTATGCTGGTGCTGGTGTACAGTGGTGCTGGTGTATGCTGGTGCTGGTGTATGGTGGTGCTGGTGTACAGTGGTGCTGGTGTTTGGTGGTGCTTTTGTACAGTGGTGCTGGTGTATGGTGGTGCTGGTGTACAGTGGTGCTGGTGTACAGTGGTGCTGGTGTATGTTGGTGCTGGTGTACAGTGGTGCTGGTGTACAGTGGTGCTGGTGTATGGTGGTGCTGGTGTACAGTGGTGCTGGTGTATGGTGGTGCTGGTGTATGGTGGTGCTGGTGTATGGTGGTGCTGGTGTACAGTGATGCTGGTGTTTGGTGGTGCTGGTGTATGGTGGTGCTAGTGTACAGTGGTGCTGGTGTACAGTGGTGCTGGTGTATGGTGGTGATGGTGTACAGTGATGCTGGTGTATAGTGGTACTGGTGTATGGTGGTGCTGGTGTATGGTGGTGCAGGTGTACAGTGGTGCTGGTGTACAGTGGTGCTGGTGTACAGTGGTGCTGGTGTACAGTGGTACTGGTGTATGGTGGTGCAGGTGTATGGTGGTGCAGGTGTACAGTGGTGCAGGTGTACAGTGGTGCTGGTGTACAGTGGTGCTGGTGTACAGTGGTGCTGGTGTACAGTGGTACTGGTGTATGGTGGTGCAGGTGTATGGTGGTGCTGGTGTATGGTGGTGCTGGTGTATGGTGGTGCTGGTGTATGGCGGTGCTGGTGTATGGTGGTGCTGGTGTACACTGGTGCTGGTATATGGTGGTGCTGGTGTATTGTGGTGCTGGTGTATGGTGGTGCTGGTGTATGGTGGTGCTGGTGTATGGTGGTGCTGGTGTATTGTGGTGCTGGTGTATGGTGGTGCTGGTGTATGGTGGTGCTGGTGTATGGTGGTGCAGGTGTACAGTGGTGCCGGTGTATGGTGGTGCTGGTGTATGGTGGTGCTGGTGTATAGTAGTGCTGCTGTACAGTGGTGCTGGTGTACAGTGGTGTTGGTGTATGGTGGTGCAGATGTACAGTGGTGCTGTTGAATAGTAGTGCTGGTGTATGGTGGTGCTGGTGTATGGTGGTGCTTGTGTATGGTGGTGCATGTGTATGGTGGTGCTGGTGTACAGTGGTGCTGGTGTATGGTGGTGCTGGTGTATGGTGGTGCTGGTGTATGGTGGTGCTGGTGTACAGTGGAGCTGGTGTATGGTGGTGCTGGTGTATGGTGGTGCTGGTGTATGGTGGTGCTGGTGTATGGTGGTGCTGGTGTATGGTGGTGCTGGTGTACAGTGGTGCTGGTGTATGGTGGTGCTGGTGTATGGTGGTGCAGGTGTATGGTGGTGCAGGTGTACAGTGGTGCTGGTGTATGGTGGTGCTGGTGTATGGTGGTGCTGGTGTACAGTGGTGCTGGTGTATGGTGATGCTGGTGTATGGTGGTGCAGGTGTATGGTGGTGCTGGTGTATGGTGGTGCAGGTGTACAGTGGTGCTGGTGTATGGTGGTGCTGGTGTATGGTGGTGCTGGTGTATGGTGGTGCTTGTGTATGGTGGTGCAGGTGTATGGTGGTGCTGGTGTATGGTGGTGCTGGTGTATGGTGGTGCTGGTGTACAGTGGTGCTGGTGTATGGTGGTGCTGGTGTATGGTGGTGCAGGTGTATGGTGGTGCTGGTGTATGGTGGTGCTGGTGTACAGTGGTGCTGGTGTATGGTGGTGCTGGTGCATGGTGGTGCTGGTGTACAGTGGTGCTGGTGTATGGTGGTGCTGGTGTTTGGTGGTGCTGGTGTACAGTGGTGCTGGTGTATGGTGGTGCAGGTGTGTGGTGGTGCTGGTGTATGGTGGTGCTGGTGTACAGTGGTGCTTGTGTATGGTGATGCTGGTGTACAGTGGTTCTGGTGTACAGTGGTGCTGGTGTATGGTGGTGCAGGTGTGTGGTGGTGCTGGTGTATGGTGGTGCTGGTGTATGGTGGTGCAGGTGTAGAGTGGTGCGTGTGTATGGTGGTGCTGGTGTACAGTGGTGCTGGTGTATGGTGGTGCAGGTGTGTGGTGGTGCTGGTGTATGGTGGTGCAGGTGTACAGTGGTGCTGGTGTATGATGGTGCTTGTGTACGGTGGTCCTGGTGTACAGTGGTGCAGGTGTACAGTGGTCCAGGTGTACAGTGGTGCTGGTGTACAGTGGAGCTGGTGTATGGTGGTGCTTGTGTACGGTGGTGCTGGTGTACAGTGGTGCTGGTGTATGGTGGTGCTGGTGTATGGTGGTGCTGGTGTACAGTGGTGCTGGTGTATGGTGGAGCAGGTGTGTGGTGGTGCTGGTGTATTGTTGTGCAGGTGTACAGTGGTGCTGGTGTACAGTAGTGCTGGTGTATGGTGGTGCTTGTGTACGGTGGTGCTGGTGTATGGTGGTGCTGGTGTACAGTGGTCCAGGTGTACAGTGGTGCTGGTGTATGGTGATGCTGGTGTATGATGGTGCTGGTCTATGGTGGTGCTGGTGTACAGTGGTATTGGTGTACAGTGGTGCTGGTGTACAGTGGTGCAGGTGTACAGTGGTCCAGGTGTACAGTGGTGCTGGTGTACGGTGGTGCTGGTGAACAGTGGTGCAAGTGTATGTTGGTGCTGGTGTACAGTGGTGCTGGTGTACAGTGGTGCTGGTGTCTGGTGGTGCAGGTGTACAGTGGTGCTGGTGTACAGTAGTGCAGGTGTATGGTGGTGCTGGTGTATGATGGTGCTGGTGTATGGTGGTGCAGGTGTACAGTGGTGCAGGTGTACAGTAGTGCTGGTGTATGGTGGTGCTGGTGTATTATGGTGCTGGTGTACAGTGGTGCTGGTGAACAGTGGTGCTGGTGTATGGTGGTGCTGGTGTATGGTGGTGCTGGTGTATGGTGGTGCTGATGTACAGTGGTGCTGGTGTATGGTGGTGCTGGTGTATGGTGGTGCTGGTGTACAGTGGTGCTGGTGTATGGTGGTGCTGGTGTATGGTGGTGCTGGTGTATGGTGGTGCAGGTGTACAGTGGTGCTGGTGTACAGTGGTGCTGGTGTATGGTGGTGCTGGTGTATGGTGGTGCTGGTGTATGGTGATGCAGGTGTACAGTGGTGCTGGTGTATGGTGGAGCTGGTGTACAGTGGTGCTGGTGTACAGTGGTGCAGGTGTACAGTGGTGCTGGTGTATGGTGATGCTGGTGTACAGTGGTGCTGGTGTACAGTGGTGCAGGTGTACAGTGGTGCTGGTGTACAGTGGTGCTGGTGTATGGTGGTGCTGGTGTACAGTGATGCTGGTGTATTGTGATGCTGGTGTACAGTGGTGCTGGTGTATGGTGGTGCAGGTGTACAGTGGTGCAGGTGTATAGTGATGCTGTTGTACAGTGGTGCTGGTGTATGGTGGTGCTGGTGTACAGTGGTGCTGGTGTACAGTGGTGCTGGTGTACAGTGGTACTTGTGCATGGTGATGCTGGTGTACAGTGGTGCTGGTGTATGGTGGTGCTGGTGTACAGTGGTGCAGGTGTATAGTGATGCTGGTGTACAGTGGTGCTGGTGTATGGTGGTGCTGGTGTACAGTGGTGCTGGTGTATGGTGGTGCTGGTGCTGGTGTATGGTGGTGCTGGTGTATGGTGGTGCTGGTGTATGGTGGTGCTGGTGTATGGTGGTGCTGGTGTAAAAGTGGTGCTGGTGTATGGTGGTGCTGGTGTACATTGGTGCTGGTGTACAGTGGTGCTGGTGTATGGTGGTGCTGATGTACAGTGGTGCTGGTGTATGCTGGTGCTGGTGTATGGTGGTTCTGGTGTACAGTGGTGCTGGTGTACAGTGGTGCTGGTGTATGCTGGTGCTGGTGTACAGTGGTGCTGGTGTATGCTGGTGCTGGTGTATGGTGGTGCTGGTGTACAGTGGTGCTGGTGTTTGGTGGTGCTTTTGTACAGTGGTGCTGGTGTATGGTGGTGCTGGTGTACAGTGGTGCTGGTGTACAGTGGTGCTGGTGTATGTTGGTGCTGGTGTACAGTGGTGCTGGTGTACAGTGGTGCTGGTGTATGGTGGTGCTGGTGTACAGTGGTGCTGGTGTATGGTGGTGCTGGTGTATGGTGGTGCTGGTGTATGGTGGTGCTGGTGTACAGTGATGCTGGTGTTTGGTGGTGCTGGTGTATGGTGGTGCTGGTGTACAGTGGTGCTGGTGTACAGTGGTGCTGGTGTATGGTGGTGATGGTGTACAGTGATGCTGGTGTATAGTGGTACTGGTGTATGGTGGTGCTGGTGTATGGTGGTGCAGGTGTACAGTGGTGCTGGTGTACAGTGGTGCTGGTGTACAGTGGTGCTGGTGTACAGTGGTACTGGTGTATGGTGGTGCAGGTGCATGGTGGTGCAGGTGTACAGTGGTGCAGGTGTACAGTGGTGCTGGTGTACAGTGGTGCTGGTGTACAGTGGTGCTGGTGTACAGTGGTACTGGTGTATGGTGGTGCAGGTGTATGGTGGTGCTGGTGTATGGTGGTGCTGGTGTATGGTGGTGCTGGTGTATGGCGGTGCTGGTGTATGGTGGTGCTGGTGTACACTGGTGCTGGTATATGGTGGTGCTGGTGTATTGTGGTGCTGGTGTATGGTGGTGCTGGTGTATGGTGGTGCTGGTGTATGGTGGTGCTGGTGTATTGTGGTGCTGGTGTATGGTGGTGCTGGTGTATGGTGGTGCTGGTGTATGGTGGTGCAGGTGTACAGTGGTGCCGGTGTATGGTGGTGCTGGTGTATGGTGGTGCTGGTGTATAGTAGTGCTGCTGTACAGTGGTGCTGGTGTACAGTGGTGTTGGTGTATGGTGGTGCAGATGTACAGTGGTGCTGTTGAATAGTAGTGCTGGTGTATGGTGGTGCTGGTGTATGGTGGTGCTTGTGTATGGTGGTGCATGTGTATGGTGGTGCTGGTGTACAGTGGTGCTGGTGTATGGTGGTGCTGGTGTATGGTGGTGCTGGTGTATGGTGGTGCTGGTGTACAGTGGAGCTGGTGTATGGTGGTGCTGGTGTATGGTGGTGCTGGTGTATGGTGGTGCTGGTGTATGGTGGTGCTGGTGTATGGTGGTGCTGGTGTACAGTGGTGCTGGTGTATGGTGGTGCTGGTGTATGGTGATGCAGGTGTATGGTGGTGCAGGTGTACAGTGGTGCTGGTGTATGGTGGTGCTGGTGTATGGTGGTGCTGGTGTACAGTGGTGCTGGTGTATGGTGATGCTGGTGTATGGTGGTGCAGGTGTATGGTGGTGCTGGTGTATGGTGGTGCAGGTGTACAGTGGTGCTGGTGTATGGTGGTGCTGGTGTATGGTGGTGCTGGTGTATGGTGGTGCTTGTGTATGGTGGTGCAGGTGTATGGTGGTGCTGGTGTATGGTGGTGCTGGTGTACAGTGGTGCTGGTGTATGGTGGTGCTGGTGTATGGTGGTGCAGGTGTATGGTGGTGCTGGTGTATGGTGGTGCTGGTGTACAGTGGTGCTGGTGTATGGTGGTGCTGGTGCATGGTGGTGCTGGTGTACAGTGGTGCTGGTGTATGGTGGTGCTGGTGTTTGGTGGTGGTGGTGTATGGTGGTGCTGGTGTACAGTGGTGCTTGTGTATGGTGATGCTGGTGTACAGTGGTTCTGGTGTACAGTGGTGCTGGTGTATGGTGGTGCAGGTGTGTGGTGGTGCTGGTGTATGGTGGTGCTGGTGTATGGTGGTGCAGGTGTAGAGTGGTGCGTGTGTATGGTGGTGCTGGTGTACAGTGGTGCTGGTGTATGGTGGTGCAGGTGTGTGGTGGTGCTGGTGTATGGTGGTGCAGGTGTACAGTGGTGCTGGTGTATGATGGTGCTTGTGTACGGTGGTCCTGGTGTACAGTGGTGCAGGTGTACAGTGGTCCAGGTGTACAGTGGTGCTGGTGTACAGTGGAGCTGGTGTATGGTGGTGCTTGTGTACGGTGGTGCTGGTGTACAGTGGTGCTGGTGTATGGTGGTGCTGGTGTATGGTGGTGCTGGTGTACAGTGGTGCTGGTGTATGGTGGAGCAGGTGTGTGGTGGTGCTGGTGTATTGTTGTGCAGGTGTACAGTGGTGCTGGTGTACAGTAGTGCTGGTGTATGGTGGTGCTTGTGTACGGTGGTGCTGGTGTATGGTGGTGCTGGTGTACAGTGGTCCAGGTGTACAGTGGTGCTGGTGTATGGTGATGCTGGTGTATGATGGTGCTGGTCTATGGTGGTGCTGGTGTACAGTGGTATTGGTGTACAGTGGTGCTGGTGTACAGTGGTGCAGGTGTACAGTGGTCCAGGTGTACAGTGGTGCTGGTGTACGGTGGTGCTGGTGAACAGTGGTGCAAGTGTATGTTGGTGCTGGTGTACAGTGGTGCTGGTGTACAGTGGTGCTGGTGTCTGGTGGTGCAGGTGTACAGTGGTGCTGGTGTACAGTAGTGCAGGTGTATGGTGGTGCTGGTGTATGATGGTGCTGGTGTATGGTGGTGCAGGTGTACAGTGGTGCAGGTGTACAGTAGTGCTGGTGTATGGTGGTGCTGGTGTATTATGGTGCTGGTGTACAGTGGTGCTGGTGAACAGTGGTGCTGGTGTACAGTGGTGCTGGTGTATGATGGTGCTGGTGTATGGTGGTGCAGGTGTACAGTGGTGCAGGTGAACAGTGGTGCTGGTGTACAGTAGTGCTGGTGTATGATGGTGCTGGTGTATGGTGGTGCAGGTGTACAGTGGTGCTGGTGAACAGTGGTGCTGGTGTACAGTGGTGCTGGTGTATGATGGTGCTGGTGTATGGTGGTGCAGGTGTACAGAGGTTCAGGTGTACAGAGGTGCTGGTGTACAGTGGTGCTGGTGAACAGTGGTGGTGGTGTACAGTGGTGCTGGTGTACAGTGGTGCTGGTGTATGGTGGTGCTGGTGTACAGTGGTGCTGGTGTACAGTGGTTCTGGTGTATGGTGGTGCTGGTGTACAGTGGTGCTGATGTATGGTGATGCTGGTGTATGGTGGTGCTGGTGTATGGTGGTGCTGGTGTAGAGTGGTGCTGGTGTATGCTGGTCCTGGTGTATGCTGATGCTGGTGTATGGTGGTGCTGGTGTAGAGTGGTGCTGGTGTATAAAGGTGCTGGTATACAGTGGTGCTGGTGTATGGTGGTGCTGGTGTACAGTGGTGCTGGTGTATGGTGGTGCTGGTGTATGTTGGTGCAGGTGTACAGTGGTGCTGGTGTATGGTTGTGCTGGTGTCCAGTGGTGCAGGTGTACAGTGGTGCAGGTGTACTGTGGTGCAGGTGTAGAGTGGTGCAGGTGTACAGTGGTGCAGGTGTACAGTGGTGCTGGTGTATAGTGGTGCTAGTGTATGGTGGTGCTGGTGTACAGTGGTGCTGGTGTACAGTGGAGCTGGTGTATGGTGGTGCTGGTGTACAGTGGTGCTGGTGTACAGTGGTGCTGGTGTACAGTGGTGCAGGTGTATGGTTGTGCAGGTGTTTGGTGGTGCTGGTGTACAATGGTGCTGGTGTGTGGTGGTCCTGGTGTATGGTAGTGCTGGTGTATGGTGGTGCTGGTGTACAGTGGTGCTGGTGCATGGTGGTGCTGGTGTATGGTGGTGCTGGTGTATGGTGGTGCTGGTGGATGGTGGTGCTTGTGTATGGTGGTGCTGGTGTACAGTGGTGCTGGTGTATGGTGGTGCTGGTGTATGGTGGTGCTGGTGTACAGTGGTGCTGGTGTATGGTGGTGCTGGTGTAGAGTGGTGCTGGTGTATGGTGGTGCTGGTGTATGGTGGTGCTGGTGTACAGTGGTGCTGGTGCATGGTGGTGCTGGTGGATGGTGGTGCTGGTGTACAGTGGTGCTGGTGTATGGTGGTGCTGGTGTATGGTGGTGCTGGTGTATGGTGGTCCTGGTGTATGGTGGTGCTTGTGTATGATGGTGCTGGTGTATGGTGGTGCTGGTGTACGGTGGTGCTGGTGTACAGTGGTGCAGGTGTACAGTGGTGCTGGTGTATATTGGTGCTGGTGTATGGTGGTGCTGGTGTATGGTGGTGCAGGTGTACAGTGGTGCAGGTGTACAGTGGTGCTGGTGTATGGTGGTGCTGGTGTATGGTGGTGCATGTGTACAGTGGTGCAGGTGTACAGTGGTGCTGGTGTACAGTGGTGCAAGTGTACAGTGGTGCTGGTGTATGGTGGTGCTGGTGTATGGTGGTGCTGGTGTATGGTGGTGCTGGTGTATGGTGGTGCTGGTGTATGGTGGTGCTGTTGTATAGTGGTGCTGGTGTATGGTGGTGCTGGTGTATGGTGGTGTAGGTGTATGGTGGTGCTGGTGTATGGTGGTGCTGGTGTATGGTGATGCAGGTGTACAGTGGTGCTGGTGTATAGTGGTGCTGGTGTACAGTGGTGCTGGTGTACAGTGGTGCTGGTGTACAGTGGTGCTGGTGTACGGTGGTGCAGGTGTACAGTGGTTCTGGTGTACAGTGGTGCTGGTGTACAGTGGTGCTGGTGTACGGTGGTGCTGGTGTACAGTGGTGCTGGTGTACAGTAGTGCAGGTGTACAGTGGTGCCGGTGTTAAGTGGTGCCGGTGTACAGTAGTGCAGGTGTACAGTGGTGCAGGTGTACAGTGGTGCCGGTGTACAGTAGTGCAGGTGTACAGTGGTGCAGGTGTACAGTGGTGCTGGTGTATGGTGGTGCTGATGTACAGTGGTGCTGGTGTATAGTGGTGCTGGTGTATGGTGGTGCAAGTGTACAGTGGTGCTGGTGTATGGTGGTGCTGGTGTATGGTGGTGCAGGTGTACAGTGGTGCAGGTGTACAGTGGTGCTGGTGCATGGTGGTGCTGGTGTATGGTGGTGCTGGTGTACAGTGGTGCTGGTGTATGGTGGTGCAGGTGTACAGTGGTGCTGGTGTACAGTGGTGCTGGTGTACAGTGGTGCTGGTGTACGGTGGTGCTGGTGTACAGTGGTGCTGGTGTACAGTAGTGCAGGTGTACAGTGGTGCTGGTGTACAGTGGTGCCGGTGTACAGTAGTGCAGGTGTACAGTGGTGCAGGTGTACAGTGGTGCTGGTGTATGGTGGTGCTGATGTACAGTGGTGCTGGTGTATAGTGGTGCTGGTGTATGGTGGTGCTGGTGTATGGTGGTGCTGGTGTATGGTGGTGCAAGTGTACAGTGGTGCTGGTGTATGGTGGTGCTGGTGTATGGTGGTGCAAGTGTACAGTGGTGCTGGTGTATGGTGGTGCTGGTGTATGGTGGTGCAGGTGTACAGTGGTGCAGGTGTACAGTGGTGCTGGTGCATGGTGGTGCTGGTGTATAGTGGTGCTGGTGTACAGTGGTGCTGGTGTATGGTGGTGATGGTGTATGGTGGTGCTGGTGTATGGTGGTGCAAGTGTACAGTGGTGCTGGTGTATAGTGGTGCTGGTGTATGGTGGTGCTGGTGTACAGTAGTACAGGTGTACAGTGGTGCTGGTGTACAGTGGTGCTGGTGTACAGTGGTGCTGGTGTACGGTGGTGCTGGTGTACAGTAGTGCAGGTGTACAGTGGTGCTGGTGTACAGTGGTGCTGGTGTACAGTGGTGCTGGTGTACGGTGGTGCTGGTGTATGGTGGTGCTGGTGTATGGTGGTGCTGGTGTACAGTAGTGCAGGTGTACAGTGGTGCTGGTGTACAGTGGTGCTGGTGTACAGTGGTGCTGGTGTACAGTGGTGCTGGTGTACGGTGGTGCTGGTGTATGGTGGTGCTGGTGTATGGTGGTGCTGGTGTACAGTGGTGCTGGTGTACAGTGGTGCTGGTGTACAGTAGTGCAGGTGTACAGTGGTGCTGGTGTACAGTGGTGCTGGTGTACAGTGGTGCTGGTGTACGGTGGTGCTGGTGTATGGTGGTGCTGGTGTATGGTGGTGCTGGTGTATGGTGGTGCTGGTGTACAGTAGTTTAGGTGTACAGTGGTGCTGGTGTACAGTAGTGCAGGTGTACAGTGGTGCTGGTGTACAGTGGTGCTGGTGTACGGTGGTGCTGGTGTACAGTGGTGCTGGTGTACAGTAGTGCAGGTGTACAGTGGTGCCGGTGTTAAGTGGTGCCGGTGTACAGTAGTGCAGGTGTACAGTGGTGCTGGTGTATGGTGGTGCTGGTGTACAGTGGTGCTGGTGTATGGTGGTGCTGGTGTATGGTGGTGCTGGTGTACAGTGGTGCAGGTGTATGGTGGTGCTGGTGTACAGTGGTGCAGGTGTACAGTGGCGCTGGTGTACAGTGGTGCTGGTGTACAGTGGTGCCGGTGTACAGTAGTGCAGGCGTACAGTGTTGCTGGTGTATGGTGGTGCTGGTGTATGGTGGTGCTGGTGTACAGTGGTGCAGGTGTATGGTGGTGCTGGTGTACAGTGGTGCTGGTGTATGGTGGTGCTGGTGTACAGTGGTGCTGGTGTATGGTGGTGCTGGTGTACAGTGGTGCAGGTGTACAGTGGTGCTGGTGTACAGTGGTGCTGGTGTATGGTGGTGCTGGTGTATGGTGGTGCTGGTGTATGGTGGTGCTGTTGTATAGTGGTGCTGGTGTATGGTGGTGCTGGTGTATGGTGGTGTAGGTGTATGGTGGTGCTGGTGTATGGTGGTGCTGGTGTATTGTGATGCAGGTGTACAGTGGTGCTGGTGTATAGTGGTGCTGGTGTACAGTGGTGCTGGTGTACAGTGGTGCTGGTGTACAGTGGTGCTGGTGTACGGTGGTGCAGGTGTACAGTGGTGCTGGTGTACAGTGGTGCTGGTGTACAGTGGTGCTGGTGTACGGTGGTGCTGGTGTACAGTGGTGCTGGTGTACAGTAGTGCAGGTGTACAGTGGTACCGGTGTTAAGTGGTGCCGGTGTACAGTAGTGCAGGTGTACAGTGGTGCTGGTGTACAGTGGTGCCGGTGTACAGTAGTGCAGGTGTACAGTGGTGCAGGTGTACAGTGGTGCTGGTGTATGGTGGTGCTGGTGTACAGTGGTGCTGGTGTATAGTGGTGCTGGTGTATGGTGATGCTGGTGTATGGTGGTGCTGGTGTATGGTGGTGCTGTTGTATGGTGGTGCAAGTGTACAGGTGTGCTGGTGTATGGTGGTGCTGGTGTATGGTGGTGCAAGTGTACAGTGGTGCTGGTGTATGGTGGTGCTGGTGTATGGTGGTGCAGGTGTACAGTGGTGCAGGTGTACAGTGGTGCTGGTGCATGGTGGTGCTGGTGTATGGTGGTGCTGGTGTACAGTGGTGCTGGTGTATGGTGGTGATGGTGTATGGTGGTGCTGGTGTATGGTGGTGCAAGTGTACAGTGGTGCTGGTGTATAGTGGTGCTGGTGTATGGTGGTGCTGGTGTACAGTAGTGCAGGTGTACAGTGGTGCTGGTGTACAGTGGTGCTGGTGTACAGTGGTGCTGGTGTACGGTGGTGCTGGTGTACAGTAGTGCAGGTGTACAGTGGTGCTGGTGTACAGTGGTGCTGGTGTACAGTGGTGCTGGTGTACGGTGGTGCTGGTGTATGGTGGTGCTGGTGTATGGTGGTGCTGGTGTACAGTAGTGCAGGTGTACAGTGGTGCTGGTGTACAGTGGTGCTGGTGTACAGTGGTGCTGGTGTACGGTGGTGCTGGTGTATGGTGGTGCTGGTGTATGGTGGTGCTGGTGTTCAGTGGTGCTGGTGTACAGTGGTGCTGGTGTACAGTAGTGCAGGTGTACAGTGGTGCTGGTGTACAGTGGTGCTGGTGTACAGTGGTGCTGGTGTACGGTGGTGCTGGTGTATGGTGGTGCTGGTGTATGGTGGTGCTGGTGTATAGTGGTGCTGGTGTACAGTAGTTTAGGTGTACAGTGGTGCTGGTGTACAGTAGTGCAGGTGTACAGTGGTGCTGGTGTACAGTGGTGCTGGTGTACGGTGGTGCTGGTGTACAGTGGTGCTGGTGTACAGTAGTGCAGGTGTACAGTGGTGCCGGTGTTAAGTGGTGCCGGTGTACAGTAGTGCAGGTGTACAGTGGTGCTGGTGTATGGTGGTGCTGGTGTACAGTGATGCTGGTGTATGGTGGTGCTGGTGTATGGTGGTGCTGGTGTACAGTGGTGCAGGTGTATGGTGGTGCTGGTGTACAGTGGTGCAGGTGTACAGTGGCGCTGGTGTACAGTGGTGCTGGTGTACAGTGGTGCCGGTGTACAGTAGTGCAGGCGTACAGTGGTGCTGGTGTATGGTGGTGCTGGTGTACAGTGGTGCTGGTGTATGGTGGTGCTGGTGTATGGTGGTGCTGGTGTACAGTGGTGCAGGTGTATGGTGGTGCTGGTGTACAGTGGTGCTGGTGTATGGTGGTGCTGGTGTACAGTGGTGCTGGTGTATGGTGGTGCTGGTGTACAGTGGTGCTGGTGTATGGTGGTGCTTGTGTATGGTGGTGCTGGTGTATGGTGGTGCTGGTGTACAGTGGTGCTGGTGTACAGTGGTGCTGGTGTATGGTGGTGCTGGTGTATGGTGGTGCTGGTGTATGGTGGTGCTTGTGTATGGTGGTGCTGGTGTATGGTGGTGCTGGTGTATGGTGATGCTGGTGTATGGTGGTGCTGGTGTATGGTGGTGCTTGTGTATGGTGGTACTGGTTTATGGTGGTGCTGGTGTATGGTGATGCTGGTGTATGGTGGTGCTCTTGTATGGTGGTGCTTGTGTATGGTGGTGCTGGTGTATGGTGGTGCTGGTGTACAGTAGTGCAGGTGTACAGTGGTGCAGGTGTACAGTGGTGTTGGTGTACAGTGGTGCTGGTGTACAGTAGTGCAGGTGTACAGTGGTGCCGGTGTACAGTGGTGCTGGTGTACAGTAGTGCAGGTGTACAGTGGTGCTGGTGTACAGTGGTGCAGGTGTACAGTGGTGCTGGTGTACAGTGGTGCTGGTGTACAGTAGTGCAGGTGTACAGTGGTGCCGGTGTACAGTGGTGCTGGTGTACAGTAGTGCAGGTGTACAGTGGTGCTGGTGTACAGTGGTGCTGGTGTACAGTAGTGCAGGTGTACAGTGGTGCCGGTGTACAGTGGTGCTGGTGTACAGTAGTGCAGGTGTACAGTGGTGCTGGTGTACAGTAGTGCAGGTGTACAGTGGTGCAGGTGTACAGTGGTGCTGGTGTACAGTGGTGCTGGTGTACAGTAGTGCAGGTGTACAGTGGTGCCGGTGTACAGTGGTGCTGGTGTACAGTAGTGCAGGTGTACAGTGGTGCAGGTGTACAGTGGTGCCGGTGTACAGTGGTGCCGGTGTACAGTGGTGCCGGTGTACAGTGGTGCTGGTGTACAGTGGTGCAGGTGTACAGTGGTGCCGGTGTACAGTTGTGCTGGTGTATGGTGGTGCTGGTGTACAGTGGTGCTGGTGTACAGTAGTGCAGGTGTACAGTGGTGCAGGTGTACAGTGGTGCCGGTGTACAGTGGTGCCGGTGTACAGTGGTGCCGGTGTACAGTGGTGCTGGTGTACAGTGGTGCAGGTGTACAGTGGTGCCGGTGTACAATGGTGCTGGTGTACAGTGGTGCAGGTGTACAGAAGTGCCGGTGTACAGTGGTGCCGGTGTACAGTGGTGCTGGTGTACAGTGGTGCTGGTGTACAGTGGTGCTGGTGTACAGTGGTGCTGGTGTACAGTGGTGCCGGTGTACAGTGGGGCCGGTGTAGAGTGGTGCTGGTGTACAGTGGTGCTGGTGTACAGTGGTGCCGGTGTACAGTTGTGCTGGTGTACAGTGGTGCAGGTGTACAGTGGTGCTGGTGTACAGTTGTGCAGGTGTACGGTGGTGCCGGTGTACAGTGGTGCCGGTGTACAGTGGTGCCGGTGTACAGTGGTGCCGGTGAACAGTAGTGCAGGTGTACAGTGGTGCTGGTGTACAGTGGTGCTGGTGTACAGTAGTGCAGATGTACAGTGGTGCTGGTGTATGGTGGTGCTGGTGTATGGTGGTGCTGGTGTATGGTGGTGCTGGTGTATGGTGGTGCTGGAGTACAGTGGTGCTGGTGTACAGTGGTGCTGGTGTATGGTGGTGCTGGTGTACAGTGGTGCTGGTGTATGGTGGTGCTGGTGTATGTTGGTGCAGGTGTACAGTGGTGCTGGTGTATGGTTGTGCTGGTGTTCAGTGGTGCAGGTGTACAGTGGTGCAGGTGTACTGTGGTGCAGGTGTAGAGTGGTGCAGGTGTACAGTGGTGCAGGTGTACAGTGGTGCTGGTGTATAGTGGTGCTAGTGTATGGTGGTGCTGGTGTACAGTGGTGCTGGTGTACAGTGGAGCTGGTGTATGGTGGTGCTGGTGTACAGTGGTGCTGGTGTACAGTGGTGCTGGTGTACAGTGGTGCAGGTGTATGGTTGTGCAGGTGTTTGGTGGTGCTGGTGTACAATGGTGCTGGTGTGTGGTGGTGCTGGTGTATGGTAGTGCTGGTGTATGGTGGTGCTGGTGTACAGTGGTGCTGGTGCATGGTGGTGCTGGTGTATGGTGGTGCTGGTGTATGGTGGTGCTGGTGTATGGTGGTGCTGGTGTACAGTGGTGCTGGTGTACAGTGGTGCAGGTGTACAGTGGTGCTGGTGTATATTGGTGCTGGTGTATGGTGGTGCTGGTGTATGGTGGTGCAGGTGTACAGTGGTGCTGGTGTATGGTGGTGCTGGTGTATGGTGGTGCTGGTGTATGGTGGTGCATGTGTACAGTGGTGCAGGTGTACAGTGGTGCTGGTGTACAGTGGTGCAAGTGTACAGTGGTGCTGGTGTATGGTGGTGCTGGTGTATGGTGGTGCTGGTGTATGGTGGTGCTGGTGTATGGTGGTGCTGGTGTATGGTGGTGCTGTTGTATAGTGGTGCTGGTGTATGGTGGTGCTGGTGTATGGTGGTGTAGGTGTATGGTGGTGCTGGTGTATGGTGGTGCTGGTGTATGGTGATGCAGGTGTACAGTGGTGCTGGTGTATAGTGGTGCTGGTGTACAGTGGTGCTGGTGTACAGTGGTGCTGGTGTAAAGTGGTGCTGGTGTACGGTGGTGCAGGTGTACAGTGGTTCTGGTGTACAGTGGTGCTGGTGTACAGTGGTGCTGGTGTACGGTGGTGCTGGTGTACAGTGGTGCTGGTGTACAGTAGTGCAGGTGTACAGTGGTGCCGGTGTTAAGTGGTGCCGGTGTACAGTAGTGCAGGTGTACAGTGGTGCAGGTGTACAGTGGTGCCGGTGTACAGTAGTGCAGGTGTACAGTGGTGCAGGTGTACAGTGGTGCTGGTGTATGGTGGTGCTGATGTACAGTGGTGCTGGTGTATAGTGGTGCTGGTGTATGGTGGTGCAAGTGTACAGTGGTGCTGGTGTATGGTGGTGCTGGTGTATGGTGGTGCAGGTGTACAGTGGTGCAGGTGTACAGTGGTGCTGGTGCATGGTGGTGCTGGTGTATGGTGGTGCTGGTGTACAGTGGTGCTGGTGTATGGTGGTGCAGGTGTACAGTGGTGCTGGTGTACAGTGGTGCTGGTGTACAGTGGTGCTGGTGTACGGTGGTGCTGGTGTACAGTGGTGCTGGTGTACAGTAGTGCAGGTGTACAGTGGTGCTGGTGTACAGTGGTGCCGGTGTACAGTAGTGCAGGTGTACAGTGGTGCAGGTGTACAGTGGTGCTGGTGTATGGTGGTGCTGATGTACAGTGGTGCTGGTGTATAGTGGTGCTGGTGTATGGTGGTGCTGGTGTATGGTGGTGCTGGTGTATGGTGGTGCAAGTGTACAGTGGTGCTGGTGTATGGTGGTGCTGGTGTATGGTGGTGCAAGTGTACAGTGGTGCTGGTGTATGGTGGTGCTGGTGTATGGTGGTGCAGGTGTACAGTGGTGCAGGTGTACAGTGGTGCTGGTGCATGGTGGTGCTGGTGTATGGTGGTGCTGGTGTACAGTGGTGCTGGTGTATGGTGGTGATGGTGTATGGTGGTGCTGGTGTATGGTGGTGCAAGTGTACAGTGGTGCTGGTGTATAGTGGTGCTGGTGTATAATGGTGCTGGTGTACAGTAGTACAGGTGTACAGTGGTGCTGGTGTACAGTGGTGCTGGTGTACAGTGGTGCTGGTGTACGGTGGTGCTGGTGTACAGTAGTGCAGGTGTACAGTGGTGCTGGTGTACAGTGGTGCTGGTGTACAGTGGTGCTGGTGTACGGTGGTGCTGGTGTATGGTGGTGCTGGTGTATGGTGGTGCTGGTGTACAGTAGTGCAGGTGTACAGTGGTGCTGGTGTACAGTGGTGCTGGTGTACAGTGGTGCTGGTGTACAGTGGTGCTGGTGTACGGTGGTGCTGGTGTATGGTGGTGCTGGTGTATGGTGGTGCTGGTGTACAGTGGTGCTGGTGTACAGTGGTGCTGGTGTACAGTAGTGCAGGTGTACAGTGGTGCTGGTGTACAGTGGTGCTGGTGTACAGTGGTGCTGGTGTACGGTGGTGCTGGTGTATGGTGGTGCTGGTGTATGGTGGTGCTGGTGTATGGTGGTGCTGGTGTACAGTAGTTTAGGTGTACAGTGGTGCTGGTGTACAGTAGTGCAGGTGTACAGTGGTGCTGGTGTACAGTGGTGCTGGTGTACGGTGGTGCTGGTGTACAGTGGTGCTGGTGTACAGTAGTGCAGGTGTACAGTGGTGCCGGTGTTAAGTGGTGCCGGTGTACAGTAGTGCAGGTGTACAGTGGTGCTGGTGTATGGTGGTGCTGGTGTACAGTGGTGCTGGTGTATGGTGGTGCTGGTGTATGGTGGTGCTGGTGTACAGTGGTGCAGGTGTATGGTGGTGCTGGTGTACAGTGGTGCAGGTGTACAGTGGCGCTGGTGTACAGTGGTGCTGGTGTACAGTGGTGCCGGTGTACAGTAGTGCAGGCGTACAGTGTTGCTGGTGTATGGTGGTGCTGGTGTATGGTGGTGCTGGTGTACAGTGGTGCAGGTGTATGGTGGTGCTGGTGTACAGTGGTGCTGGTGTATGGTGGTGCTGGTGTACAGTGGTGCTGGTGTATGGTGGTGCTGGTGTACAGTGGTGCAGGTGTACAGTGGTGCTGGTGTACAGTGGTGCTGGTGTATGGTGGTGCTGGTGTATGGTGGTGCTGGTGTATGGTGGTGCTGTTGTATAGTGGTGCTGGTGTATGGTGGTGCTGGTGTATGGTGGTGTAGGTGTATGGTGGTGCTGGTGTATGGTGGTGCTGGTGTATGGTGATGCAGGTGTACAGTGGTGCTGGTGTATAGTGGTGCTGGTGTACAGTGGTGCTGGTGTACAGTGGTGCTGGTGTACAGTGGTGCTGGTGTACGGTGGTGCAGGTGTACAGTGGTGCTGGTGTACAGTGGTGCTGGTGTACAGTGGTGCTGGTGTACGGTGGTGCTGGTGTACAGTGGTGCTGGTGTACAGTAGTGCAGGTGTACAGTGGTACCGGTGTTAAGTGGTGCCGGTGTACAGTAGTGCAGGTGTACAGTGGTGCTGGTGTACAGTGGTGCCGGTGTACAGTAGTGCAGGTGTACAGTGGTGCAGGTGTACAGTGGTGCTGGTGTATGGTGGTGCTGGTGTACAGTGGTGCTGGTGTATAGTGGTGCTGGTGTATGGTGATGCTGGTGTATGGTGGTGCTGGTGTATGGTGGTGCTGGTGTATGGTGGTGCAAGTGTACAGGTGTGCTGGTGTATGGTGGTGCTGGTGTATGGTGGTGCAAGTGTACAGTGGTGCTGGTGTATGGTGGTGCTGGTGTATGGTGGTGCAGGTGTACAGTGGTGCAGGTGTACAGTGGTGCTGGTGCATGGTGGTGCTGGTGTATGGTGGTGCTGGTGTACAGTGGTGCTGGTGTATGGTGGTGATGGTGTATGGTGGTGCTGGTGTATGGTGGTGCAAGTGTACAGTGGTGCTGGTGTATAGTGGTGCTGGTGTATGGTGGTGCTGGTGTACAGTAGTGCAGGTGTACAGTGGTGCTGGTGTACAGTGGTGCTGGTGTACAGTGGTGCTGGTGTACGGTGGTGCTGGTGTACAGTAGTGCAGGTGTACAGTGGTGCTGGTGTACAGTGGTGCTGGTGTACAGTGGTGCTGGTGTACGGTGGTGCTGGTGTATGGTGGTGCTGGTGTATGGTGGTGCTGGTGTACAGTAGTGCAGGTGTACAGTGGTGCTGGTGTACAGTGGTGCTGGTGTACAGTGGTGCTGGTGTACGGTGGTGCTGGTGTATGGTGGTGCTGGTGTATGGTGGTGCTGGTGTACAGTGGTGCTGGTGTACAGTGGTGCTGGTGTACAGTAGTGCAGGTGTACAGTGGTGCTGGTGTACAGTGGTGCTGGTGTACAGTGGTGCTGGTGTACGGTGGTGCTGGTGTATGGTGGTGCTGGTGTATGGTGGTGCTGGTGTATAGTGGTGCTGGTGTACAGTAGTTTAGGTGTACAGTGGTGCTGGTGTACAGTAGTGCAGGTGTACAGTGGTGCTGGTGTACAGTGATGCTGGTGTACGGTGGTGCTGGTGTACAGTGGTGCTGGTGTACAGTAGTGCAGGTGTACAGTGGTGCCGGTGTTAAGTGGTGCCGGTGTACAGTAGTGCAGGTGTACAGTGGTGCTGGTGTATGGTGGTGCTGGTGTACAGTGATGCTGGTGTATGGTGGTGCTGGTGTATGGTGGTGCTGGTGTACAGTGGTGCAGGTGTATGGTGGTGCTGGTGTACAGTGGTGCAGGTGTACAGTGGCGCTAGTGTACAGTGGTGCTGGTGTACAGTGGTGCCGGTGTACAGTAGTGCAGGCGTACAGTGGTGCTGGTGTATGGTGGTGCTGGTGTACAGTGGTGCTGGTGTATGGTGGTGCTGGTGTATGGTGGTGCTGGTGTACAGTGGTGCAGGTGTATGGTGGTGCTGGTGTACAGTGGTGCTGGTGTATGGTGGTGCTGGTGTACAGTGGTGCTGGTGTATGGTGGTGCTGGTGTACAGTGGTGCTGGTGTATGGTGGTGCTTGTGTATGGTGGTGCTGGTGTATGGTGGTGCTGGTGTACAGTGGTGCTGGTGTACAGTGGTGCTGGTGTATGGTGGTGCTGGTGTATGGTGGTGCTGGTGTATGGTGGTGCTTGTGTATGGTGGTGCTGGTGTATGGTGGTGCTGGTGTATGGTGATGCTGGTGTATGGTGGTGCTGGTGTATGGTGGTGCTTGTGTATGGTGGTACTGGTTTATGGTGGTGCTGGTGTATGGTGATGCTGGTGTATGGTGGTGCTCTTGTATGGTGGTGCTTGTGTATGGTGGTGCTGGTGTATGGTGGTGCTGGTGTACAGTAGTGCAGGTGTACAGTGGTGCAGGTGTACAGTGGTGTTGGTGTACAGTGGTGCTGGTGTACAGTAGTGCAGGTGTACAGTGGTGCCGGTGTACAGTGGTGCTGGTGTACAGTAGTGCAGGTGTACAGTGGTGCTGGTGTACAGTGGTGCAGGTGTACAGTGGTGCTGGTGTACAGTGGTGCTGGTGTACAGTAGTGCAGGTGTACAGTGGTGCCGGTGTACAGTGGTGCTGGTGTACAGTAGTGCAGGTGTACAGTGGTGCTGGTGTACAGTGGTGCTGGTGTACAGTAGTGCAGGTGTACAGTGGTGCCGGTGTACAGTGGTGCTGGTGTACAGTAGTGCAGGTGTACAGTGGTGCTGGTGTACAGTAGTGCAGGTGTACAGTGGTGCAGGTGTACAGTGGTGCTGGTGTACAGTGGTGCTGGTGTACAGTAGTGCAGGTGTACAGTGGTGCCGGTGTACAGTGGTGCTGGTGTACAGTAGTGCAGGTGTACAGTGGTGCAGGTGTACAGTGGTGCCGGTGTACAGTGGTGCCGGTGTACAGTGGTGCCGGTGTACAGTGGTGCTGGTGTACAGTGGTGCAGGTGTACAGTGGTGCCGGTGTACAGTTGTGCTGGTGTATGGTGGTGCTGGTGTACAGTGGTGCTGGTGTACAGTAGTGCAGGTGTACAGTGGTGCAGGTGTACAGTGGTGCCGGTGTACAGTGGTGCCGGTGTACAGTGGTGCCGGTGTACAGTGGTGCTGGTGTACAGTGGTGCAGGTGTACAGTGGTGCCGGTGTACAGTGGTGCTGGTGTACAGTGGTGCAGGTGTACAGAAGTGCCGGTGTACAGTGGTGCCGGTGTACAGTGGTGCTGGTGTACAGTGGTGCTGGTGTACAGTGGTGCTGGTGTACAGTGGTGCTGGTGTACAGTGGTGCCGGTGTACAGTGGGGCCGGTGTACAGTGGTGCTGGTGTACAGTGGTGCTGGTGTACAGTGGTGCCGGTGTACAGTGGTGCTGGTGTACAGTGGTGCAGGTGTACAGTGGTGCTGGTGTACAGTTGTGCAGGTGTACGGTGGTGCCGGTGTACAGTGGTGCCGGTGTACAGTGGTGCCGGTGTACAGTGGTGCCGGTGAACAGTAGTGCAGGTGTACAGTGGTGCTGGTGTACAGTGGTGCTGGTGTACAGTAGTGCAGATGTACAGTGGTGCTGGTGTATGGTGGTGCTGGTGTATGGTGGTGCTGGTGTATGGTGGTGCTGGTGTATGGTGGTGCTGGAGTACAGTGGTGCTGGTGTACAGTGGTGCTGGTGTATGGTGGTGCTGGTGTACAGTGGTGCTGGTGTATGGTGGTGCTGGTGTACAGTGGTGCCGGTGTACAGTGGTGCTGGTGTATGGTGGTGCTGGTGTATGGTGGTGCTGGTGTACAGTGGTGCAGGTGTACAGTGGTGCTGTTGTACAGTGGTGCCGGTGTACAGTGGTGCCGGTGTACAGTGGTGCTGGTGAACAGTAGTGCAGGTGTACAGTGGTGCTGGTGTACAGTGGTGCAGGTGTACAGTGGTGCTGGTGAACAGTAGTGCAGGTGTACAGTGGTGCCGGTGTACAGTGGTGCCGCTGTACAGTGGTGCTGGTGAACAGTAGTGCAGGTGTACAGTGGTGCTGGTGTACAGTGGTGCTGGTGTACAGTAGTGCAGGTGTACAGTGGTGCTGGTGTACAGTGGTGCCGGTGTACAGTGGTGCCGGTGTACAGTAGTGCAGGTGTACAGTGGTGCTGGTGTACAGTGGTGCTCGTGTACAGTAGTGCCGGTGTACAGTGGTGCCGGTGTACAATGGTGCTGGTGTACAGTGGTGCTGGTGTACAGTAGTGCAGGTGTACAGTGGTGCCGGTGTACAGTAGTGCAGGTGTACAGTGGTGCTGGTGTACAGTGGTGCTCGTGTACAGTGGTGCCGGTGTACAGTGGTGCCGGTGTACAATGGTGCTGGTGTACAGTGGTGCTGGTGTACAGTAGTGCAGGTGTACAGTGGTGCCGGTGTACAGTAGTGCAGGTGTACAGTGGTGCTGGTGTACAGTTAGGGGGCCTCGGGGGTACTGGTTAGGGAGCCTCGTAGCCTGGTGGATAGCGCGCAGGACTCGTAATTCTGTGGCGCGGGTTCGATTCCCGCACGAGGCAGAAACAAATGGGCAAAGTTTCTTTCACCCTAAGTGCCCTTGTTCCCAAGCAGTAAATAGGTACCTGGGAGTTAGTCAGCTGTCACGGGCTGCTTCCTGGGGTGTGTGTGTGGGGTGTGGGAAAAAAAAAGAAAAAAAAAAAGTAGTTAGTAAAACAGTTGATTGACAGTTGAAAGGCGGGCCGAAAGAGCGAAGCTCAACCCCCGCAAAAACACAACTAGTAAACACAGTGGCGCTGGTGTACAGTGGCGCTGGTGTACAGTGTTGCTGGTGTACAGTGGTGCTGGTGTACGGTGGTGCTGGTGTACAGTAGTGCAGATGTACAGTGGTGCTGGTGTACAGTGGTGCTGGTGTACAGTGGTGCTGGTGTACGGTGGTGCTGGTGTATGGTGGTGCTGGTGTATGGTGGTGCTGGTGTACAGTAGTGCAGGTGTACAGTGGTGCTGGTGTACAGTGGTGCTGGTGTACAGTGGTGCTGGTGTACGGTGGTGCTGGTGTATGGTGGTGCTGGTGTATGGTGGTGCTGGTGTACAGTGGTGCTGGTGTACAGTGGTGCTGGTGTACAGTAGTGCAGGTGTACAGTGGTGCTGGTGTACAGTGGTGCTGGTGTACAGTGGTGCTGGTGTACGGTGGTGCTGGTGTATGGTGGTGCTGGTGTATGGTGGTGCTGGTGTATAGTGGTGCTGGTGTACAGTAGTTTAGGTGTACAGTGGTGCTGGTGTACAGTAGTGCAGGTGTACAGTGGTGCTGGTGTACAGTGGTGCTGGTGTACGGTGGTGCTGGTGTACAGTGGTGCTGGTGTACAGTAGTGCAGGTGTACAGTGGTGCCGGTGTTAAGTGGTGCCGGTGTACAGTAGTGCAGGTGTACAGTGGTGCTGGTGTATGGTGGTGCTGGTGTACAGTGATGCTGGTGTATGGTGGTGCTGGTGTATGGTGGTGCTGGTGTACAGTGGTGCAGGTGTATGGTGGTGCTGGTGTACAGTGGTGCAGGTGTACAGTGGCGCTGGTGTACAGTGGTGCTGGTGTACAGTGGTGCCGGTGTACAGTAGTGCAGGCGTACAGTGGTGCTGGTGTATGGTGGTGCTGGTGTACAGTGGTGCTGGTGTATGGTGGTGCTGGTGTATGGTGGTGCTGGTGTACAGTGGTGCAGGTGTATGGTGGTGCTGGTGTACAGTGGTGCTGGTGTATGGTGGTGCTGGTGTACAGTGGTGCTGGTGTATGGTGGTGCTGGTGTACAGTGGTGCTGGTGTATGGTGGTGCTTGTGTATGGTGGTGCTGGTGTATGGTGGTGCTGGTGTACAGTGGTGCTGGTGTACAGTGGTGCTGGTGTATGGTGGTGCTGGTGTATGGTGGTGCTGGTGTATGGTGGTGCTTGTGTATGGTGGTGCTGGTGTATGGTGGTGCTGGTGTATGGTGATGCTGGTGTATGGTGGTGCTGGTGTATGGTGGTGCTTGTGTATGGTGGTACTGGTTTATGGTGGTGCTGGTGTATGGTGATGCTGGTGTATGGTGGTGCTCTTGTATGGTGGTGCTTGTGTATGGTGGTGCTGGTGTATGGTGGTGCTGGTGTACAGTAGTGCAGGTGTACAGTGGTGCAGGTGTACAGTGGTGTTGGTGTACAGTGGTGCTGGTGTACAGTAGTGCAGGTGTACAGTGGTGCCGGTGTACAGTGGTGCTGGTGTACAGTAGTGCAGGTGTACAGTGGTGCTGGTGTACAGTGGTGCAGGTGTACAGTGGTGCTGGTGTACAGTGGTGCTGGTGTACAGTAGTGCAGGTGTACAGTGGTGCCGGTGTACAGTGGTGCTGGTGTACAGTAGTGCAGGTGTACAGTGGTGCTGGTGTACAGTGGTGCTGGTGTACAGTAGTGCAGGTGTACAGTGGTGCCGGTGTACAGTGGTGCTGGTGTACAGTAGTGCAGGTGTACAGTGGTGCTGGTGTACAGTAGTGCAGGTGTACAGTGGTGCAGGTGTACAGTGGTGCTGGTGTACAGTGGTGCTGGTGTGCAGTAGTGCAGGTGTACAGTGGTGCCGGTGTACAGTGGTGCTGGTGTACAGTAGTGCAGGTGTACAGTGGTGCAGGTGTACAGTGGTGCCGGTGTACAGTGGTGCCGGTGTACAGTGGTGCCGGTGTACAGTGGTGCTGGTGTACAGTGGTGCAGGTGTACAGTGGTGCCGGTGTACAGTTGTGCTGGTGTATGGTGGTGCTGGTGTACAGTGGTGCTGGTGTACAGTAGTGCAGGTGTACAGTGGTGCAGGTGTACAGTGGTGCCGGTGTACAGTGGTGCCGGTGTACAGTGGTGCCGGTGTACAGTGGTGCTGGTGTACAGTGGTGCAGGTGTACAGTGGTGCCGGTGTACAGTGGTGCTGGTGTACAGTGGTGCAGGTGTACAGAAGTGCCGGTGTACAGTGGTGCCGGTGTACAGTGGTGCTGGTGTACAGTGGTGCTGGTGTACAGTGGTGCTGGTGTACAGTGGTGCTGGTGTACAGTGGTGCCGGTGTACAGTGGGGCCGGTGTACAGTGGTGCTGGTGTACAGTGGTGCAGGTGTACAGTGGTGCTGGTGTACAGTGGTGCCGGTGTACAGTGGTGCTGGTGTACAGTGGTGCAGGTGTACAGTGGTGCTGGTGTACAGTTGTGCAGGTGTACATTGGTGCCGGTGTACAGTGGTGCCGGTGTACAGTGGTGCCGGTGTACAGTGGTGCCGGTGAACAGTAGTGCAGGTGTACAGTGGTGCTGGTGTACAGTGGTGCTGGTGTACAGTAGTGCAGATGTACAGTGGTGCTGGTGTATGGTGGTGCTGGTGTATGGTGGTGCTGGTGTATGGTGGTGCTGGTGTATGGTGGTGCTGGAGTACAGTGGTGCTGGTGTACAGTGGTGCTGGTGTATGGTGGTGCTGGTGTACAGTGGTGCTGGTGTATGGTGGTGCTGGTGTACAGTGGTGCCGGTGTACAGTGGTGCTGGTGTATGGTGGTGCTGGTGTATGGTGGTGCTGGTGTACAGTGGTGCAGGTGTACAGTGGTGCTGTTGTACAGTGGTGCCGGTGTACAGTGGTGCCGGTGTACAGTGGTGCTGGTGAACAGTAGTGCAGGTGTACAGTGGTGCTGGTGTACAGTGGTGCAGGTGTACAGTGGTGCTGGTGAACAGTAGTGCAGGTGTACAGTGGTGCCGGTGTACAGTGGTGCCGCTGTACAGTGGTGCTGGTGAACAGTAGTGCAGGTGTACAGTGGTGCTGGTGTACAGTGGTGCTGGTGTACAGTAGTGCAGGTGTACAGTGGTGCTGGTGTACAGTGGTGCCGGTGTACAGTGGTGCCGGTGTACAGTAGTGCAGGTGTACAGTGGTGCTGGTGTACAGTGGTGCTCGTGTACAGTAGTGCCGGTGTACAGTGGTGCCGGTGTACAATGGTGCTGGTGTACAGTGGTGCTGGTGTACAGTAGTGCAGGTGTACAGTGGTGCCGGTGTACAGTAGTGCAGGTGTACAGTGGTGCTGGTGTACAGTGGTGCTCGTGTACAGTGGTGCCGGTGTACAGTGGTGCCGGTGTACAATGGTGCTGGTGTACAGTGGTGCTGGTGTACAGTAGTGCAGGTGTACAGTGGTGCCGGTGTACAGTAGTGCAGGTGTACAGTGGTGCTGGTGTACAGTGGTGCCGGTGTACAGTAGTGCAGGTGTACAGTGGTGCTGGTGTACAGTGGTGCTCGTGTACAGTGGTGCCGGTGTACAGTGGTGCCGGTGTACAATGGTGCTGGTGTACAGTGGTGCTGGTGTACAGTAGTGCAGGTGTACAGTGGTGCCGGTGTACAGTAGTGCAGGTGTACAGTGGTGCTGGTGTACAGTTAGGGGGCCTCGGGGGTACTGGTTAGGGAGCCTCGTAGCCTGGTGGATAGCGCGCAGGACTCGTAATTCTGTGGCGCGGGTTCGATTCCCGCACGAGGCAGAAACAAATGGGCAAAGTTTCTTTCACCCTAAGTGCCCTTGTTCCCTAGCAGTAAATAGGTACCTGGGAGTTAGTCAGCTGTCACGGGCTGCTTCCTGGGGTGTGTGTGTGGGGTGTGGGAAAAAAAAAAAAAAAAAGTAGTTAGTAAAACAGTTGATTGACAGTTGAGAGGCGGGCCGAAAGAGCGAAGCTCAACCCCCGCAAAAACACAACTAGTAAACACAGTGGCGCTGGTGTACAGTGGCGCTGGTGTACAGTGGTGCTGGTGTACAGTGGTGCTGGTGTACGGTGGTGCTGGTGTACAGTAGTGCAGGTGTACAGTGGTGCCGGTGTACAGTGGTGCAGGTGTACAGTAGTGCAGGTGTACAGTGGTGCCGGTGTACAGTAGTGCAGGTGTACAGTGGTGCTGGTGTACAGTGGTGCTTGTGTACAGTGGTGCAGGTGTACAGTAGTGCAGGTGTACAGTGGTGCAGGTGTACAGTAGTGCAGGTGTACAGTGGTGCTGGTGTACAGTGGTGCTGGTGTACAGTGGTGCTCGTGTACAGTGGTGCCGATGTACAGTGGTGCTGGTGTATGGTGGTGCTGGTGTACAGTGGTCCTGGTGTACAGTGGTGCTGGTGTACAGTAGTGCAGGTGTACAGTGGTGCAGGTGTACAGTAGTGCAGGTGTACAGTGGTGCAGGTGTACAGTAGTGCAGGTGTACAGTGGTGCAGGTGTACAGTAGTGCAGGTGTACAGTGGTGCTGGTGTACAGTGGTGTTGGTGTACAGTGGTGCAGGTGTACAGTGTTGTAGCAGTAAAGACCAATACAACACATCATACACCTGCCACAGTATGATCATACAGGTGTGGGTGGGGTCATAACAGTGTTGTAGCAGTAAAGACCAATACAACACATCATACACCAGCCACAGTATGATCATACAGGTGTGGGTGGGGTCATAACAGTGTTGTAGCAGTAAAGACCAATACAACACATCATACACCAGCCACAGTATGATCATACAGGTGTGGGTGGGGTCATAACAGTGTTGTAGCAGTGAAGACCAATACAACACATCATACACCAGCCACAGTAAGATCATACAGGTGTGGGTGGGGTCATAACAGTGTTGTAGCAGTAAAGACCAATACAACACATCATACACCTGCCACAGTATGATCATACAGGTGTGTGTGGGGTCATAACAGTGTTGTAGCAGAGAAGACCAATATTAAAGTCAACTACTATCATGGAGGGACGCTGGCCGGCTGCTGGAGTAATTAAGCCGCTCCACACATGCCAATCATCTCGAAAAATAAATGATTTAAAAACTGTATTCCAGATATTATTAACTGTAATTTATATTTCCAACTTTAATTTGTAATATTTTTAACTCTAAATTTAAAGGTCTGTTTTTGGTACCCAGCTGTATGAACAGCTAGGAACCATATATATATATATATATATATATATATATATATATATATATATATATATATATATATATATATATATATATATATATATATTATTAATAGCGAGGGAAGAAATATTTTGATGGAAATTCTCTCTCAGCGAGCAGGTAATTGGCTTAACTTCAATATCATTGATATGGTAATGAGAGTTATCGAGGCTTTATATATAGTTATGCCACCATCCTGGCCGTTGGCAGTGAGGTCACACACACACACACACACACACGCACACACGCACACACGCACACGCACACACTCACACACACACACACACACACACACACGCACACACGCACACACGCACACGCACACTCTCACACACACACACACTACACATAGATGTAGGGAGCAGGAGGCCAGATACAAGGTATCATCTGGGAGAGGATATTCTTCAGGAGTCAGAGAAGGAAAAAGACTTGGGGGTAGATATCACGCCAGACCTGTCTCCTGCAGTACATATCAAGAGGATAACATCAGCGGCATATGCCAGGCTGGCCAACATACGAACGGCATTCAGAAACCTGTGTAAAGAATCATTCAGAACTTTGTATACCACATATGTCAGGCCAATCCTGGAGTATGCAGCCCCAGCATGGAGTCCATATCTAGTCAAGGATAAGACTAAACTGGAAAAGGTTCAAAGGTTTGCCACCAGACTAGTACCCGAGCTGAGAGGTATGAGCTACGAGGAGAGACTACGGGAATTAAACTTCACTTCGCTGGAAGACAGAAGAGTTAGGGGGGACATGATCACCACATTCAAGATTCTGAAGGGGATTGATAGGGTAGATAAAGACAGTCTATTTAACACAAGGGGAACACGCACAAGGGGACACAGGTGGAAACTGAGTGCCCAAATGAGCCACAGAGATATTAGAAAGAACTTTTTTAGTGTCAGAGTGGTTGACAAATGGAATGCATTAGGGGGTGATGTGGTGGAGGCTGACTCCATACACAGTTTCAAGTGTAGATATGACAGAGCCCGATAGGCTCAGGAATCTGTACACCTGTTGATTGACGGTTGAGAGGCGGGACCAAAGAGCCAGAGCTCAACCCCCGCAAACACAACTAGGTGAGTACAACTAAGTGAGTACACACACAGGCGAAGGGAGGGCGAGGCTGAACACAAGGTACCATCTGGGAGGTGAAATCCTGCGAGAGTTAAATAGAGAGAAAGATCTGGTGGTTGATATCACACCGAACCTGTCCCCAGAGGCCCACATCAAAAGAATATCATGAACGGCATTTGCTAGACTGGCCACCATAAGAACTGCCTTTAGAAACTTGTGTAAGGAATCTTTCAGAACCCTGTATACCACTTGTGTAAGACCAATCCTGGAGTATGTAGCTCCAGCCTGGAGTCCATACCTAGTTAAACAGAAGACAAAGTTAGAGAAGATTCAGCGGTATGCCACCAGGCTCGTCCTGGAACTGAGAGGAATGAGCTACGAGGAAAGGCTAAAGGAGCTGAGTAAGGGGAGACATGATAACCACCTACAAAATTCTCAGGGGAATAGACAGGGTGGACAAAGACAAACTCTTCAGCACGGGTGGAACACGAACAAGGGGACACAGGTGGAAACTTAGTACCCAGATGAGCCACAGAGACGTTAGAAAGATTTTTTCAGTGTCAGAGTAGTTAATAAATAGAATGCATTAGGCAGTGATGTGGTGGAGGCTGACTCCATACACAGTTTCATGTGTAGATATGATAGAGCCCAGTAGGCTCAGGAATCTGTACACCAGTTGATTGACAGTTGAGAGGCGGGACCAAAGAGCCAAAGCTCAACCCCCGCAAGCACAATTAGGTAAATTAGGTAAGTACAGGCGGGACCAAAGAGCCAGAGCTCAACCCCCGCAAGCACAACTAGGTGAGTACGCACACTAACTCACATTAGGTAATTAGTACTTAATTTAAATTATAAATGGTATAAAACGTCATATATTCATTTGCTAAAAATGTCTGTGATTTGATTGACTTAATTAAATTAACATATATTATACGTTTAAAAGACGACTTTATATAAATAGTTACAGTGTCACCATTCTGCTACCAAATGAACACGTCAGAAAACGTATTGTGTTCACTGGGTGGGTCCCTACACTTCCACCTGAGGTGGTACCCCTTTTAGGTTTAAAAATTATATATTTTTTTATAGGAAGCAGCTGGAAAGAGTACGTATTTCTGGAGAAATTTCCATATCTAAGTTTTACAGTTAAGTGCGGCTTACGGCACAAGTACATACAAGGTGGTGACGCCCCTGCCAGGCTGGCCCCAAGATCGTGAGGTCGCCAGCAGGCTGGTGATTGGCTGGCTAAGGTCACGTGACGTGAGTGACCAATCAGAGCCTGCCTCTGAAGGCTGTGACGTCACTGGGAGTCCTGGCTCAGGGCCGGCGGAGGCGCTGAGGCTCAGAGATTCACGGGCCTTTGAGGCGAGAGGAAGTGCATCAGTGAGCTGTCAGGGGATCGGAGATTTTAGAAGCCCTGCCAAGTGGATTGTGCAGCCTAATTGAGTCTACCATCATTACTGAAGGCTAATTTACTCCCGGGGAGCACGAAGGAGCAGAGTTTAGTGGGCAAAAGAGCGCCAAGAGCTCATTGCTGGTAGTCTGCGACAGTGGTGAGCAGCGGTGCTGGGAGGGCAGTGTGCAGCCCAGCGGGTCACGCCCCAGTATGACTTGCACGCTGCCGTGACCCGGTCACATCCACCGAAGATCAGGAAGGGAAATATTGCGTCTGGATGCATGAGTATTCGTCTCGGTGAAGGAGCGAGGGAGGAAAGCATCGTGTTCAGTGACCACTGGCTGGACCAGCTTGGTGAACTGAAATCTTGGGATAGGAAAGGCGACGACGCGTTACTACCTGACACCCAGAGGACCTGTGACACGCGACCAGACCGCCGAGGAGCGACCCAGGAACCATGTACCTCTACAACCATCGGAGGCCAGGCGTCGGTGGACAGGAATCATTATTTCCCTCCCGTTGTCCCTTAATAATTAGGCTAGATAGGCACAGTATATATATATATATATATATATATATATATATATATATATATATATATATATATATATATATATATATATATATATATATATATGTATATATATATATATATATATATATATATATATATATATATTATTAAATATGACCGAAAAAGTAAGATTAATAATTCTAACACGAATTTTCTCAATCTTTCGTACATTTCTTTTCACTGTTGGAGGTAAATCAAAAATCAATTCTCCAAAATAAAAATGAATTTTGGAGAATTGATTTTTGATTTACCTCCAACAGTGAAAAGAAATGTACGAAAGATTGAGAAAATTCGTGTTAGAATTATTAATCTTACTTTTTCGGTCATATTTAATAATATATATATATATATATATATATATATATATATATATATATATATATATATATATATATATATATATATATATATATATATATATATATATGCATGTAGGACAGAGTCACAATAACGTGGCTAAAGTATGTTGACCAGACCACACACTAGAAGGTGAAGGAACGACGACGTTTCGGTCCGTCCTGGACCATTCTCGAGTCATACACAAGGCAGAAAATGAGATCAACGATAGCAAAGCGCAACTACTTCATGCTTCAGACCAATGGAGAATCACTAACATCGATGAAGACCTCCGTACTTGAATCGACCAACACCTTGACATCCTTACATATCAACATCGCCACAGCACCGAAACCAGGATCATCAGGAAACTGACAGCATTATTTGGAGGACCTATGGCGATTCCACGACCCAGAGATGGCTTCTTAAACCTTGCTGGAATCAACCTCACTGAGGACCAAATCACTCAATTAAATCTGGGTATAAACTGTCATGACCGAGTGAGATGGCCTGGAAAGTGGAGTTGGAGATCCTATTGGACGTCATATTCGACCTCGAGACGCAAAAGAAGGTTACCACTAAAGACAGTTTGCAAGCAGAACTTATTACAAAGGAGGAAAGATTCGTGGTAACTACAGAAGCATTATACTGTCCCCCAGCTCAAAGCGGCAGCTAAGAGCCTGCGTGAGAACAAGGAGATAGTCGTCAGGAGAGGTGACAAGTCGCCAATATACGTTATTCTTAAAAAAAGACGAATATCTGGCAAAAATGAACCTCATACTCTCCAACCAAACTAAATTCCAAAGGGTAACGAAGGACACTACAGCCGAATTGAAAACGAAGGTAAACAGATTGATCGAAACTGTGAACGCCAAGAAATCCAGACTCCACCTGCCAAAGGTTGTTAGGGAATACAAACCTGGTTATGCGTATGGGAATGTCAAGACCCACAAGCCTGGAAACCCACTTTGGCCAGTCATCAACCAGAAACCCACACCCACATACAGACTTGCTAAGCAACTCAACTGCTAGCTGACTCCATATGTACCCTGTGCTTTTAGCCAGAAGTTTCCAAAGGAATTTGTTGACTTACTGCGGGGAGCACGGGCCATGGGGATAAGAGCCTTATTGGATGTAGAGTTGCTGTTTACCAACGTACCTGTGGATGAAACAATTGGGATGATAGTGGACAGAGTGTATCGTGATCCGGCTTTACTCCTCTTGACATACCAGAAAATATACTAAGAAAGCTACTCCAAGCCTGAACTAAAGAGGCACTCTTCGCGAGCCCAGATGGGCACATGTATAAGCAAGTAGATGGAGTCGCTATGGGTTCTCCGCTAGGTGTCCTGTTTGTGAACTTCTACATGGGTACCATCGAGCAGAGGGTCTTAGTTGACTTGGACTTAAATACTGCCATATACTCCAAGTATGTTGACGACATTTTTATGCAGGTACCTGATGTCAGACATCTGCAGGAGCTGAAGGAGGCATTCGAGCAGAATTCTGTGTTGCGTTTCACTTACAAGATGGAGAATGATGGGAAGCTGCCCTTTCTAGATGTAACTGTAACAGAAAGGAACGGAGGCTTCCACACTGCAGTTTACACTAAGGAAACAAACATAGAAATGTGCCTCAATGCCAACAGTGACTGCCAAGACAGGTACAAGAGGAGTGTTGTCAACGCTTATGTTGACCCAGCTCTCAGTCACAGCTCAGGATGGAAGCAAGTCGATGAAGAACTCTGTAGGGTAAGGCAGGTCCTAGTCAACAATGGCTTCTCTAATGTTAGATGCAACACAGCGCTAGTTGACTTTTAGTAGCCCCCATTAGACTGTTTTACAGGAACTTCTTTTCGACGGCTCATAAAATAGAGGATAGGGTCCTGAAAAATATTATTAATAGGAACTTTATCTGACAAATATCAGAAAATACTATTGACAATTTACTACAAAAACAAAGAAAGGCCAACCTACTCATGAAAAACTTCCCAGACACCAAACAGAGCGCCTTGAAGGAATCCAATATCATCTATTCCTTCACATGCCCACTTGGGGACTGTATGTTTCAAAGAACTCAGTATATAGGCAAGACAACAACGTCTCTTTCCAGGTGACCCCGAATCAATATGGAAGCAGCAAGATGAAGTAAGGACCAATAGGCCTTCTGCAGTTATTTTCATTCTTATTTTCTTATACCCATTGATTCGTGTTCTGTCACCTCCACCAAAACTTTTGTGCCATATCACCTCACCCAAAACGAGTATAAGTATGATGTACGTTATGTGTAAACTAGTCTTTGAAAATGTAAGAAGCTTACAAAATGCGTTCAGGCGTCAGACCAAAAATAAAAATGTAAAGAATGAATTTTGGAGAGTTAATTTTTCAATTATCCTCGACAGTGAAGAAAAACATAAGAAATATTGAGGAGATTCGTGTTAGAATTATATATATATATATATATATATATATATATATATATATATATATATATATATATATATATATATATATATATATATATATATGTCGTACCTAGTAGCCAGAACGCACTTCTCTGCCTACTATGCAAGGCCCGATTTGCCTAATAAGCCAAGTTTTCATGAATTAATTTTTTTTCGACTACCTAACCTACCTAACCTAACCTAACCTAACTTTTTCGGCTACCTAACCTAACCTAACCTATAAAGATAGGTTAGGTTAGGTTAGGTAGGGTTGGTTAGGTTTGGTCATATATCTACATTAAATTTAACTCCAATAAAAAAAATTGACCTCATATGTAATGAAATGGGTAGCTTTATCATTTCATAAGAAAAAAATTAGAGAAAATATATCAATTCACGAAAACTTGGCTTATTAGGCAAATCGGGCCTTGCATAGTAGGCCGAGAAGTGCGTTCTTGCTACTAGGTACGACATATATATATATATATATATATATATATATATATATATATATATATATATATATATATATGTCGTACCTAATAGCCAGAACGCACTTCTCAGCCTACTATTCAAGGCCCGATTTGCCTAATAAGCCAAGTTTTCATGAATTAATGTTTTTTCGTCTACCTAACCTATCTAACCTAACCTAACCTAGCTTTTTTTGGCTACCTAACCTAACCTTACCTATAAATATAGGTTAGGTTAGGTTAGGTAGGGTTGGTTAGGTTCGGTCATATATCTACGTTAATTTTAACTCCAATAAAAAAAAATTGACCTCATACATAGAGAAAAGGGTTGCTTTATCATTTCATAATACAAAAATTATAGTAAATATATTAATTCAGGAAAACTTGGCTTATTAGGCAAATCGGGCCATGAATAGTAGGCTGAGAAGTGAGTTCTGGCTACTAGGTACGACATATATATATATATATATATATATATATATATATATATATATATATATATGTATGCGAACAAGCCTGAATGGTCCCCAGGACTATATGCTACTGAAAACTCACACCCCAGGAGTGACTCTAACCCATACTCCCAGGAGCAACGCAACTGGTATCTACAAGACGCCTTAATCCGCTTGACCATCACGACCGGACAAAAGGAAGTGATAGCCAAAGCTATTTGAATCACTAGCCCGCCGGCACTCGGATGGTAATCTTGGGCATAGCATTTTATCAAATCACCTCATTCTTTGGTGATTTGATATGAGGTGATTTTATAAAATGCTATGCCCAAGATTACCATCCGAGTGCCAACGAGGAAGTGGTTCAAATAGCTTCGGCTATCACTTCCTTTTGTCTGGTCGTGATGGTCAAGCGGATTAAGGCGTCCTGTAGATACCAGTTGCGTTGCTCCTGGGAGTATGGGTTAGAGTCACTTCTGGGGTGTGAGTTTTCAGTCATATATATATATATATATATATATATATATTATTAAATATGACCGAAAAAGTAAGATTAATAATTATAACACGAATTTTCTCAATCTTTCGAACATTTCTTTTCACTGTTGGAGGTAATTCAAAAATCAATTCTCCAAAATTCATTTTTATTTCTAGTCTGACGCGACACGTGAGTGCGTTTTGTAAAACTTATTACATTTTCAAAGACTTTACACATACACAACTGAATAGAACTTACATATCTCCGATTTGTTTATATCTACATTTGAGTGAGGTGGATGGGGTGAGGTGGTATTTAATAGGGTATTAATTTCATCAACACAAGACAGAACACGAAACAATGGGTATTGAAATGGAAGTGATTGTAGAAAGCCTATTGGTCCATATTTCTTGATGCTTCTATATTGGAGCGGAGTCTTGAGGTGGGTAGAATATAGTTGTGCATTAATTGGGTGTTGATTGCTGGTGTTGACTTCTTAATGTGCAGTGCCTAGCAAACGTCAAGCCGTCTGCTATCGCTGTATCTATCAATGATTTCTGTGTTGTTTACTAGGATTTCTCTGGCGATGGTTTGGTTGTGGGAAGAGATTATATGTTCCTTAATGGAGCCCTGTTGCTTATGCATCGTTAAACGCCTAGAAAGAGATGTTGTTGTCTTACCTATATACTGGGTTTTTTGGAGCTTACAGTCCCCAAGTGGGCATTTGAAGGCATAGACGACGTTGGTCTCTTTTAAAGCGTTCTGCTTTGTGTCTGGAGAGTTTCTCATGAGTAGGCTGGCCGTTTTTCTGGTTTTATAGTAAATCGTCAGTTGTATCCTCTGATTTTTGTCTGTAGGGATAACGTTTCTATTAACAATATCTTTCAGGACCCTTTCCTCCGTTTTATGAGCTGTGGAAAAGAAGTTCCTGTAAAATAGTCTAATAGGGGGTATAGGTGTTACGTTAGTTGTCTCTTCAGAGGTTGCATGGCATTTCACTTTCCTTCTTATGATGTCTTCGACGAAACCATTGGAGAAGCTGTAGTTGACTAGGACCTGCCTTACCCTACAGAGTTCTTCGTCGACTTGCTTCCATTCTGAGCTGTGGCTGAGAGCACGGTCGACATATGCGTTAACAACACTCCTCGGGTACCTGTCTGGGCAGTCGCTGTTGGCATTTAGGCACATTCCTATGTTCGTTTCCTTAGTGTAGACTGCAGTGTGGAAACCTCCGCTCTTTTCCATGACTGTTACATCTAGAAAGGGCAGCTTCCCATCCTTTTCCATCTTGTAAGTGAAACGCAGCACGGAACTCTGCTCAAATGCCTCCTTCAGCTCCTGCAGATGTCTGACATCAGGTACCTGTGTAAAAATGTCGTCAACATACCTGCAGTATATGGCCGGTTTCAAGTTCATGTCGACTAAGACTTTTTGCTCGATGGAACCCATGTAGAAGTTTGCAAACAGGACACCTAGGGGAGAACCCATGGCGACCCCATATACTTGCTTATACATGTGCCCATCCGGGCTCAAGAAGGGTGCCTCTTTAGTACAAGCTTGGAGTAGTTTCCTCAGAATATTTTCTGGTATGTCAAGAGGAGTACAGGCTGGATCACGATACACTCTGTCGGCTATCATCCCGATTGTCTCGTCCACAGGTACGTTGGTAAACAGCGATTCTACGTCCAACGAGGCTCTTATCCCTGTGGCCCGTGTGCCCCGCAGTAAGTCAACAAATTCCTTTGGAGACTTCAGGCTGAAGGCGCAAGGAACATAAGGAGTCAGCAGGCCATTGAGTCGCTTCGCCAGTCTGTACGTGGGTGTGGGTATCTGGCTAATGATCCAATCATTAAAGTACCTAGTAGCCAGAACGTACTTCTCAGCCTACTATGCAAGGCCCGATTTGCCTAATAAGCCAAGTTTTCATGAATTAATTGTTTTTCGACTACCTAACCTACCTAACCTAACCTAACCTAACTTTTTCGGCTACCTAACCCAACCTAACCTATAAAGATAGGTTAGGTTAGGTTAGGTAGGGTTGGTTAGGTTCGATCATATATCTATGTTAATTTTAACTCCAATAAAAAAAATTGACCTCATACATAATGAAATGGGTAGCTTTATCATTTCATAAGAAAAAAATTAGAGAAAATATATTAATTCAAGAAAACTTGGCTTATTAGGCAAATCGGGCCTTGCATAGTAGGCTGAGAAGTGCGTTCTGGCTACTAGGTACGACATATATATATAACCTAACCTAACCTAACCTATATTTATAGGTAAGGTTAGGTTAGGTAGCCAAAAAAAGCTAGGTTAGGTTAGGTTAGGTAGGTTAGGTAGACGAAAAAACATTAATTCATGAAAACTTGGCTTATTAGGCAAATCGGGCCTTGAATAGTAGGCTGAGAAGTGCGTTCTGGCTATTAGGTACGACATATATATATATATATATATATATATATGTGTCGTACCTAGTAGCCAGAACTCACTTCTCAGCCTACTATTCAAGGCCCGATTTGCCTAATAAGCCAAGTTTTCCTGAAATAATATATTTACTATAATTGTTTTCTTATGAAATGATAAAGCAACCCTTTTCTCTATGTATGAGGTCAATTTTTTTTTATTGGAGTTAAAATTAACGTAGATATATGACCGAACCTAACCAACCCTACCTAACCTAACCTAACCTATATATATAGGTAAGGTTAGGTTAGGTAGCCAAAAAAAGCTAGGTTAGGTTAGGTTAGGTAGGTTAGGTAGACGAAAAAACATTAATTCATGAAAACTTGGCTTATTAGGCAAATCGGGCCTTGAATAGTAGGCTGAGAAGTGCGTTCTGGCTATTAGGTACGACATATATATATATATATATATATATATATATATATATATATATATATATATATATATATATATATATATATATATATATATATATATATATATGTATATAATATACTTAATGGCTAGACATACTTTGTTGCTAGATATATGTATGACTCTTGACCTCTTAGTATGGTTCCTCTGCTTTTGCAGTTGTAAAATACATATAAAAGCAGCCTTGCCTACTGGAAATGTCTAAAGGGAAATAAATCAACTGCTTAATCAGCAAAGCAATATACTTTAAGTAAAGGTAACAAAGAAACAATACAAACATATAAATGAAAAACAGGCAGCCAGAATTATTAATGCACCAGAATGAAATAACACAATAATATATATAAGAACTGATCACTAATTTAAAAACTTAAATGAGTAGATGGGTATGCAAATAATGGTCTAACCAGGCAAATAACTATGTTACTACACAATAAACAGGTGCCACAGACTTATGTCATAACATGTCCACCCCAGCCAGCTTAATCCACGTGACTGGCGTGCACAACATGGAGTCTACAAGTTACCAACTAAGAACCACATGAAATCTCTAGATACTCTGCTATCAGAGAGTAATACTTAAGAATAAAATTATAATTACACTAATATGCATATAACACTGTGAAGGTGTTATTAAGAAATTAAGTACCATCAATAAAGAGGAATAATTACAGGGGTGAATCAGTGACGCTCGCTTGATACACTGCAGCATTACTGAAACATCCCAAATATGGTCATCCCCCCCATGAGACGCCACGGTCCCCCCCCCCCCCACAGGAATGAACATGTAACAGCATTAACAAAATATCACATACAGCATGCTACAGCATGCTACAATTAACTCAAACATATAAATTAGAAAACAAATGGATGTAATGTTTAATTTTAAATACCTGAGGAAAGAAATAATGAACATACATGTTTATCATAATAAATGTTAGAATCAAATATATGGATTCGTAACATCCATCACCGTCCTTAAAGAAAACTTAAATTAACTGAAGGTTAATTTCATTTTTTGACTGCAGGTGAGTACTATACTGAATATTCTTAATTAAATCATAATTGTTGTCACTGAACTTCCTGAAGACAACTATAAAACCTGAAACAATATATAGAAGGTATAGGACAATTGAAATACAATCAGAAATACATAAGCAACATTCATACACAATCAGTAAAAATCACTAATATTTAACAGGGTACATCGCCTTGCAAGAAAAGAACAATTTGAAACTTAGCTTCAGTAATGTGTTTATTAACTTCAATAGAATGATTTAACTAAATATGTAAATAATCCAAAGATCAATAATTGACATTACACTCTTTATGTAAGAACAATTCACTGTAGCCACTATACAATATACATTTCCTTCAGTACATTCTGAAACACTGTCTCCCCACTTTAGTGTATCTATAACTGTACACCTTGGATTCTCAACACCTTTATCTCTCCAGGGCACTATCTTATTTTGTACACCTAAATACCTGAGGTAAATTCTCACTCTGTTCATCACAACATTTGCTCCTATTATACTCACCAAACTTAGCAAGAATCACATGAGGCTTGAGTACAATACATACATCCAAATAAATGGCAGTCTGGACAACAAAATCTAATATGGAAGGTTTCCACTTAACTGATTTCACCCTTAACCTGATAGTAATCCAATAACACCACAATGCACACTTTATTAATAAGGAAGAGGTTACAACACACCAGCACTACAAGGTAAGGCACTTACTCAACACCCTAAAATGCACTACCTTATGTAAACAAATAGTACAGATTTAACAAATTTCATCCTGGAGCACTTCGACAGGTTAAGTTACCTGAACTTGGATGTAGTGAACTCTGACAACTATAACTCGATTTAGGACACCATGAACACTTTCTGGAGCTGCAACATCCTGGGATGTATGAGTGGATAGGTTTCCACCGGTTTCCACTCCTTTTCTGTAGAGTTAATACACTGAGATGAATTGGCATAGATGAGGGGTGGTTGAGGGAATTCTCCTTGTGAATGGGGGTTGATCTGGTATAAACCCTCAGGAACCTCTGGTCTCCAACACTCTGGATCTTCTGTGAGACAAACAGCCTCGGCCAAATGTCACTAAAAGTAGAAAAAACTGGGTTAGACCACTAAGACACATCCAAAACTTCTTCACTCTTGGAACCACCAATTATTCAACAGGACTTAGAAGCTGACCACTGTCCATGTATACTGGTGTTACACTACCACCACCGTCCATGTATACTGGTGTTACACTACCACCACCGTCCATGTATACTGGTGTTACACTACCACCACCGTCCATGTATACTGGTGTTACACTACCACCACTGTCCATGTATACTGGTGTTACACTACCACCACCGTCCATGTATACTGGTGTTACACTACCACCACCGTCCATGTATACTGGTGTTACACTACCACCACCGTCCATGTATACTGGTGTTACACTACCACCACCGTCCATGTATACTGGTGTTACACTACCACCACCGTCCATGTATACTGGTGTTACACTACCACCACCGTCCATGTATACTGGTGTTACACTACCACCACCGTCCATGTATACTGGTGTTACACTACCACCACTGTCCATGTATACTGGTGTTACACTACCACCACCGTCCATGTATACTGGTGTTACACTACCACCACCGTCCATGTATACTGGTGTTACACTACCACCACCGTCCATGTATACTGGTGTTACACTACCACCACCGTCCATGTATACTGGTGTTACACTACCACCACCGTCCATGTATACTGGTGTTACACTACCACCACCGTCCATGTATACTGGTGTTACACTACCACCACCGTCCATGTATACTGGTGTTACACTACCACCACACATGTGGCCACCTGTGGTTCAGGACACCACTGTCCATGTATACTGGTGTTACACTACCACCACACATGTGGCCACCTGTGGTTCAGGACACCACCGTCCATGTATACTAGTGTTACACTACCTCCACACATGTGGCCACCTGTGGTTCAGGACACCACCGTCCATGTATACTGGTGTTACACTACCACCACACATGTGGCCACCTGTGGTTCAGGACACCACCGTCCATGTATACTGGTGTTACACTACCACCACCGTCCATGTATACTGGTGTTACACTACCACCACACATGTGGCCACCTGTGGTTCAGGACACCACCGTCCATGTATACTGGTGTTACACTACCTCCACACATGTGGCCACCTGTGGTTCAGGACACCACCGTCCATGTATACTGGTGTTACACTACCACCACACATGTGGCCACCTGTGGTTCAGGACACCACCGTCCATGTATACTGGTCCCCAAATGGAACAATTCTGTTTCAATCCATTTTTCCTTATGTGTCGTGATTGATGTCTGGCCATTAAGCTGGACCAACGGCCGGCCCTGGTGGCTATTTCTGTACTGCTGCTGCCACCACTCTCTCTCCCTCTCCCTGGTGCTTGTGTGGACCACCACACTCTCTCCCTCTCCCTGGTGCATGTGTGGACCACCACACTCTCTCTCTCCCTGGTGCATGTGTGGACCACCACACTCTCTCTCTCCCTGGTGCATGTGTGGACCACCACACTCTCTCCCTCTCCCTGGTGCATGTGTGGACCACCACACTCTCTCCCTCTCCCTGGTGCATGTGTGGACCACCACACTCTCTCCCTCTCCCTGGTGCTTGTGTGGACCACCACACTCTCTCCCTCTCCCTGGTGCATGTGTGGACCACCACACTCTCTCTCCCTCTCCCTGGTGCATGTGTGGACCACCACTCTCTCTCCCTCTCCCTGGTGCATGTGTGGACCACCACTCTCTCTCTCTCTCTCCCTGGTGCATGTGTGGACCACCACTCTCTCTCTCTCTCCCTGGTGCATGTGTGGACCACCACACTCTCTCTCCCTCTCCCTGGTGCATGTGTGGACCACCACTCTCTCTCCCTCTCCCTGGTGCATGTGTGGACCATCTCTCTCTCTCTCTCTCCCTGGTGCATGTGTGGACCACCACTCTCTCTCCCTCTCCCTGGTGCATGTGTGGACCACCACACTCTCTCTCCCTCTCCCTGGTGCATGTGTGGACCACCACTCTCTCTCCCTCTCCCTGGTGCATGTGTGGACCACCACACTCTCCCTCTCCCTGGTGCATGTGTGGACCACCACTCTCTCTCCCTCTCCCTGGTGCATGTGTGGGCCACCACACTCTCTCCCTCTCCCTGGTGCATGTGTGGACCACCCTGCACTCTCTCCCTCTCCCTAATGCATGTCTGGACGACCCTGCCCTCTCTCCCTCTCCCTAGTGCATGTCTGGACCACCCTGCACTCTCTCCCTCTCCCTAATGCATGTCTGGACGACCCTGCACTCTCTCGCTCTCCCTAGTGCATGTTTGGACCACCCTGCACTCTCTCCCTCTCCCTAGTGCATGTGTGGACCACCACACTCTCTCCCTCTCCCTAGTGCATGTCTGGACCACCCTGCACTCTCTCCCTCTCCCTAGTGCATGTGTGGACCACCCTGCACTCTCTCCCTCTCACTAGTGCATGTGTGGACCACCCTGCACTCTCTCCCTCTCACTAATGCATGTGTGGACCACCCTGCACTCTCTCCCTCTCACTAGTGCATGTGTGGACCACCCTGCACTCTCTCCCTCTCACTAGTGCATGTGTGGACCACCCTGCACTCTCTCCCTCTCACTAGTGCATGTGTGGACCACCCTGCACTCTCTCCCTCTCACTAATGCATGTCTGGACGACCCTTCACTCTCTCCCTCTCACTAGTGCATGTCTGGACTATCACACTCTCTATCCCTCTCCCTAGTGCATGTGTGGACCACCCTGCACTGTTTCCCTCTCCCTAGTGCATGTGTGGACCACCCTGCACTCTTTCCCTCTCCCTAGTGCATGTGTGGACCACCCTGCACTCTTTCCCTCTCCCTAGTGCATGTGTGGACCACCCTGCACTCTCTCCCTCTCACTTGTGCAAGTGTCGACCACCCTGCACTCTCTCCCTCTCCCTAGTGCATGTGTGGACCACCCTGCACTCTCTCCCTCTCACTAGTGCATGTGTGGACCACCCTGCACTCTCTCCCTCTCACTAGTGCATGTATGGACCACCCTGCACTCTCTCCCTCTCACTAGTGCATGTGTGGACCACCCTGCACTCTCTCCCTCTCACTAGTGCATGTGTGGACCACCCTGCACTCTCTCCCTCTCACTAGTGCATGTGTGGACCACCCTGCACTCTCTCCCTCTCACTAATGCATGTCTGGACGACCCTTCACTCTCTCCCTCTCACTAGTGCATGTCTGGACCACCAAACTCTCTCTCCCTCTCCCTAGTGCATGTGTGGACCACCCTGCACTCTTTCCCTCTCCCTAGTGCATGTGTGGAACACCCTGCACTCTTTCCCTCTCCCTAGTGCATGTGTGGACCACCCTGCACTCTCTCCCTCTCCCTAGTGCATGTGTGGACCACCCTGCACTCTCTCCCTCTCACTAGTGCATGTGTGGACCACCCTGCACTCTCTCCCTCTCACTAGTGCATGTGTGGACCACCCTACACTCTCTCCCTCTCACTAGAGCATGTGTGGACCACCCTGCACTCTCTCCCTCTCACTAGTGCATGTGTGAACCACCCTGCACTCTCTCCCTCTCACTAGTGCATGTGTGGACCACTCTGCCCTCTCTCCCTCTCCCTAGTTCATGTCTGGACCACCCTGCACTCTCTCCATCTCACTAATGCATGTCTGGACGACCCTTCACTCTCTCCCTCTCACTAGTGCATGTCTGGACCACCACACTCTCTCTCCCTCTCCCTAGTGCATGTGTGGACCACCCTGCACTCTTTCCCTCTCCCTAGTGCATGTGTGGACCACCCTGCACTCTTTCCGTCTCCCTAGTGCATGTGTGGACCACCCTGCACTCTCTCCCTCTCCCTAGTGCATGTGTGGACCACCCTGCACTCTCTCCCTCTCACTAGTGCATGTGTGGACCACCCTGCACTCTCTCCCTCTCACTAGAGCTTGTGTACCCTCCTTGTGTACCACCTTGTGTACCACCTTGTGTACCCTCCTTGTGTACCACCTTGTGTATCCCGCTTTTGTACCCACCTTGTGTACCCCCTTGTGTACCAACTTGTGTACCCACCTTGTGTACCACCTTGTGTACCCACCTTGTGTACCCCTTTGTGTACCCCCTTGTGTACCCACCTTGTGTACCCACCTTGTGTACCCCCTTGTGTACCCACCTTGTGTACCACCTTGTATACCCACCTTGTGTACCCACCTTGTGTACCCCCTTGTGTACCCACCTTGTGTACCCACCTTGTGTACCACCTTGTGTACCCCCTTGTGTACCCACCTTGTGAACCCACCTTGTGTACCCACCTTGTGTACCCACCTTGTGTACCCCCTTGTGTACCCACCTTGTGTACCCACCTTGTGTACCCACCTTGTGTACCCACCTTGTGTACCCCCTTGTGTACCCACCTTGTGTACCCACCTTGTGTACCCCCTTGTGTACCCACCTTGTGTACCCACCTTGTGTACCCCCTTGTGTACCCCCTTGTGTACCCACCTTGTGTACCACCTTGTGTACCCACCTTGTGAACCCACCTTGTGTACCCTCCTTGTGTACCCCCTTGTGTACCCACCTTGTGTACCCCCTTGTGTACCCACCTTGTGTACCCACCTTGTGTACCCTCCTTGTGTACCCCCTTGTGTACCAACCTTGTGTACCCACCTTGTGTACCCACCTTGTGTACCAACCTTGTGTACCACCTTGTGTACCCACCTTGTGTACCCACCTTGTGTACCACCTTGTGTACCCACCTTGTGTACCCTCGTTGTGTACCACCTTGTGTACCAACCATGTGAACCCACCTTGTGTACCCCCCTTGTGTACCAACCTTGTGTACCACCTTGTGTACCCACCTTGTGCACCCACCTTGTGTACCACCTTGTGTACCACCTTGTGTACCCACCTTGTGTACCACCTTGTGTACCCACCTTGTGTACCCACCTTGTGTACCCCCTTGTGTACCCACCTTGTGTACCCACCTTGTGTACCACCTTGTGTACCACCTTGTGTACCCACCTTGTGTACCCACCTTGTGTACCACCTTGTGTACCCACCTTGTGTACCCACTTTGTGTACCCACCTTGTGTACCACCTTGTGTACCCACCTTGTGTACCCCCTTGTGTACCCACCTTGTGTACCCACCTTGTGTACCCCCTTGTGTACCCACCTTGTATACCCACCTTGTGTACCCCCTTGTGTACCCCCTTGTGTACCCACCTTGTGTACCCACCTTGTGTACCCACCTTGTGTACCCACCTTGTGTACCACCTTGTGTACCCACCTTGTGTACCACCTTGTGTACCCACCTTGTGTACCACCTTGTGTACCCACCCTGTGTACCCCCTTGTGTACCCACCTTGTGTACCCTCCTTGTGTACCACCTTGTGTACCCACCTTGTGTACCCACCTTGTGTACCCCCTTGTGTACCACCTTGTGTACCCACCTTGTGTACCACCTTGTGTACCCACCTTGTGTACCCTCCTTGTGTACCACCTTGTGTACCCACCTTGTGTACCCACCTTGTGTACCACCTTGTGTACCCCCTTGTGTACCACCTTGTGTACCCACCTTGTGTACCCACCTTGTGTACCACCTTGTGTACCCACCTTGTGTACCCTCCTTGTGTACCACCTTGTGTACCCACCTTGTGTACCCACCTTGTGTACCCCCTTGTGTACCCACCTTGTGTACCCACCTTGTGTACCCACCTTGTGTACCCACCTTGTGTACCCCCTTGTGTACCACCTTGTGTACCCTCCTTGTGTACCCACCTTGTGTACCCCCTTGTGTACCCACCTTGTGTACCACCTTGTGTACCCACCTTGTGTACCCCCTTGTGTACCCACCTTGTGTACCCACCTTGTGTACCCACCTTGTGTACCCACCTTGTGTTCCTTCCTTGTGTACCCCCTTGTGTACCACCTTGTGTACCACCTTGTGTACTCCCCTTGTGTACCACCTTGTGTACCCCCCTTGTGTACCACCTTGTGTACCCCACCTTGTGTACCCCCCTTGTGTACCCACCTTGTGTACCACCTTGTGTACCCCCTTGTGTTCCCACCTTGTGTACCCACCTTGTGTACCACCTTGTGTACCCCCCTTGTGTATCCACCTTGTGTACCCCCTTGTGTACCCACCTTGTGTACCACCTTGTGTACCCCCTTGTGTTCCCACCTTGTGTACCCACCTTGTGTACCACCTTGTGTACCCCCCTTGTGTATCCACCTTGTGTACCCCCTTGTGTACCCACCTTGTGTACCACCTTGTGTACCCCCTTGTGTTCCCACCTTGTGTACCCACCTTGTGTACCCACCTTGTGTACCCTCCTTGTGTACCCACCTTGTGTACCCACCTTGTGTACCCCCTTGTGTACCCCCTTGTGTTTCCACCTTGTGTACCCACCTTGTGTACCACCTTGTGTACCCCCCTTGTGTACCACCTTGTGTACCCCCTTGTGTACCCACCTTGTGTACCACCTTGTGTACCCCCTTGTGTTCCCACCTTGTGTACCCACCTTGTATACCCACCTTGTGTACCACCTTGTGTACCACCTTGTGTACCCACCTTGTGTACCACCTTGTGTACCCACCTTGTGTACCCTCGTTGTGTACCACCTTGTGTACCAACCTTGTGAACCCACCTTGTGTACCCCCCTTGTGTACCAACCTTGTGTACCACCTTGTGTACCCACCTTGTGCACCCACCTTGTGTACCACCTTGTGTACCACCTTGTGTACCCACCTTGTGTACCACCTTGTGTACCCACCTTGTGTACCCACCTTGTGTACCCCCTTGTGTACCCACCTTGTGTACCCACCTTGTGTACCACCTTGTGTACCACCTTGTGTACCCACCTTGTGTACCCCCTTGTGTACCACCTTGTGTACCACCTTGTGTACCCCCCTTGTGTACCACCTTGTGTACCCCCCTTGTGTACCACCTTGTGTACCCCACCTTGTGTACCCCCCTTGTGTACCCACCTTGTGTACCACCTTGTGTACCCCCTTGTGTTCCCACCTTGTGTACCCACCTTGTGTACCACCTTGTGTACCCCCCTTGTGTATCCACCTTGTGTACCCCCTTGTGTACCCACCTTGTGTACCACCTTGTGTACCCCCTTGTGTTCCCACCTTGTGTACCCACCTTGTGTACCACCTTGTGTACCCCCCTTGTGTATCCACCTTGTGTACCCCTTTGTGTACCCACCTTGTGTACCACCTTGTGTACCCCCTTGTGTTCCCACCTTGTGTACCCACCTTGTGTACCCACCTTGTGTACCCTCCTTGTGTACCCACCTTGTGTACCCACCTTGTGTACCCCCTTGTGTACCCCCTTGTGTTTCCACCTTGTGTACCCACCTTGTGTACCACCTTGTGTACCCACCTTGTGTACCCTCGTTGTGTACCACCTTGTGTACCAACCTTGTGAACCCACCTTGTGTACCCCCCTTGTGTACCAACCTTGTGTACCACCTTGTGTACCCACCTTGTGCACCACCTTGTGTACCCACCTTGTGCACCCACCTTGTGTACCCACCTTGTGTACCACCTTGTGTACCCACCTTGTGTACCCCCTTGTGTACCCACCTTGTGTACCCACCTTGTGTACCACCTTGTGTACCACCTTGTGTACCCACCTTGTGTACCCACCTTGTGTACCACCTTGTGTACCCACCTTGTGTACCCACTTTGTGTACCCACCTTGTGTACCACCTTGTGTACCCACCTTGTGTACCCCCTTGTGTACCCACCTTGTGTACCCACCTTGTGTACCCCCTTGTGTACCCACCTTGTATACCCACCTTGTATACCCACCTTGTGTACCCCCTTGTGTACCCCCTTGTGTACCCACCTTGTGTACCCACCTTGTGTACCCACCTTGTGTACCCACCTTGTGTACCACCTTGTGTACCCACCTTGTGTACCACCTTGTGTACCCACCTTGTGTACCGCCTTGTGTACCCACCTTGTGTACCCCCTTGTGTACCCACCTTGTGTACCCTCCTTGTGTACCACCTTGTGTACCCACCTTGTGTACCCACCTTGTGTACCCCCTTGTGTACCACCTTGTGTACCCCCTTGTGTACCCACCTTGTGTACCCACCTTGTGTACCCCCTTGTGTACCACCTTGTGTACCCACCTTGTGTACCCACCTTGTGTACCACCTTGTGTACCCACCTTGTGTACCCTCCTTGTGTACCACCTTGTGTACCCACCTTGTGTACCCACCTTGTGTACCACCTTGTGTACCCCCTTGTGTACCACCTTGTGTACCCACCTTGTGTACCCACGTTCTGTACCACCTTGTGTACCCACCTTGTGTACCCTCCTTGTGTACCACCTTGTGTACCCACCTTTTGTACCAACCTTGTGTACCCCCTTGTGTACCCACCTTGTGTACCCACCTTGTGTACCCACCTTGTGTACCCACCTTGTGTACCCCCTTGTGTACCACCTTGTGTACCCTCCTTGTGTACCCACCTTGTGTACCCCCTTGTGTACCCACCTTGTGTACCACCTTGTGTACCCACCTTGTGTACCCCCTTGTGTACCCACCTTGTGTACCCACCTTGTGTACCCACCTTGTGTTCCTTCCTTGTGTACCCCCTTGTGTACCACCTTGTGTACCACCTTGTGTACCCCCCTTGTGTACCACCTTGTGTACCCCCCTTGTGTACCACCTTGTGTACCCCACCTTGTGTACCCCCCTTGTGTACCCACCTTGTGTACCACCTTGTGTACCCCCTTGTGTTCCCACCTTGTGTACCCACCTTGTGTACCACCTTGTGTACCCCCCCTTGTGTATCCACCTTGTGTACCCCCTTGTGTACCCACCTTGTGTACCACCTTGTGTACCCCCTTGTGTTCCCACCTTGTGTACCCACCTTGTGTACCCACCTTGTGTACCCTCCTTGTGTACCCACCTTGTGTACCCACCTTGTGTACCCCCTTGTGTACCCCTTGTGTTTCCACCTTGTGTACCCACCTTGTGTACCACCTTGTGTACCCTCCTTGTGTACCACCTTGTGTACCCCCTTGTGTACCCACCTTGTGTACCACCTTGTGTACCCCCTTGTGTTCCCACCTTGTGTACCCACCTTGTATACCCACCTTGTGTACCACCTTGTGTACCACCTTGTGTACCCACCTTGTGTACCACCTTGTGTACCCCCCTTGTGTATCCACCTTGTGTACCCATCTTGTGTACCCCCCTTGTGTACCCCCTTGTGTACCCCCCTTGTGTACCTTACTTGTGTTCCACCTTGTGTACCCACCTTGTGTACCACCTTGTGTACCCCCCTTGTGTATCCACCTTGTGTACCCATCTTGTGTACCCCCCTTGTGTACCACCTTGTGTACCCCCCTTGTGTATCCACCTTGTGTACCCTCCTTGTGTACCCACCTTGTGTACCACCTTGTGTACCCCCCTTGTGTACCCACCTTGTGTACCTACCTTGTGTACCCACCTTGTGTACCCACCTTGTGTACCAAGGTGGGTACACAAGGAGCCGGGGAGCTGGTCGGCCGAGCGGACAGCACGATGGACTTGTGATCCTGTGGTCTTGGGTTCGATCCCTCGGCGCCGGCGAGAAATACTGGGCAGAGTTTCTTTCACCCTATGCCCCTATTATCTTGCAGTAAAATAGGTACCTGGGTGTTAGTCAGCTCTCACGGGCTGCTTCCTGGGGGTGGAGGCCTGGTCGAGGACCGGGCCGCGGAGACACTAAAGCCCCGAAATCATCTCAAGATAACCTCCCCTCTCCTCCCCTAGGTGGTAGTTTGCTAAGGCAGACTGGAACCTATTTACCCTCCGTGCTGCTTCCTCTGACCTCTCCCCCTGCCTCTCGCAGAAGGGATAGGTTAGAAGGGAGCAGCCCTTTGCTCTTGCCCTTTTTTCATGACACCATGTCCGATGCCGCCCTCCGCTCTATTCCTCGCTCTTCCTCTCGGGGAACGCGGAAGTGCGTTCCCTGGTGGAATATGGACTGTGCTTGGGCTGTCCGCTGTAAACGTGCAGCCTGGAAGAGACACCGCCGCCGGCAGACGGCTGATTCTTTTCTTTTGTTTCGGAAGGTGAGTGTGGTGGCGTGTAGGGTCATCCGTACAGCTAAGCGTGAGTGTTGGAATTCATATGTTTCCACCATTACGTCCGCAACTCCTCTGCCACAGATCTGGAAGCGTGTCCACAAGATAGCGGGTAAGTTTGTTCCCGATGTCTCGTCTGGCCTTCACCTCCGTTGTATTCTTGTGGCGGACCCGTTGCAGGTTGCGACTGAACTGGGTTCCCGCTTTTCTTCTGTTAGCTCTGGTTCTCATCTTCCTCAGTCTTTCCTTCTTTGTAAACCTGTCCTTGAATCTCGTCCTTTACATTTCTGCACTTATTTCAGACTTCCCTATAATGAGCCTTTCTCTCTCTCTGAACTTCGGTCTGCCCTGGCCCTCTGCGATTCTATGGCGGCAGGCTCCGAAGGCATTCATTATAAGATGCTTCACCGTCTCCATCCGTGCACGTCTCAGTTTTTACTGACTCTGTATAATCGGGTGTTCGAGTCGTCGTCAGTCCCTGAGGACTGGCTCGATGCCATTGTTCTCCCTGTTCGGAAACCAGGGTCTCTTGGGACATCCCCTAAGGACTTTCGCCCTATTGCCCTCACGAGTTGTGTCTGCAAACTCTTTGAACGTATTGTTAACGTTCGCCTGATGAGGTTCCTGGAACACCATCACCACCTCTCTCCTTCTCAATTAGGTTTTCGCAAGTGCCGCAGCACGACAGATGTCCTGGTGAACTTGGAGGTCTATATTCGTACTGCTTTTGCTGTGAAGACCTCCGTTGTTGCCGTCCTTTTTGACCTGGAAAAGGCTTATGACACCATTTGGCAATATCATATTCTGTTCCAACTTCATTCTTTTGGCCTTTGTGGTAATCTCCCACTCTTTCTCCAATGCTTCCTCTCTCATCGTTCCTTTAGAGTGAGGCTTAGTACCACTCTATCTGCCTCTTTTTTCAGCAATACGAAGGTGTGCCCCAGGGTAGTGTTCTGAGCACTACTCGTTTTTCTGGTTGCCCTCAATGGTCTTCTTTCCTCTCTTCCTTCTGGCGTCTTCTTCGCTCTCTGTGGTGACGATCTTATCCTTTGCAGTCGGGGTGATGATTCGCCTCTCCTTTAATGGCGGCTTCAACTTGCGGTTGATGCCGTGTCGTCTTGGGCCACCGATCATGGCTTCAGGTTCTCTATGTCTAAGACATAGAGCCATGACTTGCCATGACTTTTACTCGGAAGCATGTCGTTCTTCGTCCCTCTTTGTCACTTTATGGTCACCCCCTTGTGTACAAGGATTCCGCTAAGTTTTTGGGGTTATTCTTTGACACTCGTTTGTCTTGGTCGCCCCATATCTCTTACCTCCGAGTTTAATGCTCTAAGACCCATACCTTCCTTCAGGTATTGTCCCATCCTTCTTGGGGAGCGGATAGGTGCACTCTCCTCGCTTTACATCCCTCTCTCGTACCTTGAGGATATCCTCAATGTCCTGTCTAAACTCGATTATGGTTGCCCTGCTTACTTGTCTGCGTCTCCTTCTACTTTTCGCCGTCTTGATGCTTTGCACCATACTGGGTTGCGCCTCAGCTTCGGTGCCTTTCGTTCGACTCCCACCCTCAGCTTGTATGCTCACACTAGCTCCCTATCTCTCCAGGACCGCCGTGATCGCTACTGTCTTTGCTATCTTTCTTGGTCCTTGCAACATCCTTCCTCTCGCCTCTGTCGTGCTTTAACTTTTACCCCTCCTGTGGTTCCTGTTCCTACTCACCACCTCCCTCTTTCTGATTGGTTATCTCGCTTACAGAATTCTCTTTCGGTTTGTATTTCTAATATTTCTCCTCGCATTGTTCCTTCCTTGCCTGCCATGGAGAGTCCCCCTTCCGAAGTTTTGTACATCCTTGACCCGCATCACTAAATATTTTACCCCTTCTACGGTGCCTTGAGCACTTTTCTTTGCACTCCCACTCCGTTTCCATCTTCACCGATGGGTCTAAGTCTGCGGACAGTGTACGCTACTCTGTTACTTTTCCTGACAGCACTTATATGTGTCGCTTACCTCTGGATACTAGCATTTTCACAGCAGAACGTTATGCTATTCTCCATTTTCTTCGTCTCCTGCTTTCTTGTTGTCAATCTTCCTTTGTAGTTGTTGTTGACTCTCGTAGTGCCCTCATGGCTCTCGGGTCTTTTAATCCCGTCCATCCAGTGGTCATTGAGATTCAGCATTGGCTATTTCTTATTTCCTGTAAATTTAAGTCAGTTGAGATTTGCTGGGTTCCCAGCCATATTGGTGTCTCTTTAAATGAGCGTGCGGATGCTGCCGCCAGGGAAGCTGTCTGCTCTTGTCCAATCTCCCGTAAAGGTATTCCTTATTCCGATTTTACCCGGTTATTCATTCCTCCATCCTTACCCGTTAGCAGGATTGTTGGTCTTCTGTTACTGGTAACAAACTGCGTACTCTTAAGAGTTGTGTTTCCTCGTGGCCGTCCTCCTTCCACCGTAACCGGCGATGGGAAACGACTCTGGCGAGGTTGCCTATTGGCCATACTCTCTTAACTCATGGTCACTTAATGGAGCGCCGCCCTGTTCCTTATTGTCCAAATTGCATTGTCTCTCTTATGGTCGTGCATATCCTTGTTGAATGTCCTGACTTCCAGGACGAGTGTGTGTCTTGCTTTCCGACCGTCCCTCGCGATCGCTTTCCCCTTGGTAGAATTTTTGGTGAATCGGATACTTTTGATATCGTTCGCCTTATGCGTTTTTGTTTCCGTATTAGCATCCTTGGTGATATTTAGCTCCTTCTGATTATACCACACATTTGATGGTGCTACATAACCTTTCCGGTTTGGTGCCTTCTTTTGATAATTACTTACTTGTCCACCCCTCTTCATACACAGCCCATTCATATGCACTCACGAACACTTCTGCCGCACCAAAGATTTGAGGCAGAATCTACCTAATTTATTCAAGTTCATATTGGGTCCCAACAGCGTCCAAACCACAGTACTTAATACATGCAGACGCGTGGGTACCATCATTGTCAACTTCTTTACTGCTCTAATATCACTAAAGAACATATAATTTATAGAAAACGGTTGAATTCCATACATGGCCGTCTGCTACTCATTATCCACCCTGAGAGTAAGAAGTAGACCGGGACATGAAGACGCCAAGAGAGAAAAAACTGCTCAACATGCCACACACACTTCACTGGATAACTCTTTGTATTTGCCTCGTCCCTATTTACGTCCCATATCCTTCCCTCATTTATGCCCTATTCTTTCTTTGCGATGTACTCCTCTCCTGTTTGTTTTATGCACCTGTCCTCCCTAGTGGTATAAATCCAATTTTCCAGGCACTTGTAAAACTTCTTGTTCATAACTCCACTTTCTCAATTAACACCCCAGCTTAACACAGCTTGGACAGCCCACTTTGACCCAAAAAATGAACTCACCCGTTTTATGTTAACTGAATTTATTTAAGAGGAGAAATACAACCTGTATGTTATTTAATAATTAATAATACTTAAGGCTGTCACCACCCCCCCCCCCCCCCGTCTGTTGGCTGAATGTGACTGCCATTATTGATCTCCCAGGGCGGACGAAGACAAATACTTATCCTCGGAGGACATAGAATACTGTGAGAATAATCTTGGAAATAATTATATTAATGCTTTAATATTCTTACTGAAAATTAAGGGACATCTTAAATACCATTTAAGGGAGGGAGAACACAGGGTACTTCCAAGATAGCATGTAAATATGAATTAATAACTTAAAGATAATTACAGGGAAAATTAACTAATAACAAAATAAATGAATAATGACTTTATTAAAATAAATGACAGGAAATATATCCTAACACTTAATACCCCCTTTGAGGCAATATGGTATATACACACTGACAATACATGAGAGCTCGAGAAGCACATTACCTTATTCGTGCAATTACCGCCACAGATGTTGACTGGCTTCACCCAGGTCCCCTTGACCTGTCCAAGATCACCACTCCAGTCACACTAACTAAATTTTCCTTTGACTCCTACTAGGAGGCCTATGGTTTCCCCCCACGAGCTTGACTCTGGGCTAGAAGAAGCAATCATTTCTAAACAAATCTCGATGCCCTGGCCCCCTTGGCCAATGGGTGTCGGGTACTACCCTTGGGGACTCCGCCTCTCAGGCTTAGTCCAATCACTCAACCCTTAGGCCTAGCACCCTGGCACCACTAACCAATGAAACAAAAGCTTTCACTTTAGGCCAATGAAATGCTTGACGACTGCCCGGAGGCGGTTTTCTCATGGAATCTGGAAATAAGCGGTTATAACCAGATTCTTGAGAAAGAGCCTCGTCTAGCCCACAGAAGAGAGAGATATTTGAGAATATGGTTTATGGCACTCAGTTTTATTGCCTCAACTTGTCAATGGCTGTTGAGGAGACAAGAGAGAGGGGAAAATGGCTGGGGAGGAGGGCTAGGGAGGAGGGGCTAGGGAGGAGGGGATGCTCGGACCTAAGACAGCTTCACTGCCTAAGGACATGTAAGTTCACAGTTTATGGCAGGTGGAAGACGGGGGGGGGCGAGACAAAGGGAGGGGAGATGAACTATGGGAAAGGGGAAAGAAGGAGCAGACAGTCAGTAACATGAACATTACAACTCCCCCTCCCTGGAATATAGAAATTTGCGTGTAAATTGTTTTACAGTGTGAATTTCTTATCCTGCACCTTCTATAACCATGAACACTCCCAAAAAAAATATTTGGACCAATGCCTCAAATAAAATTATCTTATCCTAACTAATTCCATACAATCACCAATCCACATTAATGGCACCCAAAATCCATCAATACATAACCAAAAGAATGAATCAGCAATCATACATAAAGAAGATAAATGAGGACGTAAGACCGTCTCTACGATCCCGGCTGTCCAACTTGGATGCAGCCCCGCATCTCTTCCAACTGACCTGGAAGAACAAAACATCCTATACCTGCCCTGATATAGCTAAAACAAAAGTTAAAAATTCATACCTATCAACTTACAACTAGCTAAATCATTGGATAGCCCTCAGCTATCTCAGTATTTCTCCTGGAATTATAATCAAACAAAGCAACATTACATCCAAATTAAATCATCACCAAATCAGTGGTGGAACACTCGCTCACAAGGTCTTAGTGTCTCCACTCTGCACCTGTGGCCTGTATCCACCACAACATGTACCTGGTTCCTTAAAATCTAAAAAAAAAATCAAGAACATTTTTTTTCTTTATTTATAAAAAATCGATGTCCACAGACATGTTTCTTAACCTAACAAACATCCACTGGATGTAAGTCTCTAAACTCCTAATATCCCAAAGTTCTCTACCGAGTCCACCGCAAACGTGTGAACTCGCTTTCCAGTCTGTGCGCAGCACAACGTTGTTCAATAACTCAACAAAAATTCAATTAACTCCATTGTCGAGAATCTAGCAAAAATCTAGATAAAAGTTTCACAACTGATTTACATTTCTGGAGAACCTACTAGATGGTTCCCAAATCAGTTCCATAATAACATGCTTATCAAGAGACAGGATGGTTTTTAGTAATTTTTTTTTAGATTTGTGATCACACAAATCACCCAATTAATAGTAATCAAACTATTAATTGGGATGGGGCGAAAAACATTACCAATTGCAATGGCTTTCTGGAACGGAATTTAATTGAGTCTGCCCTAATTAGTCAATGTCCAAATCTTCTCACTGTAGGTACTGGTATGTACAAACTTGACCCAGTTTTAAGTTACAATATTGCACAACAGTTTAAGAAAAAACTATGATAGGGAGATTTACATTGTCTCATAACAATATTATATTAATATTTTATGTAGGTTCAATGAGGCTTTTTCTTTACTCTTTTATTCTTACCGCTTAAATCCTTCTGACCACTCTAACCTAATCTACACTTTTTTCTGGTTAATTTTTTCCCAAGAAGATGGTGGTCAGGATCTAGTGTCTGCCTCCACTCTTCCTTTGTGATTTCTTTCCGTGTGGTGTTGACAAAGACCCAGATCGGCCGAAACGTTCATCTCCCTTTCCCATTTCTCTGTAGATTTTCTGTATATATATATATATATATATATATATATATATATATATATATATATATATATATATATGTCGTACCTCGAAGCCAGAACGCACTTCTCGGCCTACTATGCAAGGCCCGATTTGCCTAATAAGCCAAGTATTCATGAATTAATATATTTTCTCTAATTTTTTTCTTATGAAATGATAAAGCTACCTATTTCATAATGTATGAGGTCATTTTTTTTTTATTGGAGTTAAAATTAACGTAGATATAGGACCGAACCTAACCAACCCTACCTAACCTAACCTAACCTATCTTTATAGGTTAGGTTAGGTTACGTAGCCGAAAAAGTTAGGTTAGGTTAGGTTAGGTAGGTTAGGTAGTCGAAAAACAATAAATTCATGAAAACTTGGCTTATTAGGCAAATTGGGGCTTGCATAGTAGGCTGAGAAGTGCGTTCTGGCTACTAGGTACGACATATATATATATATATATATATATATATATATATATATATATATAGACATATGTCGTACCTAGTAGCCAGAACTCACTTCTCAGCCTACTATGCAAGGCCCAATTTGCCTAATAAGCCAAGTTTTCATGAACTAATTGTTTTTCGACTACCTAACCTACCTAACCTAACCTAACCTAACTTTTTCGGCTACCTAACCGAACCTAACCTATAAGGATAGGTTAGGTTAGGTTAGGTAGGGTTGGTTAGGTTTGGTCATATATCTACGTTAATTTTAACTCCAATAAAAAAAAGCGACCTCATACATAATGAAATGGGTAGCTTTATCATTTCATAAGAAAAAAATTAGAAAAAATATATTAATTCAGGAAAACTTGGCTTATTAGGCAAATCGGGCCTTGAATAGTAGGCCAAAAAGTGAGTTCTGGCTACTAGGTACGACATATATATATATATATATATATATATATATATATATATATATATATATATATATATATATATGTCGTACCTAGTAGCCAGAACGCACTTCTATGCCTACTATTCAAGGCCCGATTTGCCTAATAAGCCAAGTTTTCATGAATTAATTGTTTTTCGACTACCTAACCTACCTAACCTAACCTAACCTAACGTTTTCGGCTACCTAACCTAACCTAACCGATAAAGATAGGTTAGGTTAGGTTAGGTAGGGTTGGTTAGGTTCGGTCATATATCTACATTAATTTTAACTCCAATAAAAAAAATTGACGTCATACGTAATGAAATGGGTAGCTTTATAATTTCATAAGAAAAAAATTAGAGAAAATATACTAATTCATGAAAACTTGGCTTATTAGGCAAATCGGGCCTTGAATAGTAGGCATAGAAGTGCGTTCTGGCTATTAGGTACGACATATATATATATATATATATATATATATATATATATATATATATATATATATATATATATATATATATATATATATATATAATGGTTGTTAGAGTTTAACCCAACCAAATGTAATATATATATATATATATATATATATATATATATATATATATATATATATATATATATATATAGTGTATGGAGTCACTTACATAAGCTGGAGAAACAGGCAGGTGTAGCTGGTAAGGTGCTCCAGTGGATAAGGGAGTACCTAAGCAATAGGAAGCAGAGAGTTACGGTGACGGGTGAGACCTCCGATTGGCGTGAAGTCACCAGTGGAGTCCCACAGGGCTCTGTACTCGGTCCTATTTTGTTTCTGATATATGTAAATGATCTCCCAGAGGGTATCGATTCATTTCTCTCAATGTTTGCGGACGATGCTAAAATTATGAGAAGGATTAAAACAGAAGAGGACTGTTTGAGGCTTCAAGAAGACCTAGACAAGCTGAAGGAATGGTCGAACAAATGGTTGTTAGAGTTTAACCCAACCAAATGTAATGTAATGAAGATAGGTGTAGGGAGCAGAAGGCCAGATACAAGGTATCATCTGGGAGAGGAAATTCTTCAGGAGTCAGAGAAGGAAAAAGACTTGGGGGTTGATATCACGCCAGACCTGTCTCCTGCAGCACATATCAAGCGGATAACATCAGCGGCATATGCCAGGCTAGCCAACATACGAGCGGCATTCAGAAACTTGTGTAAAGAATCATTCAGAACTTTGTATACCACATATGTCAGGCCAATCCTGGAGTATGCAGCCCCAGCATGGAGTCCATATCTAGTGAAGGATAAGACTAAACTGGAAAAGGTTCAAAGGTTTGCCACCAGACTAGTACCCGAGCTGAGAGGTATGAGCTACGAGGAGAGACTACGGGTATTAAACCTCACTTCGCTGGAAGACAGAAGAGTTAGAGGGGGACATGATCACCACATTCAAGATTCTGAAGGGAATTGATAGGGTAGATAAAGACAGGCTATTTAACACAAGGGACACACGCACAAGGGGACGCAGGTGGAAACTGAGTGCCCAAATGAGCCACAGAGATATTAGAAAGAACTTTTTTAGTGTCAGAGTGGTTGACAAATGGAATGCATTAGGAAGTGATTTGGTGGAGGCTGACTCCATACTCAGTTTCAAGTGTTGATATGATAGAGCCCAATAGGCTCAGGAATCTGTACACCTGTTGATTGACTGTTGAAAGGCGGGACCAAACAGCCAGAGCTCAACCCCCGCAAACACAACTAGGTGAGTACATATATATATATATATATATATATATATATATATATATATATATATATATATATATATATATATATATATATATGTCGTACCTAATAGCCAGAACGCACTTCTCAGCCTACTATTCAAGGCCCGATTTGCCTAATAAGCCAAGTTTTCATGAATTAATGTTTTTTCGTCTACCTAACCTACCTAACCTAACCTAACCTAGCTTTTTTTGGCTACCTAACCTAACCTTACCTATAAATATAGGTTAGGTTAGGTTAGGTAGGGTTGGTTAGGTTCGGTCATATATCTACGTTAATTTTAACTCCAATAAAATAAAATTGACCTCATACATAGAGAAAAGGGTTGCTTTATCATTTCATAAGAAAAAAATTATAGTAAATATATTAATTCAGGAAAACTTGGCTTACTAGGCAAATCTGGCCTTGAATAGTAGGCTGAGAAGTGAGTTCTGGCTACTAGGTACGACATATATATATATATATATATATATATATGTCGTACCTAGTAGCCAGAACGCACTTCTCAGCCTACTATGCAAGGCCCGATTTGCTTAATAAGCCAAGTTTTCCTGAATTATTACATTTTCTCTATTTTTTTTCTTTTGAAATGATAAAGCTACCCATTTCATTATGTATGAGGTCAATTTTTTTTATTGGAGTTAAAATTAACGTAGATATATGACCGAACCTAACCAACCTTACCTAACCTAACATAACCTATCTTTATAGGTTAGGTTCGGTTAGGTAGCCGAAAAAGGTAGGTTAGGTTAGGTTAGGTAGGTTAGGTAGTCGAAAAAACATTAATTCATGAAAACTTGGCTTATTAGGCAAATCGGGCCTTGAATAGTAGGCTGAGAAGTGCGTTCTGGCTACTAGGTACGACATATATATATATATATATATATATATATATATATATATATATATATATATATATATATATATGTCGTACCTAATAGCCAGAACGCACTTCTCAGCCTACTATTCAAGGCCCGATTTGCCTAATAAGCCAAGTTTTCATGAATTAATGTTTTTTCGTCTACCTAACCTACCTAACCTAACCTAACCTAGCTTTTTTTGGCTACCTAACCTAACCTTACCTATAAATATAGGTTAGGTTAGGTTAGGTAGGGTTGGTTAGGTTCGGTCATATATCTACGTTAATTTTAACTCCAATAAAAAAAATTGACCTCATACATAGAGAAAAGGGTTGCTTTATCATTTCATAAGAAAAAAATTATAGTAAATATATTAATTCAGGAAAACTTGGCTTATTAGGCAAATCGGGCCTTGAATAGTAGGCTGAGAAGTGAGTTCTGGCTACTAGGTACGACATATATATATATATATATATATATATATATATATATATATATATATATATATATATATATGTCGTGCAGGCGATGAGTCACAATAACGTGGCTGAAGTATGTTGACCAGACCACACACTAGAAATTGAAGGGACGACGACGTTTCGGTCCGTCCTGGACCATTCTCAAGTCGATTGTCACAATCGACTTGAGAATGGTCCAGGACGGACCGAAACGTCGTCGTCCCTTCAATTTCTAGTGTGTGGTCTGGTCATCAATATATATGTCGTACCTAGTAGCCAGAACGCACTTCTCGGCCTACTATGCATGGCCCGATTTGCCTAATAAGCCAAGTTTTACTGAATTTATATACTTTCTCTAATTTTTTTCTTATGAAATGATAAAGCTACCCATTTCATTATGTATGAGGTCAATTTTTTTTATTGGAGTTAAAATTAACGTAGATATATGACCAAACCTAACGAACCCTACCTAACCTAACCTAACCTATCTTTATAGGTTAGGTTAGGTTAGGTAGCCGAAAAAGTTAGGTTAGGTTAGGTTAGGTAGGTTAGGTAGCCGAAAAAACAATTAATTCATGAAAACTTGGCTTATTAGGCAAATCTGGCCTTGCATAGTAGGCTGAAAAGTGCGTTCTGGCTACTAGGTACGACATATATATATATATATATATATATATATATATATATATATATATATATATAACAATATAACAATCAGCATTCGAAGACCTCGTCCAGCTCCTCGGAGGTTGGGTGCGTACCCAGGATACAGCACGCATTTCCCCTCTGAAGTGCGACACTGAGGCGCTGGAACAGGAAACTGGCCGCTTGTGGGTCTCTAGGTTTCCCAATGAGTTCCTTACCTACCTCCTTTAAAAACTTGAGTGCACATTTACCTCAGGCGCTCAGGGTCTCAGAGCCTATCGACACGAACCTATAACAACGTTCTAGGTCTCTGTACTTGTTGATTTTCTGAGTCTCCCTGAAGGTGGCTGCCCCGCCTCCCTCCACTGTGCCGTAAGGCAGATAGGTATCAGCCAATGTAGACGCACACATGTAGTCCCATACAACCTGTTTACCTTCCCTCCACAACCCGTTCTCGCACTTGCTTATAGTCAGTATTGGCTTATTTAATAAGTGCATATGTGACATACTAATTGATTGTGAATATTTTAGTTTACCTTGAAAAGCATCATAGAAAACACCGACCTCACCTAACCTTCTTAGTATGTTAAGATAAGCATCTTATTGCTTCTTATTTGCAATTATTACTTAACCTATCAACGGTATAGGTTAAGTAATAATTGTAAATAAGAAGCAATAAGATGTTTATTTTAACATACTAAGAAGGTTAGGTGAGGTCTTAAGCCCTCTAGTTAGGTGAGGTCTTAAGCCCTCTAGTTAGGTGAGGTCTCTAGAAGTTTAAGAATAGGGTTTTCTATGAAGCTTTTCAAGGTAAACTAAAATATTCACAATCAATTAGTATGTCACATATGCACTTATTAAATAAGCCAATATTGACTATAAGCAAGTGCGAGAACGGGTTGCCCTCCATGGGGCAGGGTGACTCCATCTGGGCGTTTTTGGCTGTTGTCAGGTCTGCCCAACTAAGGTTCCCTTTGTGCTGGACACCCAGCTGAAGCCAAACTTCTCTTGATGATGTCATTGACTGCTTCGTGTCTGGCAATCTTTCCCTGTGTCTTATGACAGATGAGACCATGGCTGCCGTATTGGTCTGCCCGTGCATAGTCGCAAATACACTGGTGTTCGGTGGAGATAGGGGCGGCAGACCCAAGAGTTCCAATGACAATTTTAAGCTTGGAACACAAGTGACCAAAAAAATTGAAGAGGGCAACACAGTAGAGGCAATTAGGTTACTTACCAGTGAAGAAACAATCGCCCCTAGAAATACTGCAACTGCAGACTCACTAAGAGAGAAGCACCCTCCCAGAGTACCACGGGAACCCACTGCTCGGGACACAAATGTCCCAGACATGGGACTTCTATTCCTCCAAGCGTCAGAGGTATACAAAGCCATCATGTCATTTCCACCAGGCTCAGCAGGAGGATACACTGGAGTAAGACCTCAGCACCTCAAGGAGATGACAAACCCAGTTCTCGGAGAAGTTGCCGAGACACTACTGTCAGAGATCACGAAGTTTGTCAACGACTGCCTCTCCGGGTTGATCCTAGATACAATTAAACCCTTTTTCTTCGGAGCATCCCTTTGTGCCCTTAAGAAGAAGGATGGTGGAGTCAGACCCATTGCCGTGGGTAACACACTTCGGCGCCTTGTTGCTAGGGCAGCTGTCAGAAAAATTAGCATAGACGCTGCAACGATGCTTCGACCCCATCAACTAGGTTTTGGTGTCCCCCATGGCTGTGAAGAAGCAGCTCATGTGGCACGAGCCTAAATTAAGCACCTCCCAGAAAATAAGGCATTAATTAAATTAGACTTTAAAAATGCCTTTAACCAGGTAAAAAGGGATGTGGTACTAGAAACAGTTCGAACAAGCTTTCCTTCTCTGCTCCCCCTTCGTCTCAGCAGGGTACAGTAGGAAATCTACACTGTTGTTTGAGGAGCAAGAAGTTGTTTCTGCAGAAGGTGTCCAGCAGGGAGACCCACTTGCCTCTTTCCTTTTCTGCATGGCAGCTAAAGAGGTCACAAGCAGGTTGACCAGCGAATTCAACATCTGGTTCCTGGACGATGTCACCCTGGCAGGGACACAGGAATCCCTGCTAGAAGATCTTCAGCTAGTGAAATCGAAGGGAGAGGAGTTAGGCCTTACACTAAACCCATCAAAGTGTGAAATCATCTCATCCAGCCAACCAATTATAGATGCAGTACGAATCTTATTGACAGGAGCCCCAGTGATCGCTCCCACCGACAGTGTGCTGCTAGGGGCACCTCTGGGCTCGAACGCCATTGAGGTTGTTCTCGAAGAAAAGCTGAACGACCTGAGGAGGATGGGGGGGAGAATAGGGGCATTGGATGCTCACAATGCTTTGTACCTTCTTAAAAGGTGCCTGGCCTTGCCCAGACTTACCTATTTCCTCAGGTGCGCTCCTTCCTTTGACAGCCCAAAATTAACGGAATACGACTCACTCCTAAAGTCAGTAACTTTGAAAGTGTTAAACCTCTCCCTGCAAGATGACCAGTGGACCCAAGCAACGCTCCCAGTTAGATTCGGGGGTATAGGTATTCGCAAGGCGACACAGTTAGCATTGCTGGCATTCTTATCCTCGATCAGTGCTACAAGTGAATTAGTGAATGAAATACTAACAGAATATTTAGGGGAACTCCACTGGGATTCGTGATCCCAAATTTGTGGAAGGAGCTGCACAGTGGGACACTCTTGCTAATTCACACACTCGACCAACTTTTCCATACGAGGGCAAACTGGCCAAATCGGATAGCCCCATTGTGGAGAACATCGCCAAAGCATTGCTGGAGGCAGCTTCTGGGAAGGACAGAGCGCATCTTCTACCTGTGCAAGCCCTCCATGCCGGGGACTTCCTGTTGGCAGTCCCTAATTCCGCCTTCGGAGCCGGTCGGCCGAGCGGACAGCACGCTGGACGTGTGATCCTGTGGTCCTGGGTTCGATCCCAGGCGCCGGCGAGAAACAATGGGCAGAGTTTCTTTCAACCTATGCCCCCTGTTACCTAGCAGTAAAATAGGTACCTGGGTGTTAGTCAGCTGTCACGAGCTGCTTCCTGGGGGTGGAGGCCTGGTCGAGGACCGTGCCGCGGGGACACTAAAAAGCCCCGAAATCATCTCAAGATAACCCGCCTGGACCATTGGGCCCTAAGTATTGGTGTTGCCTTGCACCTTGCACGACGGTTTTTGCGTTGAGGAGGGATGGGGATCAAGTTGTTAGCTCTGGGGAAATTATTTATTGCCCTAGTGACTGATGAGGCTAGCGACTTGCCTCCTCTTGCAGGTACGCCTAAGCAAATATTGCCAAACAGGAGCAAATTATGCCATGATTTGATGGTCGCCGCGGCATTAAGATTTTCAGACCGTTCATTCACTTTCCTTAGAAGGTCTGTATATTTCCCTGCTGCAAATGGGCGCGCTGCTTTAGGAATGTGGGGAAGAGTTCTGGTGGTGGATGCTTTGATGGCCCCCAGGAGGTCATCTGATGACATGAAGTTTGCTGGGATGTGTGGGGATGCCGGGGGGACCTGTGGGCCTTCCCTCTCTACAGGTACCGTCCATGAACCCTCACAGCCGTTGTGCTGACGTAGGGTTCCATCGTTTCTAAGGCTGTGAGATTCGTCACATACCTGACACGTTCCTCTGGGTCCGACTCCCCCTCTGGGTGCGCCTCTGCGTGCATTGGTCCCAGAACCGTGTTCTTGGCTGAGGGGTTCCTGGTTAGTTGGGGGAGTCCCCTCCGTCCCCCGGGCGGGCTGTGACATCGGCGTGGCGTTGGAGGGTGGACACGGGTGGCGGCGGCAGGGGTAGTTGGCTGTCTCGCACTCACCACTCATGTGGGTACTTGTGTCTTCATCCCTTTTGGGAGGAACCTGAATGCTTGCTGTGACCTGTGCCATATCTGGGTGCATGGAGGGTGACACATCTCTGCAAGAGGCACTGTGTGGGCGGTGAATAGGTGGGTGGGAGACGCTGGAAACAGTCACTGACAAACGTTATAAAGCTGAATGGTTTATGTTATGACAATTTGTGACGGGGTAAAATCAAGGGCACATAAACATGTGTCAACATTTCATTGTGTTGTTCGATGCAACCATTTGTGTTCATAAATTTTTTTCAACATTTACATTTAACAGGAATAATTAAAAAGTTACAATAATATGCAAGACGTTTTCATTTTAACACAATTAAAAATATTCTCTGTTAAGGTAGAAGTGTGTTGACAAATTGTTTAAAATGTTGTAACTCATATTGTAATTGTATTTAACTCTGTAAATCATGTCCTAAATTAATATTAAAGTTATGATACGCTAATTTATCATTCCCCCTCAAACACTATATTCCCCTGACCTTAAACTGCAGCCTATATTAAACACTGCCACAATTTAGTAATTTATTCTATCGTAATCTTGGCTCTCCATCTTTACCCAGTTTCTCGAACTCTGTCATGATGTTTATTTAATAAAACATTTCATGACTGTAAGTTAATTTCTTATTTTTCATAGAATATTTATGGAGTTCAACTCACAAAATTTTTTATCAACTCATGTTCCTATTTTTAACTCATCATTCTACAACGCTTGGTTGTTGCTTCTTACTCATGTTCTTGGTCATGTTCTTAATGTTTATATAATGTAATGTTCCTATATTTTAGTCAGTATTCTTACTTTTTAAACCAGGCTCATCCATTGAAAATAAATAAAATTGTTCTTGAATAGTTGAAGGTGATTTAATATTTTTATTGATCAATGAGGGTTCCTACACTGACTCATCTGTTACTGTGGTCCAACACTGACTCATCTGTTACTGTGTTCCAACACTGACTCATCTGTTACTGTGTTTCTACACTGACTCACTGATTCGCTCGTCAACCACCAGGAGGTCTGGACGTGCCCCCCCCCCCCTGATTTGCCAGTTGTCGCCTGGTGTTGCGTGGAGGCGGGTGTGGGTTGTGGTGCGGTGCGCCCGCTTGCCGGTGGACCCGGCTGGCGGTTTGGTTGTTGGTATGGTTGTTGGTGATGTCTCCCGCATTCGGCGGGTTGACACGGCGTGCCTCGATTTTTCTAGGGCTGTGGACTGGCGGCTAGTAGAACTTGCAGTCGTCGATGAGCTCAAGGTGAACGTTAAGGATTTGTTGGGGCTGGAAAAGCTCTCTCCTACTCGGGTGGCGGTGTCCTTCCGCTCGGGTCCGTTGTACCGGGAGTTTGTTGCTCTCTGGGCTGGCCGGTCGTTTCCCATCTCTACCTCGGCTGTGTCTGTAGACGTTTCGGATCTCTGGGGGGCCGTGCAATTTGTGAGCGTTCATGGCGTGCCGGTGACCTTCCCCGCAGACGAACTGAGGGCGGTGTTTGCACGGTATGGCATGGTAGTGGTTCACCGTTTCAACACTTTGAGTGCGGGCCGGCTGAGCGGGCTCCGTACGGGCTCTCGTACGCTTGTTATGCGGGTTACATCACCTATCCTGTCCAGGCTTTTGTATCGTGGGTTCTCGCTTCGGGCCTTTTATCAGGGGCCAGACTCGGACCTGTTTCCGGTGTGGTGCTGAGGGCCATATGACGGCCGGATGTGACGCTTCCTCGTTTTTTTTGGAGAGTGACTTCCCCTGCTTGGATGAGAGTGGAACTTCCTCAGCGCCTGCTCGCTCTGACCCGGTGCCTGGTGTGGTTCCTGCGACGGTTTCAGCGGGTGCTCCCTCTGGCTCTGCTTGGTCTGGCCCTGGTAAGTCTGACCCACCGGTGTGCTCTGTGGGCCTGGGGGCTCCTGCCTCGGGTGTTCTCCATTTGGTGGTTGCGGAGGTGCATTCGTGGACGGTTGCTTCCGTGCGGTCCTTGGATGCTGCTGTTAAGGTGGTGTCTGCCTCCCCTGCTGCCGGTTGTCTGCTTCCTGAGTCTGCCGGGGTTGTGTTGAGTGTGCCCTCTCCCCTGCCCTCCGCCTCTTCCCCACTCTCTGTCCCTGCATCGACTCCCTCGTCGCCTTCAGTGGTCTCCTCGCCTTCTGGTTTGTCTTCACCTGCGCCTGCCATGTCGTCCGGGTTGGTTGCCCCCAGTGTGCTGGAGTGTGCTCTTCCGCCTGCTGGGCCTGCTCTTCCTCCGGCTTCAGTCTCCGGGTGTGGTGGTGGACTTTTGCCCCGTGCTGTGGAGGCTTCTGTTCTGCGTGGATGTGCTACCTCAGTTTTGGGACCGCCCGCGACGGGTTCTTCTGGGGCGCCCCTTGCTGGGGGTCATAGTTCCGACGATCAGCAGCCTCATGTTAAGCACCGTCGTTCAGCTCAGGCTGAGTCGCCCTGTCGGTCGTGGGTGGAGGACCGTGATACAATGGAGGATGAGGGTGTGGACGTCATCGTGTCGTCTTCTGTGGAGTCCTCCGTGGTGGAAGTTGTGTCCCCTGCCAGTGGCTCCCCTTTGTGGGCGGTTGCCCCTGGTGATCGGGACCTGGTGGTCATATTATCTAAGGATGGGAGTCGGGGGGCTTCGGCTCCTGTTCAGTTGCGGGGCCCTGAGGCTTCGGTGGAGGGCTCCTCCATGGAGCTCGATGCGCTGCCTGATGTCGATCGCTGTGCCTGCCCTGGGGTCCAGATTAATGTGCGGCCGGTGGGTCACGACGGGCTGGGGTGTCCTGAGGTTGTCCCGATGGCGCCCTCTGTTGTATGTGCGTCCTTGAATGTTCGGTGTTTGAATGCTCTTGGAGTCCAGTTGGGCCTGTTGGATGTTCTGCAGGAGCAACGTGTGGATGTGGCTCTTATTCAAGAGCATAATGTTCATGATGTGTCTGTGTTGCAGTGTTTGAGTGTGCAATTTCTTGTGGTGCTCAACCTGTCGAGGACGCCTTTCGGGGGGACCCTTATGCTGTTTTCTCGGAGGGCTTCCTTCTCCGTGGTTCACACGGAAATGGACGAGGATGGGCGGGTGTTATTTGTGAGGGTGGAATTTTTGGGGGTCGTCATTCCGTTCTTGACGGTGTACGCCCCCTCGGGGGCGGTGCACCATCAGGAGCGGGAGGAGTTTTTTCGGGTGGGGCTTCTCCCTTTTTTGCGCCATGATACGCGGGGCATGATTTTTTGGGGGGGGGATTTTAATTGTGTGACCAGTGCGCGGGATTGTTGTAGCGCTCGTCCACAGAATGTTCCACAGAATGTTTCGAGTGCGCTGCTGGAGGTGGTGCGTTCCTGCGGTTTCCGGGATGCTGCTGTGCTCTTTGGGGGCGAGTTGTCATTTACGTTTGCTGCACGTGGGGTGCGTTCGCGGCTGGATAGGGTGTATGTCACTGGAGGGGAATGTACGGTGTTTGATTTCCGCACTGTCCCAGTTGCGTTCTCAGATCATAGTTTGGTGGTGGTCCGGATTGGTGTGCCCAGTCAAGTACGGGTTTGTGCAGGGTTTTGGAAGTTAAACAATGGGTTGTTGCATTATCCGCGGGTTTGTCATCAGTTTCGGGGTTGGTGGGTCGGGGTTCGGGCCCGGCAGTGAGCGTTCCCGTCTATCTTGGAGTGGTGTAAGGTGCAGTGTCGTTTGTTCTTTCGCGTGGTGGCTAAACGCGAGGCTGCTGGGCGCTTTGGTTTGCTGCGGTTGTTACAGGCGCAGCTTTCGAGGTTGTATGTGCAGTACAATGCTGGGGCTGATTGTTTTGACGTGATTGTGGATTGTAAGGCGCGTATTTGTGGATTGCGGAGTGAGTGGGCGGAGGGTGTTCGTTTGCGTGCTCGTGTGAGTGAATGTGTGGATGGGGAACGGATCTCTCCATTCCTTCTTGGGAAGGTACGGGCTGCGCGAGACTCTGTTCTTTTTATGGCCCTGCAACGACCGGATTGTTCCGTTGTTTCAGATACGGGTGGTGTGTTGCATTATGTTTGGCAGGAGTTGGCTGCACTTTATGCGGAGGTGGCTGGGGACGCAGCACTTGCAGAGGACTTCTTGGGTCGGTGCGTGCCTGGGTTGTCCGTTGCAGATTGGGCTGGTCTGGTGAAGGAGGTTACCTCAGCAGAGCTATTTGCGGTGGTCCGGTCGTTTCATTCCGGGAAGGTGCCGGGTCCGGATGGTCTTCCTGTTGAGTTCTATGTCACCTTTTGGGATGTGTTGGGGGATGTTCTGCTGGAGGTGGTCCGTACTTGTCTTCGGGGGTGCGTTCTGCCTATGTCTCAGTGCGTGGGCATTGTGCGGCTCCTCCCGAAGCCGGGCGATTTGCGGTTCTTCTCGAACTGGAGGCCCATTACTTTGTTGAATGTGGACTACAAGGTCCTGTCTAAGGTCTTGGCTGGTCAGTGTCGCAGTGTTGTGGCGTCTGTTGTCTCTGTGGAGCAGTTTTGAGGCATTCCGGGTCGGTCTTTGTTGCAATGCAATGCTTTGTTTCACGATGTGCTCCTGTACGTGTCAGGCTCTCGCTCCTCAGCGGCGATGCTTTGTTTGGATTGGTCAAAGGCATTCGACCGTGTGTCGCTCGCTTTTGTGTTTCGTGTGTTGGAGCGGCTGGGGTTTCCGCCTATGTTTGTTTGTTGGGTGCGCATGTTGTACGCTCAGTGTTGTAGTCAGGTTTGTGTTAATGGGTTTTTGAGTGATTCTTTCCCTGTACGTCGCTCGGTGCGGCAGGGTTGTCCGCTTTCTTTGCTCCTGTATGTCATCTTTCAGGAGCCTTTTTTTCAGGCAGTCAAGGCGTGTACGTTGATCGCCTCCCTCCAAGTGCCATCTGGTCTTCGGTTGCCCATATGCGGATGATACCGTCTTGTTCGTGGCCTCAGAGGAGTCTGTTGGGGCTGTTCAAGTCGTGATTGAGCGGTTTGAGTTGGCCACTGGGGCCCGGGTCAATCGTGAGAAGTCCGGTCTTCTGGGTCTCGGTAGGTGGTCCTCTCGCCTGGTGTGGGTGGGGTCTTGGTTTCCGGTTGTCTATTCTTTGTGTGTTTTGGGGCTTACCTGGTTCGCTTCCTACGAGAGATCTTTGGCTTGTAATTGGGGTGCAGTTTCCCATAGTGTCCGTGTTGCGATTGGGTTGTTGGCTGTGCGCCCATTGACCATTTATCAGCGGGCGCTGCTTGTTAATTGCAAGGTTTTGTCGCGAGTTTGGTTTGTGGCTCGGTGCTTCCCCCTGGATCGCCGGCTGGCACTGGGGTTGGAATGCCTGGTCTATCAGTAAGTGTGGTGCGGTCGTTACCACCCGGTTCGTCGGTCGACGCTGGTGTTGGCTGTACGGGAGGGTGGGGTGGGTATTCCTGATGTGTTTACTAGGGCTCGGGCGTTGTTCTGGTTCTCGTTGTCTCAAGGGTTAGTGCTGGGTGGGGGGGCTCAATGCTTTGGGTATTTATTATTGCTCTATTAGGTTTAGCTTTTTAGTAGATTTCGGTGTTTTCGGCCTTCTGCACCCCTCCTGTTTACTCTTGGGCGGTGGCCATTCTTCGGGAGGTCTGCCGTTGTGCAGGTTTTCTGTCCTTGTCGGTTATGGCGGTATATGGGGTTTTATTTCGTCCTGTTCCGCCGCGGGTGGAGGGTTTGTTCCCGTGTTGGGATTAGGGGGAGGTGTGGGCGGCGTTGGGTGCTCGGTTTCTGGCGCCGCAGCAGCGGGAATTGATGTTTCGTTTATTGCATTTGTCGTTGGCGATGAATGCGCCGTTATGCATGCTAGGTTTGCATGCCTCTGATGCGTGTGTGCATTGTGGTCTCCCTGAGACTCAGTTGCATGTCTTCTATTTTGTGCGCGGTTAAGGGGATTGCTTGCTTGATTCCGTGACGTGTTGGCCGAGGTTTGTGGGCCGGGGTGTCGAGATGGCCTTTTGAAGTTTTTGTTTTTGTCTTTTCCGCAGGGATCACGCCGGGTGCGCAATACATTGTGTCTTCTCGTTGCTGACTTTGTGTATTGTGTGTGGGTGGGTCGGAGGGAAGGTTATGGGGTTGCTAGGGTTTTAGGGTTTTTGCGGTTTTGAGGTTTACGTGGTGGTGGGTGCAGCGTGCTTTTCCGCGCGAGTTTTGCGGTTGGTTCACGGGTGGGTATGTTCGTGGGGATGCTTTTGGGTGAGTGGTCGTGGGTTGGGTGGGTGGGGTTTCTGCATTTTTTGTCTTCAGTCCTCAGGCCTCTGGTGGGCCTCCTCGGGTGGGTTGGGCGGGGTGTGTGTGTGGTTGTTGTGGCCCGTATGTAGTTGCTCCTGGGTTGTGTGTTCGGTTTGGTGTGTGTGTGAGGTATGCTTTCCTGGCTCCTGCGTGGGCCGTTGCTTTTGCCCTGTGGGGGTTGTTTACGCTGTTTTGTTTCCACTATTATGTTCTTTCTGGTGTGTGTTACTGTATAGTCTTTCCACGTCCATGTACTTGTTGCAATGTTCATTTTTCGTGTTTGTTTTGTAGTTTGCCTCCGTACCTGGTGTTTCTAGGTTCTGGTGATGTTTTGTGTTATTATGTGCCTGTCTTTGTCCTGGATTATGTATTGTGTATTATGCTATACCTTGTATGTGTCTTATGTATCAATTGTTAAACACGGAAAAAAAAGTAATACTGTACTGCCTTGCGATGACTATTAGTTAATGTACTTTCAGTGAATACCGTACTGGTATTGCAACGACTCTTAGTTATACCCTGTGTGGGTAGTTTACGCTGTTTTGTTTATGCTATTGTGTTCTTTCTGGTGTGTGTTTGTTGTGCGTGCGTCTCTGTGTATTGCTGTTTTTCCCCTGTTTATTTCTTGGGGTATGTCTGTTATTGTGCCTGCGCCTTGAGCGTCGTTTGTATGTTACTGTATTTCGTATGCCTTGTGCTTTTGCTTTGTGCTGTTTCTGTAGTTGTGTGCGTCATGTGTGTGCGTGTATGTGGGTTTCATATGTGTACGGTTTTTTTGTGTGTCTTTCCATGTCCATGTAATTGCTGTATGTCCATTTTTTGTTTGCTTTGTAGTTTGCCTCGGTACCTGGCGTTTCTAGGTTCTGGTGTCGTTCTGTATTATTATGTACCTGTATTTGTCTTTCTGTTTCTGTATTGTGTATTTTGCTATACTTTGTATATTTCTTTTATAAAAATAAAAAAAAATAAAAAATTCAAGCCAACGCTCTCCCCACGAACAGTTGGCCTCAGAAGATTCTTTGTGGTCTAGAGCTGAGCTTCTATCTCAGCATACGTCCTGTATACTAAGTGGAGGTTTCAGCCAGCCAATATTCTCAGCACCACTTACTAATTTTTGTCTTGCTAATTATAGAGAAACATAACCAATATTTTATTTTATATTGTGTTTTTGTCTTTGTATTTTTGATCAGCACTGTACATAGCCAAGGGATTATCTTTATTTTGTTTCTGTTTGTTTAAAGTAAATTAAAGTTCATTATTTATAAAATTTGTTTTGCGTGTTTTTCCCTCTCACTTTACCACAGGAAGACAACAGCCAAGCAGTCAACATTTCTTTTTTTTTTGTTTTCTAATGTGATTGGCATTTCCACCAGCCATAGAGAAGACTGCCTTAACACCTACATTTCTCGTCACAATATATATATATATATATATATATATATATATATATATATATATATATATAATATATATATATATATATATATATATATATATATATATATATAATATATATATATATATATATATATATATATATATATATATATATATATATATATATATATATACAATCTTTGGACAACACCCACCAGTGGGACTCGAACCCAGAAAGCACAACTACCTTCCAGTAGCTGGCATAACTAGTATGCTTTAACCCACTACGCCATCAGACCTTACAAAAGAAGTAGATAGTTCGAGATATATATATCTCAAACATCTCTACCTCCCGAAGGCACCAGATGAGTGAGGGGTCAGTCTGCAATTTTCGTCAAGCCACTGTCAATGTGAGAGAACTCGTGTCCAGCTTATAAGCCTATACTTGCATAAACCACAAGTGAAGATAAACAATCTTTGGACAACACCCACCAGTGGGACTCGAACCCAGAAAGCACAACTACCTTCCAGTAGCTGGCATAACTAGTATGCTTTAACCCACTACGCCATCAGACCTTACAAAAGAAGTAGATAGTTCGAGATATATATATCTCAAACATCTCTACCTCCCGAAGGCACCAGATGAGTGAGGGGTCAGTCTGCAATTTTCGTCAAGCCACTGTCAATGTATATATCTCGAACTATCTACTTCTTTTGTAAGGTCTGATGGCGTAGTGGGTTAAAGCATACTAGTTATGCCAGCTACTGGAAGGTAGTTGTGCTTTCTGGGTTCGAGTCCCACTGGTGGGTGTTGTCCAAAGATTGTTTATCTTCACTTGTGGTTTATGCAAGTATAGGCTTATAAGCTGGACACGAGTTCTCTCACATTGACAGTGGCTTGACGAAAATTGCAGACTGACCCCTCACTCATCTGGTGCCTTCGGGAGGTAGAGATGTTTGAGATATATATATCTCGAACTATCTACTTCTTTTGTAAGGTCTGATGGCGTAGTGGGTTAAAGCATACTAGTTATGCCAGCTACTGGAAGGTAGTTGTGCTTTCTGGGTTCGAGTCCCACTGGTGGGTGTTGTCCAAAGATTGTTTATCTTCACTTGTGGTTTATGCAAGTATAGGCTTATATATATATATATATATATATATATATATATATATATATATATATATATATATATATATATATATATATATATATAACTGAAAACTCACACCCCAGAAGTGACTCGAACCCATACTCCCAGGAGCAACGCAACTGGTATGTACAGGGATGCCTTAATCCGCTTGACCATCACGACCGGACAAAAGGAAGTGATAGCCGAGGCTATTTGAACCACTTCCCCGCCGGCACTCGGATGGTAATCTTGGGCATAGCATTTTATCAAATCACCTCATTCTTTGGGGCACACGTGAGGAACACAAATGCAAACAAGCCTGAATTTAGCGGATTAAGGCGTCCCTGTACACACCAGTTGCGTTGCTCCTGGGAGTATGGGTTCGAGTCACTTCTGGGGTGTGAGTTTTCAGTTGTATATAGTCCTGGGGACCATTCAGGCTTGTTTGCATATATATATATATATATATATATATATATATATATATATATATATATATATATATATATATATATATATACACTTGTCTAAAACAAACAGTATCTGGAGTGATGGGGAGCGTTAGCAGGTCTTGTTATTGTGTCGTAGTTCAGAGAAAATGCTAGGCCGTAGTATATAATTTAGCTCGTATATTAGGCTAACCATCTTAAGCGGTAATTGCCCTCATTACCTGGTCCACATTACCGTGATTAACATCGCTGGCCTAATATATAGGATTCGTCAGTTGAAAATTCGAATACACGGTGTTGTAAATTTTTTCCCAGCGGCTTGAAAACGGCTAAAAATAACGTAACCGAGTTTGGAAAGCAAGAAAAATATTATTATGAGGTAAAGGTTAATATGCCTTTATTAGGCAGCCTAATGAAGGTAGGTGCGGCTGGATTATGAAGCAATTTACTAAACGATTTCCTGCTTGCGATTTGAGGCCTGGGAAACATATTAGGTTTTTGACTACGGTGTAATTACCTTGTTAGGGATAATATACACTGACTTAAGGAGGGGATCAGATAATATTACTCTCTCAAGATCGCAATATACTTAATTTTAATAGTATCAAAGATAAATTTTTTGTTTTAATCTCTTTAAGGCGTTAAATTATTAGTCATATACAGCAAGATGGTTAGGAGGAGGGAATACTGTTTGTTACACTGACTCACGTGAGGTGAGTCAGTGTAGGGCCCAGTAACAGGTGAGTCAGTGTAGGGCCCAGTAACAGGTGAGTCAGTGTAGGGCCCAGTAACAGATGAGTCAGTGTAGGGCCCAGTAACAGGTGAGTCAGTGTAGGGACCCAATAACAGGTGAGTCAGTGTAGGGCCCAGTAATAGATGAGTCAGTGTAGGGACCCAATAACAGGTGAGTCAGTGTAGGGACCCAGTAACAGGTGAGTCAGTGTAGGGACCCAGTAACAGGTGAGTCAGTGTAGGGCCCAGTAATAGATGAGTCAGTGTAGGGACCCAATAACAGGTGAGTCAGTGTAGGGCCCAGTAATAGATGATTCAGTGTAGGGACCCAGTAATAGATGAGTCAGTGTAGGGACCCAGTAACAGGTGAGTCAGTGTAGGGCCCAGTAATAGATGAGTCAGTGTAGGGACCCAATAACAGGTGAGTCAGTGTAGGGCCCAGTAATAGATGAGTCAGTGTAGGGACCCAGTAATAGATGAGTCAGTGTAGGGACCCAGTAACAGGTGAGTCAGTGTAGGGCCCAGTAGCAGATGAGTCAGTGATTAAACCATCATTAATCAATAAAAAAAATAACCTTCAACTATGCAAGAACAATTTTATTTATTTCCAATGGATGAGCCTGTTTTACTTAGTAAGAATACTGACTAAAATATAGGAACATTACATTATATAAACATTAAGAACATGACCAAGAACATGAGTAAGAAGCAACAACCAAGCGTTGTAGAATGATGAGTTAAAAATAGGAACATGAGTTGATAAAAAATTTTGTGAGTTGAACTCCATAAATATTCTATGAAAAATAAGAAATTAACTTACAGTCATGAAATGTTTTATTAAATAAACATCATGACAGAGTTCGAGAAACTGGGTAAAGATGGAGAGCCAAGATTACGATAGAATAAATTACTAAATTGTGGCAGCGTTTAATATAGGCTGCAGTTTAAGGTCAGGGGAATATAGTGTTTGAGGGGGAATGATAAATTATCACATCAAAACTTTAATATTAATTTAGGACATGATTTACAGAGTTAAATATAATTACAATATGAGTTACAACATTTTAGACAATTTGTCTACACACTTCTCCCTTAACAGAGAATATTTTTAACTGTGTTATAATGAAAACTTCTTGCAAATTATTGTAACTTTTTAGTTACAATAATTTACAATACCCCTGGCACCTTACGGAACCCTTGGCACCTTACAGAACCCCTGGCACCTTACGGAACCCTTGGCACCTTACAGAACCCGTGGCACCTTATGGAACCCTTGGCACCTTACCTAACCCCTGGCACCTTACGGAACCCTTGGCACCTTACAGAACCCGTGGCACCTTACGGAACCCTTGGAATCTTACGAAACCCTTGGCACCTTACGAAACCCTTGGCACCTTACAGAACCCTTGGCACCTTACGGAACCCTTGGAACCTTACGGAACCCTTGGCACCTACGGAACCTTTGGCACCTTACGGAACCCTTGGCACCTACGAAACCCTTGGAACCTTACAGAACCCTTGGAACCTTACAGAACCCTTGGCACCTACGGAACCCTTGGAACCTTACGGAACCCTTGGCACCTTACAGAACCCTTGGCACCTACGGAACCCTTGGCACCTTACGGAACCCTTGGCACCTTACGGAACCCTTGGAATCTTACGAAACCCTTGGCACCTTACGGAACCCTTGGCACCTTACGGAACCCTTGGCACCTTACGGAACCCTTGGCACCTTAAGGAACCCTTGGAATCTTACGAAACCCTTGGCACCTTACGAAACCCTTGGCACCTTACAGAACCCTTGGCACCTACGGAACCCTTGGCACCTTACGGAACCCTTGGCACCTTACGAAACCCTTGGCACCTTACGAAACCCTTGGCACCTTACAGAACCCTTGGCACCTACGGAACCCTTGGCACCTTACGGAACCCTTGGCACCTTACGGAACCCTTGGAATCTTACGAAACCCTTGGCACCTTACGGAACCCTTGGCACCTTACGGAACCCTTGGCACCTTACGGAACCCTTGGAATCTTACGAAACCCTTGGCACCTTACGGAACCCTTGGCACCTTACGGAACCCTTGGAATCTTACGAAGCCCTTGGCACCTTACGAAACCCTTGGCACCTTACAGAACCCTTGGCAATCTACGGAACCCTTGGCACCTTACGGAACTCTTGGCACCTTACGAAACCCTTGGCACCTTACGAAACCCTTGGCACCTTACAGAACCCTTGGCACCTACGGAACCCTTGGCACCTTACGGAACCCTTGGCACCTTACGGAACCCTTGGAATCTTACGAAACCCTTGGCACCTTACGGAACCCTTGGCACCTTACGGAACCCTTGAAATCTTACGAAACCCTTGGCACCTTACGGAACCCTTGGCACCTTATGGAACCCTTGGAATCTTACGAAACCCTTGGCACCTTACGGAACCCTTGGCACCTTACGGAACCCTTGGCACCTTATGGAACCCTTGGAATCTTACGAAACCCTTGGCATCTTATGGAACCCTTGGAATCTTACGGAACGCTTGGCACCTTACGGAACCCTTGGCACCTTACGAAACCCTTGGCACCTTACGGAACCCTTGGCACCTTACAGAACCCTTGGCACCTTACGGAACCCTTGGAATCTTACGAAACCCTTGGCACCTTACGAAACCCTTGGCACCTTACAGAACCCTTGGAACCTTACGGAACCCTTGGCACCTTACGGGACCCTTGGCACCTTATGGAACCCTTGTCACCTTACGGGACCCTTGGCACCTTATGGAACCCTTGGAATCTTCCGGAACCCTTGGCATCTTTTGGAACCCTTGGAATCTTGCGGAACCCTTGGCACCTTACGGAACTCTTGGCACCTTACGGAACCATTGGCACCTTACGGAACCTTTGGCACCTTACGGAACCCTTGGCACCTTACGGAACCCTTGGCATCTTATGGAACCCTTGGCATCTTACGGAACCCTTGGCACCTTACGGATCCCTTGGCACCTTATGGAACCTTTGGCACCTTGCGGAACCCTTGGCACCTTACGGAACCCTTGGCACCTTACGGAACCCTTGGCACCTTACGGAACCCTTGGAACCATACGGAACCCTTGGAACCATACGGAACCCTTGGAACCTTACGGAACCCTTGAAACCATACGGAACCCTTGGAACCATACGGAACCCTTGGAACCTTACGGAACCCGTGGAACCATATGGAACCCTTGGAACCTTACGGAACCCTTGGAACCATACGGAACCCTTGGAACCATACGGAACCCTTGGAACCTTATGGAACCTTTGGCACCTTACGGAACCCTTGGCACCTTACGGAACCCTTGGAACCATACGGAACCTTTGGAACCATACGGAACCCTTGGAACCTTACGGAACCCTTGGAACCATACGGAACCCTTGGAACCATACGGAACCCTTGGAACCTTACAGAACCCTTGGAACCATACGGAACCCTTGTCCCATTATCGAACCCTGGAAGGTCGACTGCATTCCCCTTCAGCCTTCACACGTGAGGCGCCATCCGATGTGACTGGTGAGGGTGGATCACAATCATGTTAAGTCCGCGACTAGATCCGGATTAATATAGAGTTATCGTGATGAATCTCTCTCAACCCTTCCCGGCATTGTCCTCACTCACAGTGTTGCCAGTAATATGAGCGCTGTGATGAAGGACCTTTGTGACGGTCACTGGCGGCATGTCCTCACCTCACTGACGGCCGCCACCTGAGACCCTCTTAGTCCTCCTCTGTAGCCACACACACACAGTCTTGCTTTGTAAGTGTATTTTGTCCAATGGTAATGTTCATAGTGTTAAGTGTTCGCCCTGTCTGCAACACACAGGGATCTCAGTAGCTGCCTGAGGACTGTCTCCTGCAACACACAAGGATCCCAGCAGCTGCCTGAGGACTGTCTCCTGCAACACACAGGGATCCCAGTAGCTGCCTGAGGACTGTCTCCTGCAACACACAGGGATCCCAGCAGCTGCCTGAGGACTGTCTCCTGCAACACACAAGGATCCCAGCAGCTGCCTGAGGACTGTCTCCTGCAACACACAGGGATCCCAGCAGCTGTCTGAGGACTGTCTCCTGCAACACACAAGGATCTCAGTAGCTGCCTGAGGACTGTCTCCTGCAACACACAAGGATCTCAGCAGCTGCCTGAGGACTGCCTCCTGCAACACACAGGGATCCCAGCAGCTGCCTGAGGACTGTCTCCTGCAACACACAGGGATCCCAGCAGCTGCCTGAGGACTGTCTCCTGCAACACACAGGGATCCCAGCAGCTGCCTGAGGACTGTCTCCTGCAACACACAGGGATCTCAGTAGCTGCCTGAGGACTGTCTCCTGCAACACACAGGGATCTCAGTAGCTGCCTGAGGACTGTCTCCTGCAACACACAGGGATCCCAGGAGCTGCCTGAGGACTGTCTCCTGCAACACACAGGGATCCCAGTAGCTGCCTGAGGACTGTCTCCTGCAACACAAAGGGATCCCAGCAGCTGCCTGAGGACTGTCTCCTGCAACACACAAGGATCTCAGTAGCTGCCTGAGGACTGTTTCCTGCAACACACAAGGATCCCAGCAGCTGCCTGAGGACTGTCTCCTGCAACACACAGGGATCCCAGCAGCTGCCTGAGGACTGTCTCCTGCAACACACAAGGATCTCAGTAGCTGCCTGAGGACTGTCTCCTGCAACACACAAGGATCCCAGCAGCTGCCTGAGGACTGTCTCCTGCAACACACAGGGATCCCAGCAGCTGCCTGAGGACTGTCTCCTGCAACACACAAGGATCTCAGTAGCTGCCTGAGGACTGTCTCCTGCAACACACAAGGATCCCAGCAGCTGCCTGAGGACTGTCTCCTGCAACACAGAAGGATCCCAGCAGCTGCCTGAGGACTGTCTCCTGCAACACACAGGGATCCCAGCAGCTGCCTGAGGACTGTCTCCTGCAACACACAAGGATCTCAGTAGCTGCCTGAGGACTGTCTCCTGCAACACACAGGGATCCCAGCAGCTGCCTGAGGACTGTCTCCTGCAACACACAAGGATCCCAGCAGCTGCCTGAGGACTGTCTCCTGCAACACACAGGGATCCCAGCAGCTGCCTTAGGACTGTCTCGTGCAACACACAGGGATCCCAGCAGCTGCCTGAGGACTGTCTCCTGCAACACACAGGGATCCCAGCAGCTGCCTGAGGACTGTCTCCTGCAACACACAAGAATCTCAGTAGCTGCCTTAGGACTGTCTCCTGCAACACACAAGGATCTCAGTAGCTGCCTGAGGACTGTCTCCTGCAACACACAAGGATCCCAGCAGCTGCCTGAGGACTGTCTCCTGCAACACACAAGGATCTCAGTAGCTGCCTGAGGACTGTCTCCTGCAACACACAAGGATCTCAGTAGCTGCCTGAGGACTGTCTCCTGCAACACACAGGGATCCCAACAGCTGCCTGAGGACTGTCTCCTGCAACACACAAGGATCCCAGCAGCTGCCTGAGGACTGTCTCCTGCAACACACAGGGATCCCAGCAGCTGCCTTAGGACGTTCTCGTGCAACACACAGGGATCCCAGCAGCTGCCTGAGGACTGTCTCCTGCAACACACAGGGATCCCAGCAGCTGCCTGAGGACTGTCTCCTGCAACACACAAGAATCTCAGTAGCTGCCTTAGGACTGTCTCCTGCAACACACAAGGATCTCAGTAGCTGCCTGAGGACTGTCTCCTGCAACACACAAGGATCCCAGCAGCTGCCTGAGGACTGTCTCCTGCAACACACAAGGATCCCAGCAGCTGCCTGAGGACTGTCTCCTGCAACACACAGGGATCCCAGCAGCTGCCTGAGGACTGTCTCCTGCAACACACAGGGATCCCAGCAGCTGCCTGAGGACTGTCTCCTGCAACACACAGGGATCTCAGTAGCTGCCTGAGGACTGTCTCCTGCAACACACAGGGATCCCAGCAGCTGCCTGAGGACTGTCTCCTGCAACACACAGGGATCCCAGCAGCTGCCTGAGGACTGTCTCCTGCAACACACAGGGATCCCAGCAGCTGCCTGAGGACTGTCTCCTGCAACACACAAGGATCTCAGTAGCTGCCTGAGGACTGTCTCCTGCAACACACAAGGATCCCAGCAGCTGCCTGAGGACTGTCTCCTGCAACACACAAGGATCTCAGTATCTGCCTGAGGACTGTCTCCTGCAACACACAAGGATCTCAGTAGCTGCCTGAGGACTGTCTCCTGCAACACACAAGGATCTCAGTAGCTGCCTGAGGACTGTCTCCTGCAACACACAAGGATCCCAGCAGCTGCCTGAGGACTGTCTCCTGCAACACACACGGATCCCAGCAGCTGCCTGAGGACTGTCTCCTGCAACACACTTGGATCTCAGCAGCTGCCTGAGGACTGTCTCCTGCAACACACAAGGATCCCAGCAGCTGCCTGAGGACTGTCTCCTGCAACACACAGGGATCTCAGCAGCTGCCTGAGGACTGTCTCCTGCAACACACAAGGATCCCAGCAGCTGCCTGAGGACTGTCTCCTGCAACACACAAGGATCCCAGCAGCTGCCTGAGGACTGTCTCCTGCAACACACAAGGATCTCAGTAGCTGCCTGAGGACTGTCTCCTGCAACACACAAGGATCCCAGCAGCTGCCTGAGGACTGTCTCCTGCAACACACAGGGATCCCAGCAGCTGCCTGAGGACTGTCTCCTGCAACACACAGGGATCCCAGCAGCTGCCTGAGGACTGTCTCCTGCAACACACAAGGATCTCAGTAGTTGCCTGAGGACTGTCTCCTGCAACACACAAGGATCCCAGCAGCTGCCTGAGGACTGTCTCCTGCAACACACACGGATCCCAGCAGCTGCCTGAGGACTGTCTCCTGCAACACACTTGGATCTCAGCAGCTGCCTGAGGACTGTCTCCTGCAACACACAAGGATCCCAGCAGCTGCCTGAGGACTGTCTCCTGCAACACACAGGGATCTCAGCAGCTGCCTGAGGACTGTCTCCTGCAACACACAAGGATCCCAGCAGCTGCCTGAGGACTGTCTCCTGCAACACACAAGGATCCCAGCAGCTGCCTGAGGACTGTCTCCTGCAACACACAAGGATCCCAGCAGCTGCCTGAGGACTGTCTCCTGCAACACACAAGGATCCCAGCAGCTGCCTGAGGACTGTCTCCTGCAACACACTGGGATCTCAGCAGCTGCCTGAGGACTGTCTCCTGCAACACACAAGGATCCCAGCAGCTGCCTGAGGACTGTCTCCTGCAACACACAAGGATCCCAGCAGCTGCCTGTTACGGCCCTCTCGGGACGCAATGGGGTTCTTACTCTGATGTTGTTAGAGGAAGTTATATCCGACCCCAAGCCAGTAGTGGCTATAAAGGGATGTGATCCGTGACGCAAGTAACTTAAAGGGGGAAGGGAAAGAAAGTTAAGAACTTAAGATTATAATTCACCATCACCAAATAAATAAATAAGATATAAAAGAGTGCACAGGGGGAGGGGTATAAACACTTATTTTACAGGGGAAATACACTGTAGTCTTCTGCTGAAGACTATGGATCCTCGCTCTCGGTGCTAAATCCTCGGTGCTTCTTCGTGGCCTCACAACGAATCCTCTAGGAAGCTGAGCCTACCCTGGCCACAGGTCAGCCAAAACACAGGTCCACTGGGGGCACCGCCGTGGAGGCCGTCAACCACACGTCCAGCTGGTCTGCTGGCAGGTTCCGGATCAGCAAGGCTGGTCAGGCCTCTCCACGAATGATATAAGGGGAACGCTTTAGACAGGAGCCTCGTGTGACACCACAAATCACTCTCCTGTCCTCAATACCCCAGTGGATGATCGTCTCCAACAGTCGGTCCCGGGTAATCCTTCTACTGCCACTCCACTGGCAGGGTAACACACCACAGTGTTCTTTCGGGGGGACGACTTCACAACTGCTGCAGCAAAGCACAAGGTATGGAGACGGCTGCCTCGGGTAGACTGACTCAACTTCCATCACAGGGGTCCCAGGTCGACTCTGTAAGCAGACACGTCATCAATACCTGGGACACACTAAAACACCTCACTTACGGGCTCAGGCACAAACGCCTGACGTATCCACTCCATAGATGGCGCTGTCGTCGGAGCACCACCTCACCAGAGGTCAGGAGCGGCTGTGTTGTGAGCTGCACAGGACTGGAAACTGGCCCTTGTGGCCAATCTACGTCGTCCTCACCAGGTGTCGTCGTCCGTTTGGAGGGGGTTTCGGGAGCTGACCCACAGATGGCGCGGTCGTCACTGCTCCGGGCTCGGACGCTGGATCCGGGTTCGTAACACCTCCCCACCAAAAAGAATTTGATTTGGGGTTCTATAAAAAGAGACACAAACCAAATTAGTACGGCGACACAACTCCAAATGGACTCACATGCTTTATATACTGGAACGGCGAGGCTGTCTCGTCCACAGAACTGTTCTACTAGGCAATTCCTGCACAACGGGAACTTGCAGATAGAAGACGATGATCTGTCTGAAGTAGTCTTCCACACTTCCACCGAGATGTTAATCAGGGGCATATTCTCACATCTCTCGAGTAAGGATTGGTTTCGACACGATCTGGGTCGACTCGACACTTCCCTGTGTCGTGACACCGATGATGGCTGATCACAGACGGCATCTCTCGTACCGTACCGGGTGACGGGAACCTGGAATACAGGGGTCTGATAATTCAGAGCGATAGCGACAGTTAAATCAGTACTTACAGCAGACTCCTCTACTAGGCTCACACCTAGTTCCAACAGGGCTGTTCGTACATTGAAGATGGCATTCGCTCTGCCACCGTCAGGTCGACCAACGTTCCGTATAACGCTGTGTTGAGGCTCAGCAATCACGCGGGGGGTGTCAACCTGCCGGAAACAGTCACTCATATTATCATATGTCGTACATCCTGTATCAACTATTACCTTCCAGGTCCCTTCTTCAACTGCAACACTTGCAGTGCAAATCCCCAATCCCTGGGATCTCTTCACGATGTTCATGGGAGCCATCATTCGTCGGGTCGTCCACCGGTCCTCACTGAGAGCACAAACGAGAATCAAAAATACCGCTAAGAAACATTTGGTTACCTGAGGGATAAGCCTCCTGAGCCTGTAATGTCCATAGCCGGCTACATCCATTAGCCTGGTTTGGACCAAAGAGGGCACTAGAAACTTTGCACATACCTCACATACCTCCGACGTCTGGGGAATCTCTGGCCGGTTCAGCATACATTGTACTTTGCCAGGCTGCAAGTACACAGGTGCCTTCACTCCAGACTCTTCGGTATCCGTGGGTGCTTGCACACAAGGCCTCGCTTCTTGCTCAGGTACTTCTGCCATCGTAACCTCATGTTTCTTGTCGAGGGAAGAATTAGAAGTCTCTGCTAGAATATCGTCGATCTGCGGGTGAGAGGAAGGATTAAACACACTCCAATCCGGGTCTGTCTTTACCTGGACATTACCATTGCCTGTTGTCACCTCCGACCTTGCTGTTTCGGCTGACTCGTCCACGACCTTGGGAAGATTGATGCTCCAATCTGTCACCAAGTCGTTGGCTAGTACCACGTCAATCCCAGCCACAGGGATGGTATCGACTACTGCCAACGCACATGTGCTGCTGAAATAAGGAGAGTCGAGATGTACTGGCACTAAGGGGGCGATATACTGCGTCCTAGGAAACCCAACCAGGACAACCTGTTGTCTCCCGTCCACACTTACTCCCTCGGGTAACGAGCTCTTCACGATCAGGGACTGGGCTGCTCCACTATCTCTGAGCACTACAACTGATCTACCAGTATGATCACTCGATACATACCCGCCTGAAGTGTGAGGGGAAAACAATCTGGGTTCTTCCTGCGTCGTCGTCGACTGGCTTCCTGCTGGTGATGTTCCACAGCTCATCATCATCACCTCCCTACGTGCGCTGCCACCTCTTCTGCCTCGGCACCTAGCAGCTACATGCCCTTTCTGCCCACAAGTCCAGCACACCATATTCCTCCTTGGGCTACGGTGTTTCGGACTACTAGGACTTGTTCTTCGAGGGCTACTTGGGGGCGTCTTCTTAGCACTTTGTGGGATGGGTCTTTCCTCTTCGTCATGAGGTCTGTCAAACCGGCGCTGGTAATTCCTTGGGACGTACTTAGCAGATGGCCTATGAGTCAGGATGTACTCCTCAGCCATTGTGGCTGCTGCACTCAAGGTCTCCACCTGCTGCTCTTCTAAGTATGTCTTGAGGTCTCCAGACAAACAATCCTTGAAGTCCTCGAGCAGAATCAGCTGCTCGAGGTCTTCCTTGGTCTCCATCTTCCGAGAGGCACACCATTCCTGAAAAAGTCGCTCCTTGATGGTGGCGAATTCGGTGAAAGTGTGCTCTGAGGTCTTCTTCAGGTTTCTAAACTTTTGCCTGTAAGCCTCAGGTACAAATTGGTACGCCATGAGCACAACCTTCTTCACCTTGTCATAATCGCCGGAGTCGTCAAGGGATAACGTAGAGTAGGCGATTTGGGCCTTCCCAGTCAAGACTGACTGTATCATGATGGCCCAATTCTCCCTTGGCCACTCCAAAGAGGCAGCGACTTTCTCGAAGGCTGCAAAGAACTTTGAAACTTTCCTCTCATTGAATTTGGGGACCATTTTGATGTTTCTTACCGGATCGAAACCGCTGGTGTCCGTTGTTGGCCTCCGACCACCGCCTAATCGCAATACTTCTAGTTCATGTTGTCTCTGTCTTTCTTTTTCTTCTCTCTCTCGCTGTTTCTCTTCTCTTTCTCGTTCTTCTCTTTCTCTTTCTCGTTCTTCTCTTTCTCGTTTCTCTTCTCTTTCTCGTTCTTCTCTTTCTCGTTTCTCTTCTCTTTCTCGTTCTTCTCTTTCTCTTTCTCGTTCTTCTCTTTCTCTTTCTCGTTCTTCTCTCTCTCTTTCTCGTTCTAATTCTAAACACCTCATAGCCAATTCTTTATCTTGTCTTTCTCTTTCCATTTCTAATTTCTTCCACTCTATTTCTCTATTAATTTCCAAGGCACGCATTTTGACAGTTAGCAAGCTTATATTCAGCTCACCTGCATCACTGTCAATGTCACTGCCTTTATCTTCCTTTTCCATGGAAGCTATTTCCTCACCTTCCTTCGTACTAGGAGTCTCGCTTTCCCGTTTCTCTTCTGCCTTCAAGTGCCGGTGAACCTTGGACAATATTTCCACACGGGAATCACTGGCACGGATCTTGATCTCCAGGTAGGCGCTCACTAGTACAAGTTCCGGTTTGCTCAGATACTTTAATCTGGCAAGACAGTCCTCTCTGTTCAGAAAAGCCTGAACATCGTCCAGATCATCGATGGTAGCTTTTTCTGTCATTGTCACAGATGGAACACTTAACTAGCACTTAACACACCGAGCACTGTTCTACGTCAATATGGCACTTTATCGCACCAAACACTGCACTTGCCAATATTGCACGTAATTACTTCGGGCACCACACTACGCAATATCGCACTAAATCGCAATGAACACTTCGCTCTACAATATTGCACTGAATCACTGAGCACCGCACTAGTCAATATTGCACTTAATCGCTTAGTCACAGAGAGCACCGCACTGCACAATATTGCACTTAGTCACTCATGAGCACCGCACAGGACGTATAACGTCACAATCGTCACACAGGGGGAATTATTTACAGGGATTACGCCACTTCACCACCCATGTCAAACATACTTAACAAGGGGACGGATCCCGCTGGGGATGCCAATTAATGTTACGGCCCTCTCGGGACGCAACGGGGTTCTTACTCTGATGTTGTTAGAGGAAGTTATATCCGACCCCAAGCCAGTAGTGGCTATCAAGGGATGTGATCCGTGACGCAAGTAACTTAAAGGGGGAAGGGAAAGAAAGTTAAGAACTTAAGATTATAATTCACCATCACCAAATAAATAAATAAGATATAAAAGAGTGCACAAGGGGAGGGGTATAAACACTTATTTTACAGGGGAAATACACTGTAGTCTTCTGCTGAAGACTATGGATCCTCGCTCCCGGTGCTAAATCCTCGGTGCTTCTTCGTGGCCTCACAACGAATCCTCTAGGAAGCTGAGCCTACCCTGGCCACAGGTCAGCCAAAACACAGGTCCACTGGGGGCACCGCCGTGGAGGCCGTCAACCACACGTCCAGCTGGTCTGCTGGCAGGTTCCGGATCAGCAAGGCTGGTCAGGCCACTCCACGAACGATATAAGGGGAACGCCCTAGACAGGAGCCTCGTGTGACACCACAAATCACTCTCCTGTCCTCAATACCCCAGTGGATGATCGTCTCCAACAGTCGGTCCTGGGTAATCCTTCTACTGCCACTCCACTGGCAGGGTAACACACCACAGTGTTCTTCCGGGGGGACGACTTCGCAACTGCTGCAGCAAAGCACAAGGTATGGAGACGGCTGCCTCGGGTAGACTGACTCAACTTCCATCACAGGTGTCCCAGGTCGACTCTGTAAGCAGACACGTCATCAATACCTGGGACACACTAAAATACCTCACTTACGGGCTCAGGCACAAACGCCTGACGTATCCACTCCATAGATGGCGCTGTCGTCGGAGCACCACCTCACCAGAGGTCAGGAGCGGCTGTGTTGTGAGCTGCACAGGACTGGAAACTGGCCCTTGTGGCCAATCTACGTCGTCCTCACCAGGTGTCGTCGTCCGTTTGGAGGGGGTTTCGGGAGCTGACCCACAGATGGCGCGGTCGTCACTGCTCCGGGCTCGGACGCTGGATCCGGGTTCGTAACACTGCCTGAGGACTGTCTCCTGCAACACACAAGGATCCCAGCAGCTGCCTGAGGACTGTCTCCTGCAACACACTGGGATCTCAGCAGCTGCCTGAGGACTGTCTCCTGCAACACACAAGGATCCCAGCAGCTGCCTGAGGACTGTCTCCTGCAACACACAAGGATCTCAGCAGCTGCCTGAGGACTGTCTCCTGCAACACACAGGGATCCCAGCAGCTGCCTGAGGACTGTCTCCTGCAACACACATGGATCTCAGCAGCTGCCTGAGGACTGTCTCCTGCAACACACAGGGATCTCAGCAGCTGCCTGAGGACTGTCTCCTGCAACACACAAGGATCCCAGCAGCTGCCTGAGGACTGTCTCCTGCAACACACAAGGATCCCAGCAGCTGCCTGAGGACTGTCTCCTGCAACACACAGGGATCTCAGCAGCTGCCTGAGGACTGACTCCTGCAACACACAAGGATCCCAGCATCTGCCTGAGGACTGTCTCCTGCAACACACAAGGATCCCAGCAGCTGCCTGAGGACTGTCTCCTGTAACACACAGTGATCCCAGCAGCTGCCTGAGGACTGTCTCCTGCAACACACAAGGATCTCAGTAGCTGCCTGAGGACTGTCTCCTGCAACACACAAGGATCTCAGCAGCTGCCTGAGGACTGCCTCCTGCAACACACAGGGATCCCAGCAGCTGCCTGAGGACTGTCTCCTGCAACACACAGGGATCTCAGCAGCTGCCTGAGGACTGTCTCCTGCAACATCCCCAGAGAGTGAGGGGGGGGGGGTAAGGCGGGGAGGGGGAAGGGGAATTATGAAGAGAAAACACCAAACCATTACCACTAAATAGCACGTGGAAGGTGTCAGGATAAGGATATGGGATGGGACGGGGGAAAGGAATGGTGTCAAGGCTTCCTCCACTACTCAGCTCTCCACAACTACCTGACTGCGACTGCCTGATGCCCTTCACTCTGCCAAAGCCTTTTATAAACTACTTTTTAATTAATTAATGCACGTACTGGCCTGTATTATGTAAACCCAAGTTGGCCGTGTTCCTAGGATATAATTTTGGTCTTAATACTCTTTTACTGTACTCTCTATGGGGATGAGTCTTCCAGTTGTGCCCAGGGAAATACAAGGAGAAGGGAAACGGCTGAGTAGGAAGATGACAAAACAATCATATTTATAAGACAAACGCTCACGATATTACATGGCATAATTCCACTCCGTACTAGTCAAGGTCATTCTGAATGTTACAACACTGTATCATCCAGGGGTTCCGGTCAGCCCTGTGGCTTTAGTCCAACACGGCAACTGTGCACACACCCTCCATACCTGTTAACATGTGTTAATTATATATCTATATAAATAAAAATGGAAATGTTCGTTTGTGCATGACCGCTAAACTCCGAAAGTTCTTCACCGATTGCTTTGAAATTTTCACACAACGTTCCATTCGCATCCGAGCAGGTTTTTATATACATACTATATAGATGTCACGTCTGTGACGGTAAAAAAAAAAACATGCTTTTTCTGAAAAACTGTTTTTCATGTGAGGGAAATCTTCGAAACCTCTTAACCGATTGCTTTAAAATTTTGACACAACGTGGCATTCGAAGTCTTTTTTATATATCTACTATATACATGTCTCACCTGTGACAGGAAAAAACATGTTTCTTTGAAAAAGAGCGCCATCTGTAGGACGTAGGAGCAACACACGCTGTAATCTCCGAAAGCTCTTCACCGATTGCTTTGAAATTTTCACACAACATTGCATTCGAATAGGCGCGTTTTTTTTATATACCTACTAAATAGATGCCACCCCTGTGACAGGTAAAAACATGTTTTTTTGAAAAACAGCGCCATCTGTTGCACATAATAGCAACATGCATGATATATTAAATATGTCTCAAATTACATTTCAATGTTTCCGATTGCATTGATAAATTTTATTTTCATAGATTTCGATTTATTTTATTTTTTTAATGACTTATTTTGTGTGACATTGTGTTGAAATTGAGCTATGTTGTTTACTATACCATTCATTTTGTAAGTACAAGTATAGATGCCACACCTGTGACAGGTAAAACTATGTTTTTCTTGGGAAACAGTGCCAGCGTATGTAAGAGCAACACACATGCTATACTAAATATGTTACAATTCCATTTCATTGTTTCTGATTGCACAGATAAATTGAATTTTCATAGATTTTGATTTATTTTCATTTTGATTTAATTATTTTGTGTGAATTGTGTTGGAATTGAGCTGTGTTGTTTATCAAACCATTCATTTCGTGATTAGAGTTTATTTTTTTATTTTTTCATATTTTAATTTCATTTTTAACTGTTTTTCTTATATTTAAGCGATGGGAACATCCGATCACTTGTTTCCAGTTTTCTGATGGGAACATCAGACCATTTGGGAAGACATCAGACAAGGGAGTGGGGAATGGTGTGGATGATGAGGGGATGGACGTAAGAGATGGTGGGGAGGACAAGGGGACAAGGGAGGGGGTAATGGTGGGGAAGAACGAAGGGACGGGAGAGTTTGGGATAGTGGGGGACGAGTGGATGGGGGAATGGAGAATGGTGAGGAGGACAAAGGGACAGGGGAGTGGGGCATGGTGGGAAGAGGGGATGGTGGAGTGTGGAATGGTTGGGAGGATGAGGGGACGGTGGAGTGGGGAGTGGTTGGGAGGCCGAGAAGATGGGTGAGGGGGGAATGGTGGAGAGGACTGGGGGACAGGGAAGGTTGCTGTGACCAGCAACGCATGGCCGGGGAGTGCTAGTCTATATAAATAAAAATGGAAATGTTCGTTTGTTCAAAATTTCCGAAATTTATTCACCGATTACTTTTAAATTTTCACACAATGTTCCACTCGCATCCAAGCAGGTTTTTATCTACATATTATATATATGTCACGTCTGTGACGGGATGAAACATGCTTTTTTGGAAAAACTGTGTTTTTCATATGTTTTTCGTGTGAGGGGAAATCTTTGAAACCTTTTTACCGATTGCTTTGAAAATTTGACACGACGTTGCATTCAAATAGGCGCATGTTTTTATATATCTTCTATATACATGCCTCACCTGTGACAGGAAAAAACTTGCTTTTTTTTAAAAAACAGCGCCATCTGTTGGACATAAGAGCAACACATGCTGTAATCTCCAAAAGTTCTTCACCGATTGGGCTGAAATTTTCACACAATGTTCCATTCGAATACGCGCATATTTTTATTTACCTACTATATAAATGCCCTACCTGTGACATATAAAAACATGCTTTTTTTGAAAAACAATGCCATCTGTTGCATGTAATAGCAACACACGCTATACTTAATATGTTATGATTCCATTTCAATGTTTCCGATTGCATTGACAATTTGAATTTTCAAAGATTTCGATTTATTTTTATTTTTATTTAATTATTTTGTGTGTTATTACGTTGGAATTAAGCTGTGTTGTTTACCATACTGTTCATTTCGTGAGTATAGTTTATTTTTTATTTATTTTTTATTTTTTTCATTTCGTTTTTTTTTAACTGTTTTGTTATATTTCAGTGATGGGAACCTCAGATCATTTGATGTTCCCAATTTTATGATGGGAACATCAGATCATTTGGGAATGCATCGTTCGAGGGAGTGGGGAATGGTGGAGAGGACGAGGGGATGGGATTGGCGGACGGTGGGGAGGATGAGGGGATAGGGGAGGGGGTAATGGTGGGGAGGACGAGGGGAAGGGGGAGTTGGAGATGGTGGGGATGAGGGGACAAGGGAATAGAGAATGGTGGGGAGGACAAGGGGACAGGGGAGTGGGGAATGATAGGGTGGACGAGGGAAGGGTTGAGTGGGAGATGGTGGGGAAGACAAAGGGACGGGGGGGAATGTTGGGGAGAACGAGGGGACACTGAAGTGGCAGATGGTGGGGAGGATGGGGGAGGACAAACGGACAGGGGAGGGAGGGAGGGAATGGTGGGGAGGACGAGGGGATGGGAGAGTAGGGAATTGTTGGGATGATGAGGGGACGGGGAGTGAGGAATGGTTGGGAGGATGAGGAGATGGAGGAGCGTGGGGGGGGGGACAATGGTGGGGAGGACTGGGAGACAGGAGAACTTTGCTGACGCTCAGCAACACTTGGCCGGGTACAGGTAGTATATAAATAAAAATGTAAATGCTTGTTTGTTCAAAATCGTTAATCTCTGAAAGTTCTACACCGATTGCTGTGAAATTTTCACACAAGGTTCCATTTGCATCCCTGCGGGTTTTTATATACATACTATACAGATGTCATGTCTGTGACGGAAAAAACATGCTTTTTTTTAAACTGTGTTTTTCATATGAGGGAAATCTTCAAAACCACTTTACTGATTGCACTGAAATTTTGACACAACATGGCATTCGAGTAGGCGCGTGTTTTTATATACCTTCTATATACATGCCTCACCTGTGACAGGAAAAAAACATTTTTTTTTTTTATAAAACACCACCATCTGTTAGACGTAAGAGTAACACACGCTGTAATCTCCAAAAGTTCTTCACCGATTGCTTTGACATTTTGACACAACGTTCCTTTACATGCCTATTTTTAAATACCTAATGTATAGATGTCACACCTGTGACAGGTAAAAGCATGCTTATTTTTGGAAAGACATCGCCATCTGTTGCAGGTAATAGCAACAAACACTATACTAAATATGTTACAATAACATTTCAATATTTCCAATTGCATTGATAAAGTAAATTTTCATAGATTTCGATTTATTTTCATTTTTTTTAATTATTATGTGTGACATTGTGTTGGAATTTCGCTGTGTTGTTTACCATACCATTCATTTTGTTAGTATATGTATAGATGCCATACCTGTGATAGGTAAAAAGCATTTTTTTTTTAAGAAACATGGCCATCTGTTGCATGTATGAGCAACACATGCTATACTAAATACGTTACAATTTCATTTCAATGTTTCTGGTTACATTGATAAAGTGAATTTTCATAGATTTTGATTTATTTCCATTTTGATTTAATTATTGTGTGACATTGTGATGGAATTGAGCTGTATTGTTTACCATACCAGTCATTTCGTAAGTATATGTTAAATAAGTTACGATTTTATTTCAATGTTTTCGATTTCATTGATACCTTTAGGTAACCTTGAGGTGCTTCCGGGGCTTAGTGTCCCCACAGCCTGGTCGTCGACCAGACCTCCTGGTTGCTGGATTGATCAACCAGGCTGTTGGACGCGGCTGCTCGCAGCCTGATGTATGAGTCACAGCCTGGTTGATCTGGTATCCTTTGGAGGTGCTTAGCCAGTTCTCTCTTGAACACTGTGAGGGGTCAGCCAGTTTTGCACCTTATGTGTAGTGGAAGCGTGTTGAACAGTCTCGGGCCTCTGATGTTGATAGAGTTCTCTCTCAGAGTACCTGTTGCACCTCTGCACTTCAAAGGGGGTATTCTGCACATCCTTCCATGCCTTCTGGTCTCGTGTGATGTTATTTTTGTGTGCAGGTTTGGGACCAGCCCCTCTAATATTTTCCATGTGTAAATTATTATGTATCTCTCCCGCCTGCGCTCAAGGGAATACAGATTTAGGCTTTTTAGTCGGTCCCATTAGTTTAGATGTTTTACTGAGTGGATTCTAGCAGTAAAGGATCTCTGCGCGCTCTCCAGGTCAGCAATTTCTCCAGCTTTGAAAGGGGCTGTCATTGTGCAGCAGTACTCCACTCTAGAGAGCACTAGTGATTTGAAAAGTATCATCATCGGTATAGCATCTCTAGTGTGAAAAGTTCTCGTTATCCAACCTGTCATTTTTCTTGCAGTAGTGACGCCTACTTTATTGTGTTCTTTAAAGGTAAGGTCTTCCGACATGAGTACACCCAAATCTTTTACATTGCCTTTTCGTTCTAAGTTATGATTTGACTGAGTTTTGTACGTGGTTTCCGTTTTTATATATTCATTTTTTCCGTAGCGCATGAGCTGGAACTTATCTTCGTTAAACACCATATTATTTTCAGTAGCCCATAGAAAGACCCGAAATACGTCTGATTGGAGGTTTGCCGTGTCTATGTTGTCTACTCTGATGAAAATCCTAGTGTCATCTGCAAAGGATTATACAGTATTATAGATTGTGTCCTTGTCTATGTCTGATATAAGGATGAGAAAAAGTATTTTCTTCGCTTATAGAGGGAACGACGTTCCCGTTCCAATCTGCATCTCTTTTTTTTTTCCTTAGAGGTATGCGGTTTGAGCATACTTCTAGTGCTACTGAGCTTATTTTTTCCAGGCACTGGTTCAGGTTTGCATTTTCTAGCTGTTCTTCCCAGTTTATTTCTGTGAAGTCTTGGTTTATTTGTTCACAGTTTATCTGTTTATTATTGAAGTTGAAGTGGCTGAAATCTCTTCCACCGAGCATCGGGACTTGTTTTGAGAGTCTATTCTCCATGTTTGTCAGAACTTCAATTAAGTTATGATCTGAGTAACAGGTATTTGTAATCATTGTTCCTGATCAATTCATCATTATTAGTGAAAATGAGGTCCAGCGTTGGGCTCCAGAATGGGCTCCTTCCTAGTTGGTTCTACTATTTGCTGGTTTAAGCCAAACCTGTCGCACATCCATAGCAGGTCATTTGCATGTGCCTGTTCATTTACGCTATTTCCTGGTATTCTTTCTGACATTAGTGTATTGGCTAGGTTCTTCCATTTCAGGTGCCGTAGGTTGAAGTCCCCAAGCAGGATGATGTTCGGGGCTGGATTTGTGAGGTTTTCCAAGCAATGTTTTATTTTCATTAGTTGGTCTTTAAACTGCTGAGAGTTTGCCTCCGGTGACTTATATACAAGGACAATAACTACATTTAAGATCTTTATTTTGATTATTAGCACTTCCACCATATCATTTGTGGTGTTTAGCAGCTCAGTACAAATGAGTGTGTCTTTGATGTAAAGGCTGACCCCACCCTGAAGCCGGTGTTTCCTATCACATCTGAAAAGATTGTACTCTGAGATCCATATTTCACCATCATGGTAGTCCTTTGTGTGAGTTTCCGTTAGGGCTGCAAACACTGCATTTGCCTCATGAAGGAGACCATCTATAAAATGAACTTTGTTGGATTTGCGTGTTTTTATACCCTGGATGTTGGCAAATATAAATGATGTTATCGTGTTAGTGGAAGTGCTGGATGCTTTACTTGGTGTTAATATCTGAGGCTCTGGTAGGAAGGCCACTTTTTGCGACCTCTCTAGCATTTGACCGAGATGGTGGTAGAGTCTGGACATTTTTAGCCATTCTTCTCCTCTTTCTTTTGCTAAAAAATCATCCTGGTCGATAGAGTTGTGGCTGTTTTCATAGTGGCGGTCTGTCGGTTTTATTCGCCTGGTACCCTCTTATATGAAAAGCTGGACATTCTATATTGAAGCATTCTTTCCTGCCTAAAGACTTCTTGCAAATTTCTGGGTGAAATACTTCACAGCTTTTGGTACATTTACCTGTACTGAGGAGGTTTCTGCACTTTCTAGGGTGATCGTACTTACATGTTCCATTTGTTTCTCCCGATATCCCATGCTTACAGGTTGCCCATTTGTAATATCGACATATTTTGGGTCCTTGTTTTGTTTGTTTCCCTTTGCCAGGGACCGCACTCTGCTGCTGTGCCCCCGACACTATGCTCTGCTCTGGCATTCCTGACTCCGCGTTCTGCTCCGGCGTCCCCGACTCCGTGCTTTGCTCCGGCGTCCCAGATTCCGCGCTCTGCTCCGGCGTCCCAGACTCCGCGCTCTGCTGCGGCGTTCCAGATTCAGCGCTCTGCTCCGGCGTCCCCGACTCAGCACTCTGCTCTGGCGTCCCGGACTCAGCACTCTGCTCCAGCGTCCCGACTCAGCGCCCTGCTCCGGCGTCCCCAACTCAGCGGTCTGCTCCGGCGTCCCAGACTTAGCGCTCTGCTCCACCGTCCCCAACTCCGTGCTCTGCTGCAGCGTCCCCGACTCCGTGCTCTGCGCCGGGTCTGATTGTACCTTGGTGTCATGGCCAATTGATTTGAAGACATTTGAAATTGCTATGCAGGCATTTATTAGTGATTCTCTGTTTTCAGCAGGAATAAAGTGAAAATGATAAAGTATATTTTCATAGATTTCGATTTATTTTCATTTGAATTTAATTATTTTGAGCGACATTGCATTGGAATTGTGCTGTGTTGTTTACCATTTCATTTCATGAGCATAGTTTTTTTTCTAATTATTTCATTTTTTTATTTCGTTTTTTTTTAACTTTTTCATATATTTCAGTGATGTTTCCAATTTTCTGATGGGAACATCAGATCATTTGGGAATGCATCAAACTAAGGAATGGGGAATGGTGTGGAGGACGAGGGGATGGGAGTGGTGGATAGTGGGGAGGACGAGGGGACAGTGGAGTGGGGAATGGATAGAAGGATGAGGGGATGGTGGAGTGGGGAATGGTATAGAGAACATAGGGTTGGGGGAGGGGGAAAAGGTATATATATATATATATATTAAAATGGAGATATTCGTTTGTTCAAAATCGCTAATCTCCGAAAGTTCTTCACCGATTGCTTTGAAATTTTCACACAACTTTCCATTTGCATTCGAGCGGGTTTTTATATACATACTATAAAGATGTCACGTCTGTGATGCGAAAAAACATGTTTTTTTTTTTAAACTGTATTTTTCATGTGAGGGAAATCATCGAAACCTCTTTACCGATTGCTTTGAAATTTTGACACAACCTTGCATTTGAATAGGCGCATATGTTTATATACCTACTATATACATGCCTCACCTATAACAGGAGAAAACATGTTTTTTTTTCAAAAAACAGCGCCATCTGTTGGACGTAAAAGCATCACAAGCTGAAATCTCTAAAAGTTCGTCACTGACTGCTTTGAAATTTTGACACAAAGTTGCATTCGAATAGACACGTCTTTTTATATACCTACTATATAGATGCCACCCCTGTGACAGGTAAAAACATGCATTTTAAAGTGCCATCCATTACACATAAAAGCAACATGCATGCTATACTAAATATGTCACAAATTCCATTTTAGTGTTATCGATAGCATTGATAAATTGCATTTTCATAGATTTTGATTCACTTTCATTTTGATTTGATAATTTTGTGTGAATTACGTTGGAATTGAGCTGTGTTGTTTACAATACCGTTCATTTCTTGAGAATAGTTTATTTTTTCATTTTTTCATATTTTCATTTAATTTTTTAACTGTTTTTCATATATTTCAGTGATGGGAACATCAGATCAATTGATAGTCCCAATTTTCTGATGGGAACATCAGACGATTTGGGAAGGCATCAAACA